>NW_003852441.1:4747782-4849264 GCF_000181295.1 Otolemur garnettii | reverse complement strand
CAGGACTGGTCTGCAGGGACTGGTGTGCAGGGGTGGTGTGCCAGGGCTGGTGTGCAGGACTGGTCTGCAGGGGCTGGTGTGCAGGGGTGGTGTGCAGGGGTGTGGAGGAGATGACAGAGAGGCTCACACCAGGGACCCCCTGAAGACCCCTTAGTGGGGAAAAATTTCTCCTTGGTTCTAGTTTTTCTGGTTCTAAGTCCCTTTATGATTCCTGAATATTCATAATATTAGCTCTTTAAAGTAGTTTAAGTCGACTGGTATCCTTTGCCCCCCAAACCACACGTCCCTCTCCCCTTCCTCACAGCCTCAGTGGAGCCCTATTCCCTCCATTCCATGGACAGTAGACTCTCTTTCACCTTCAGCCTCCCACTTCTTCTAGCATCTCCTCCGTGCCCCACCCCGTTTGGGACGACCCCGGGAGCATCTGCCTTGCATAGGGGCACTTAGCCTGGCTGCCAGCGCTCTGCACAGCACTTGAAGGAAGCAGAGAGGGACACCCTCCTCACATACAGGTCAGTCACTCTCGCCAGTTCCCATGAGTATCACCTGAAATTCAAGCCATTCGAAGGTTCAGTTCTTGCCAAATAATCGCTGCTATCACTCCCTTCCCACCAGAGCTCATTTCCACCGCTTAGATCATTTCAACCCTATATTTATCCCTTTTCCCCCCTCTCCTCATCCCCTGCCATAATCCTCATTGACAACAGCATCCATTTTTAATGACCTGCGACTCCCTTTGATCTCACCTCTCCGCCTCTTTGGTTTCCAGCTCCACTTCCCACCTGCCACCCACAAGTAGGGCTGCATCTTTGGATCTGCACCCCACCCCTACCCCCGCCCCTCCGCTCCTGGGTGTGTGTGGTGGGTGGGGGGGTATATGGGACATGAAAGTTGCTCACCTGAAGTTTCCTCCTCTGCCCTGTCCTTTCCCTCTCTGGACGTGGGCGGCCCCAGCTATGCCTTGCCACCCCTCGCATGATTTCTTACAGCAGCCCCCTGCGGCTGCTGTAAGAAATCTTCATGAATGGGTAGCTTAGAACAATAGCAAGTTTCTCTTGCAGTTCTGGAGGCCAAAGGCTTGAAACAAGGTGTGTGCAGTCACGCTCCTCCTGGGGGCTAGAAGAGAATCTATTCCTACCGTCCTCTGCTAGGGATTCCAGGCACTTTTCAGTTTGTCGTGACATCCCTCTAACCTCTGCCTCTCTGTTTTCACGTGACCTTCTCCTGTCCCCTTCTCTCAGAAGGATACTTGTCATTAGCTTTGGGGTCCCTCCTAATCCAGGCTGACCTCATCTCCAGATCCTTCACTTACTGACATCTATAGACCCCTTTTCTGAATAAGGTTATAGTCACAGAGTTCAGGTGTATGAGTCTTTTGATGGGCCACCATTTGCACTACTGCACCTCCCTCTATTTGGAATTTGGAAGATATGCTGCCCTGTTGGGTGTGGGATTTGCTTTCCTGAACAGCCATCTAGGGGAAGATGCTGCAATCTGGAAAGTGTGAGGAGGTGATGGGGCTGGTGAGTGCTGACAATACAATGAGAAACAGGGGGAGGAGGAGGCCAGGTAGCCCCTCTGGGGACCTCCTTCAATGCTGTGGAGAAGGTGCCTGTGCTGAGTGGACACCAAGTCACCTGCCCTTCATGACATGAAATGCCCACCAGGCGACAATCTCATGTCTTCCCGTCTCTGTGGTCCATGCCTCTCATCCACAGCTCTGTGGGCTTATGTTTCTCAAATAAATCATTGACTCTTACTTCTTGTTTCAAGTTTTATTTTCTAGAAGAATCAGGCCACAACTCATGCCTGGAGTTTCTGCTAATCAGGGACAGCCTAGGTCATGTCCCCAGCCTAAGTTGCTTGTCTTGTGGAGCCCTTGGCTTGCTGCAGACAGCCTGGGTAGCTGGTTGGGGGAGAGCTCTGGGGGCTGCCTAGTGCCCCTCAGGGGCCCTGGGGCTATGGCCCAGCCTTGCAGGGGCTTGCTGAGCCACGGGGAGAATAACTGGGACAAGTGGAATTGCTGTGGGGAGCTGTGTGGCTGCAGCACATCTTGTGAAGGGACAGAGAGTCAGGGGCAGCCAGGTGACAGGGAACAGAGACAGGTGCAGAGACAGAGAGCAGCTGGTGCTGGATGACAGTGCAGACCTGAAGAGAGCCCTGGCGCTCACTCCTGATGGGTGGATGAAGTAGGGTGACAGTTCCTATGAGGGCTGATGGGGCAGCTGTGGGTGGGTCCTGAGAGGGGCTGGGTGGCCGCAGCCATGGCATCCTGGCCCCGGAAGCCCACAAGAGCTTAATGAACACCACCTGCTTGGCCCTTAGCTCTTTGGAGACCCCACTGAATGTGCTCTTGGCATCACCAGACGTTGAATCCCTGCACCATTGTCCCCTTCTACAAAGGGGCCGCTGTCATTTTACCCAGTGGACCACTTTACGTCTCCCATGTGGTCGTCGAAGTCTTTCATGCCCTCTCAATCTTTTTCACAGTCACGCCTCCATCACAGAGTCATAGGTAATCTTCTTCTCTTTGCTTCTTTTTATTGCAATAAAATATACATAGCATAAGATTTACCATTTTCACCATTTTTAAGTGTATAACTCATTAGCAGTAATTAAATTCACAATGTTGTACCACCATCACCACTGTCTATTCACAAAATGTTTTCATTATTTCAAAGGAAAACCTATACTCATTAAATAGTAACTCTCCGTTCCTCCTTACCCACCCCCTTAGTTACCTCCATGCCATGTTCTGTCTTTGTGAAGGGGCTCAAATAAGGAGAATCGTGAGATATTTGTCTTTTTGGCAATAAGTATGATGTTTTCAGGGTTCATTGATGTAGCAAATTCATTCCTTTTTATGGCTGAATAGATCAGGGTGAATATACTATAAAAGGCTGACATACAAGACCGTACTACCCAAGGTAGTTGATAGTTTTTTTTTAATTATAGACATTATAACATGTGTGAAGTGGTATCACATTGTGGTTTTGACTTGAATTTCCCTGATGGCTAATGATGTTGAACATCTTTTCACATGTATATCTTCTTTTTTTTAAGAGACAGTCTCACTTTGTTGCCCTCTGTAGAGTGCTGTGTCATCACAGCTCACAGCAACCTCCAACTTCTGGGCTTAGGTGATTCTCTTGCCTCCGCCTCCCGAGTAGCTGAGACTACAGGCCCCTGTCACAACACCTGGCTATTTTTTTGTTGCAGTTTGACCAGGGCCCAGTTTGAACCCACCACCTTCTGTATATGGGGCCGGCACCATACTCACTGAGCCATAGGCACTGCCCACTTGTATATCTTCTTTAGAGGAATGCTCAAGTCCTTTGTCCATTATTAAATTAAATTGTATGCACTTTTGTTCTTGAACTCTAGCAGTTATTTATTTATATATTCTGGATATTAATCCCTTATTAGATATATGATTTGCAAATATTTTTCCCATTCTGTAAATTGTCTTTTGACTTTCTTGATGCATGGAAGTTTTAAATTTTGAAGTCCAATTTATTTATTTTTTCCTGGTGTTTGTGCTTTTGATGTCATAGTCAAGAAATCACTGCCCAATAGGTCACTTGGTTACTATTTGTATGGAATTATGTTTTTCTATCCTTTCACTTTCAACCTGTTTTTGTGTCTTTAGATTTCTTGTATGCAGCATATAGTTAGACAATTTTTTTTCTTGTGTGGATTTTTGCCTTTCATTTGGAGAGTTCAATTCATTTGCATTTAGTATAATTACTGATAAGGAAGGATGTTTGACATTTTGCTCTTTGTTTTCTGTCTTCCAAGTTTTCTTGTTTTACATTTCCTCTACTACTACCTTTGTTGTGTGTTTAGTTGACATTTTGTAGTAAAATGTGTTTGTTCCCTTCCCATTTTCCTTTGTGCACAGTCTATAGCAATTTTCTTTGTAGTTGCCATACACTGACATTTAACATCATAAAATCACACCAATCTTATTTGAATTGATAGCAGTTTAATTGCACATAAAAACCTTGCTTTTATACAATTCCTTTGCTCTTAAAAAATTCCACCTCTTTATGTTATTCATGTTGCATATTCCATCTTTCTTTTTTTCTGAGACAGAGTCTCATTCTGTCCCCTGAGTAAAGTGCCATGGAGCCATTAGAGCTCACAGCAACCTCAAACTCCTGGACTCTAGCAATCCTCCTGCCTCAGCCTCCTGAGTAGCTACCCACTACACCTGGCTAGTTTTTTCTACTTTTCTAGAGATGGGGTCTTGTTCTTGCACAGACTGGTCTTGAACTCCGGAGCTTGAGCTTGCCTGGGCCTCCCAGAGTGCTAGGATTATAGGAGTGAGCCACTGCACCTTGGTGCATATTCCATCTTAATACCTGGTGTGTCTAATAACCTTTTAAAAATTGTCTCTTGCATTTGTCTTTTAAATCAGTCAAAAAATAAAAACTGGAGTTACATACCAAAATTAAAATATTACTGGCTTTTATATTTGTCCAAGTAATTGTCATTACCACAGATTATTATTTCCTTATACAGCTTCAAATTTCTCTCTAGTACTCTTTTATTTCAACTTCCAAGTTCTTTAGCTTTTCTTTAGGGCTGGTCTAGTGATGGCAAACTCTCTCAGCTTATCCAGGAATGTTTTAATTTCTTCCTCGTCTCTGACAGACAGTTTTGCCAGATTAGCATTCTTGGTGAATGGTTTCTTTTTAAAATTTTCTTTCATCGCTTTACATACCTTACCTCCCTCCCTCTGGTCTCTGAAATCTGATGAGAAATCAGCGGATATTTGATGAGTTTGCTCTTGCTGCTTTCAATATAATCCCTTTGTCTTTGTCTTTTGACAAGTTGGTTATAATGTGTCTTGGTGTAGGTTCCTTTCATTTGTTGAGATTCTTATATTTGTAGATTCATGTATTTCATCAATTTTTGCCAATTTTTGGCCATCATTTATTCAATCGTATCTCTTCCTCTCTCTCTTCTCATTCTTGGGGTTACATAATGTGATGTGGTCCACTTTATAGTGTCCCACGTTTCCCTTAGGATCTAGTCACACTTTTAAATTCTTTATATTTCTGCTTCATATTCTGTTATTTCTATTGTCTCATCTTTAAGTTTGGTGAGTATTGTATTTTCTTCACGTTCAAATCTGCTTTTGAACCCCTCTTGTGAATTTTTCATTTTGGTTATTGTACTTTTTTGCCTCAGAATTTCTATGTAGTTCCTTTTTGTAATTTCTTTTCCTTTATGAGTATTATCATTTTGTTCATACATTGTTCTCCTGATTTCCTTTGGCTCTTTTTCTGCGTTTTCCTTTAGCTCTGTGAGGACATTTGACATCATTGTTTTACAGTCTGTGTCTAATAAGTCTGACATTTGGGATTCCTCAGGGGCAATTTTTGTTAGATGTTTAACTATTATTATTTTGTAACTTTAAAATTTGATTCTCTGTCTTCCCAGGTTTTGTTTTGCTTTTTTAATTTTTTTTCTTTTTTAGTTTTCTTTGTTTGTATGTTTTGGTTTGGTTTGGCTTTGTTTTTGTTTGTTTTAATTGTTGAAGGCTAGAATAACTCGTTGAGAGTTTTCCAAACAACCATTATTTGTCATGTGTGGCCATTGAAATCTCTATTTTTTTCTTCTTATTCTTGTGTTCAGCAAATGTTTGACAAAGATTTCCTAGAATTCCGGGATGTCAAACAAACAAACAAACAAACAAAAAAGCATGCACATAAAACATAAACATATACACACAAATAGAAAGGGGTGAACACCATCCTAGCTTTGTGCTACAGTACTCCTTCAACACTCAGAAGGACTTGTGCTAAGATTGCAGCCTACAGAGAAATCTTACAGTCTTTTTAGATTTTTTCCAAACATGAATCTTGCCCTGATTATGGGCATGACTCTCTAAGTTCTTCTATATTTGTCAGTTTTTAGAAGTCTAATTTCCAAAAGAATCTCACTCAGGCTTTCCTCCATGTCTTAGGTGATCTATGGTATGGTATGGCCCATAATCTCATACCCCACACACCTTTGGGTCTTCAGTCCACCTTGTAGATTTATGAACAATGTCTACTGTTCTCATCTGAGTTGCAAGTGAGGTGAGACAGAGATGAGCACCTGATGTCAGTCCTTCAAGTTAGACAGGCATTCACAATAATTTGCAAATGATTTTCCTCTGATTTAAAGGACCAAGGTCACAAAGTGGGAACACGGCTACTGTCACTTCAAGACCAAGATTGCCACTGATAGGAAGGGGTTGGAGTAAAGGCAAGTGAAAGCATTACAAAGCTTTCCTGCCATTTTGGTGATGGTTATTTTATTTTATTTTATTTGAGACACTCCATTGATCAGGCTGAAGTATCATGGCATCAGCCTCGCTCATAGCAACCTCATACTCCTGAGTTCAAGTGATCCTCCTGCCTCAGCTTCCTCAGATGACTGCCACAACACTTGGCTAATTTTTTTTATTTTCAGTAGAGATGGGGGTCTCTTTCTTGCTCAGGCTGGTTTTCAGTTCCTGAGCTCAAGTGATCCTCCCACCTCAGCCTTCCAGAGTGCTGGGATTACAGGTATAACTATCACATCAGGCCAGAAGATAGCTTTTTTTTATGGCATTCATTTGGAATAATGTAAAATTAACTTATGGCTTTTTTCCAGAATTCTGAGAAAAGTCAGGTCTGTCATTTTCTGCTTTTTTCCCCAATATTTCTGAGATAGAATAAGAGCTTGTAGCTTCCTACTCTGCTATTTTTCTCTGCTTTCCCCTCTTATTTTGCCACATCTTCGTGTGATAAAAAGTGGTGTTTCCTGAGCACCTCCTATGTGACTCAGAGCTGAGCACTAGGGATATTACAGCAAATGAGATAATTCCTGTCCTCATCCAGCTTGTGTTCCAGTGGAAGAGACCAACAACCTGAGATGAGTGCAAGTTCTAATGTGTGCCATGAGGTAGGGGCACAGACCAATGTCATATGGGGAGTGACGGGATTGCTGGAAGCTGAAGGTGCTACTTTTCTGGGACTTCAGGGGAAGCCCCTCTGGACTGAGAATATTTGAGTGAGATCAGAAGGCTGGGAAGCACCAACCTATGTGAAGTGTGGGGACAAAGGAAGCCAGGCAGGGGACAGCAATGACAAAACTGTGATGTAGAGGTGTGATGGTAACCGTGGAAACTGCAGTGCTGGCTGTGAGTGAGAACAGGAGGGTGCTCCATGACACGGGGAGTCTGGACAGGGTTTCGAGCCCACTGGAGGTTCAGTGGGAAGCCATGTGTCAAGCAGGGCAGTGATATGATCTGACTGATCTTTCATTGTTACTTGTTGCTGAGTGGAGAGGTCACTGGGTGGAGCTGTGGAAGCAGGAAGGCCAGCCAGGAGGGTGTCTGTGACAGTCCATTGAGAGTGGTGGTCTGGACTCTGACAGGGCAGTGGAGATGCAGAGAAGAGGGAAAGGTGTCTCCATCACAGTGGAGGATGTGACAGGGCTTCTGACGCAGTGGAAGGGATGGGTGAGGGAGGAGGGCAAGGAGGGACTTGGGGATAACTCCTGGTTTTCTATAGATGATCAGTAGATGACAGTGTCATTTACTGTGGCTGGGTAAATTGGAGTGGGGAAAGAGTTCTTCTAGTTTATCTCAAAATATTTATAAAACCTCCGAGTGGAAATGTTGAGTATGGAGGAGAATGTGGGAGGCTGTGGCTCAAAGATTCAATGACTCAGTTGGAAGTATAAATTTGGAAGCCATTGAATTACTGGTGGTATTGGAATCCACAGAAATTGATGAGATCACTTAAGAAGAGTGTGTGAAAAAGAAGAGGGGAGAACTTGAGCGTGCCTTTTAGAGGCCACGTAGGTGAGGAGAAAGCAAAGAACCAGCAAACATGAACTAGACTCTGATAGGTATCTGGACTGGACCCCCGGGCTTAGATTCATCACAATAAACTTTCTCTGGAATTATGCAATAGGATCTAATTGCTTGAATCATGACTTAGATAGTGTCTATGTTGATACTCAGGGGTCAAAGGTAGACAGAAGGTCATGAACTCATGCTTTCCGGTTGTCAAATGCTTTCTGGATGGGGGCAGATCTATCACTGAGGACTCTTGCAGACCTGTGCTCCTATCACAGCAGCTCACTGTGCAGGAATTATTCAGGCTTTCTCAGGAAATAATTATTTGTTTCTGAGCCACCAAAAAGGGATGGGAAGACGTGAAGGGGGAGAGATTCTTGTGTACAGCTGCCTCAATCTCCACTTGCATTCACCTTTTGTATTCATGTATTAAATCAGTATGTTTTTTCCCCTTTCATGATAATGTTCTTTAACACTCACACTTAGTTATTGTAAGATTGCTCTGTAGATGTGCGTTCTTTGAAAGCATGCCCTTGGTGTCTCTCGTGTCCAATTGTGTCTCTGTTGCTAGCATGGTGCCCAGCCTGAGGATAAGCTATCTGTGTATAAAGGCCAAGGGAGTGAATGAATGAATGGATGATTGAATTAGGACTTTGAGTTAGTGGAGGACCTAGAAACTCATTTACTCTAGAATCCCAGGCATCTGAAGCAGATCAGCAGCTGACATTATCCATATAAGTAAGAAAATGGGCAAAAGTAAGCTATTACTCTAATGTAAGATTGTCCTGTGCTTAATTGCTTTTGTGACTTTACACAACCACAGTTTGTTGGCCACTTGTTGTAATAGGTCTAGGAGTATTTCAGGCAGAGGAAGGATTGGAGGAGGGTTTACAAAGGAGTGGAAAAGCTTGTCCCACTTGTCCCACAGATGGAAGGGTACGGAGAGAAGGCTGTCACCAGTGCAAGACAGGAGGACAGTGTAAGTGGTAGTCTGTGCTTCTCCCTGTGGGACAATCTGGATCAAGAGACTTTTGTGTGGTGCGACAAGACCGTGCTACAGTCCAGGTGACCGTCAGGAAGTCAGTTCACTTTGTTGGAAATCAGTGTTCTCTGCTATGAAAAGGAACGTTTTGACTCTGTGCACACAGAAGTCTTTTCAACTGTCATGTTGTCATTTTCTGCCCAACTTCAGGAACTGTCTGGAAGGAAGGAGCAGGGTCTGTCTAGGCCTGAGGCTGGAAATGGGAGTTCCACCACCCTAATTTACAGTGCAGGCTGTTTGGCTCAAACTGGAATGGCCCCCATGGCTCTTTTCAATTTTTATTTTAAATTTGTAACATTTATATTACAACTCATATTTAAAATTCAGGCAATTTCACATAAAAATCTAGTTTTTAGTTTTGCTGTAAAAATGAGAAGCTCTGACCACTCTGGGCAACACCAGTGGGGGTGATCGGTGCTGCCTCCCCATTTACCTCCGGCCTCACAGTCCCTTCTCACCAGGCCTGTGTGTGTGTGTCGACCAGGGTTCAAAACAGGTATGGGGAGCAGAAGGAGCTCAGAATGTATCCTGCTGGCAAGCACGGGGGGTGGGGGGGGGAGGGGGTGCGTGGGAGAGTGATCCGAGGACATAGAAATCTAGCGGAATTTTCAGCCCTAGAGATTCTGATGGCCCCCTCTCCCCATTTCCTTAGCTGAAAATCACTGGGTGTCACAAGGATCAGCAAAAGCACCGTATCGGGGCAGGTGAGAGGCGTGCAATGATCATTTCAGGAATAATAAGAGCCAGTGTCCACCAAATGCCTGTGTGAGCCTGGCACTGCTGTAAGTCCTTTATGAGCATTATCACCCTATCTACAGATGGAAACTGAGGCACAGAGATTAATAACTTTCCATAGAGGTCTGGGATGGCAAGGAACAAAACTAGATAATCTCACTCCAGGTGAAATCGGGGTTGAGCGACACAGGTGTGCACAGCCAAGAAGTACTGAAGGCTTCCGAGTGGGCAGGTGACAGAAATTGGAGTTGGTGAGGAGGGTCTGGACAGGCGGGACAGAACCTGGGTGCTACAGATTCAGTGAATTGATGATAATGGCTGGGAAGTCATTTCCAGCAAAGCATTTTTACTGTTAATCCAGAAACAAATTCTTAAGGAAATCAAATAAGAGGCAGTTCTGGGTTTTATAAGTCAACCTCATTTTTTGATGGAATTGCTTTTGTACATTTGTGCTTGCCAGTTAGAAATAAGGGTTAAAAGTCTGATGGTGGCCTTGGAAAGTTTAAAAGCTGGGCAGAACCCTATAGAGACAAAGCCGGCATGCCATTCAGTAACATAACTGATTTTCATGGATGGCTTATGAAAGCCAACATCATTATTTTATACTCACATGCTTACTTCACAAAAGGTACCAGGCGTCCCTATTTCCCCAAAGCTCAAAGTTAAGGAATTCATAAAGTGCTAATGGAAGTCAATGGGGAAATCATATTCCTTGTATGGACAATTTTTCCATAATGCACTTAGCAAAGTGAGGGAGACAAGTGTAGCATTTATGACGACAGGAAACCCACTTATCTATTACTTCAGCCTGTTTGGAGACTGCTGGGAATTGAAAATGAGAAATAGGTTATAAAGGTGATTTCCAGAGGGAGAAAGAGTGGAAAATGGAAAAGAAGGGTTAGACGTGAAAGAAGAGAATGCACGACGGTGAGTGAGTGTGGACTAATGTTGCAGTGGGGGCAAAGGGGCGGTGGCATATGGTGTGGAGACCGAAGTGCAGGGGGGGACAGTGAACATTCTGGGGGATAGCTACACAAAACCAGAGTAGCAAACACCTGGCTGCAGGAAAAATTCCAGGGTGAACATGTCTCAAGATTTAGAAGGGAACAAGACAGGTGTGGTGGCTCAGGCCTGTAATCCCAGCACTCTGGGAGGTGGGGGCGGGTGGATCCCAAACGTGAGACTCCATCTCTACTAAAAATAGAAAAACCAGCCACATTAGGTGCGGCGGCCCATGCCTGCAGTCCCATCTATCCAGGAGACTGAGGCAAGAGTTTGAGGTTGCTGTGAGCTATGATGATGACAAGGCTGTCTAAGCAGGGTGACAGAGTAAGACTCTGTCTCAAAAAAGGGTGAAGAAGGGGAGGAGAGAAAGAAAAGAGGAGGGTGGGGATTGGTGTGCTCTCACCTAAAGTGCACAGTGGAAGGGTACACAGCACAGCCCCTGGAGGAAGGGCTCAACTACAACTTGAACTTCACTATAAGAAACACAAACAATGTAACCTAATCATGTGTGCCCTCATATTAATCTGAAATTTAAAAAAACCCCAAAACTTTAGAAGGAATCCTGGGTTGTATTTTTAGATGTCAATGGGCTTGATTTGAGCAACACTGTAAATGACTCCAGTAAGTCTGTTGCTGTTGGTTAACAAAATAAGATGGCCAGTAACTTCTTGCACTTTCAGAGGAATCAGATTGAAATACAAGACCTTGGGGGGACAGGTTATAAGAACAGAGGCTCCCAGATACCTCTGAGGATTTTCTCTTTGATTAAAATGACATGATTCCTTTTTACCCAATAAGTAAGTAGAATCTGGTTCAAAGGCTCTCAACGTACCACCTGCTACTTCAAAAGCTCTTTCAATTCCCTGAACAATTTACTGTGGGGCATTTGAACTCTTGGGTGTGGTTTCTACCATTTTCTAACCATCCTCTCTCTTTGTGAAGGAAAAATCAGCCTCCAAGGGTAGGTCTTTGGTACAGATCTGTCCCCAAGGGTATTTGTCAGCCCTTACATTTATGAGGGTGGATGTGAAAAAGTCTCATTGTGAGGGCTACAAAACACAGACAGGTCAGGATTTTAGGGGCACTGATAGAAAATTTGAATTTTTGTCCAATTTTTAAAATTAAATTTTAAAATGACAAAAAAATCTCATTGGTGTTTCAGATTATCCTGGTATCCTATACATTTGTGCCAAGTATAAGTAAAAACACTCCAAGGCACGTTAATTATTAGGAGGATATAAATGACAATTACAGTAAGGAATTACCTCATACTTATTAGAATGGTAACTGTTTTATAAAAAGTACAAAAATTATCAGGTGTCAGTGAGAATATGAAGAAAGTAGAACCTGTATGTACTGTGGGTGGGATTCTAAAATGGTGCAGCTGTTGTGGAAAATGACATTTCAGTTTCTCAAAAAATTAAACATGGAATTACCATATGATCCAGTAAGTTCACCTTTGGGTATATGCCCCAAAGAATGGAAAGCAAGGGCTCAAAGAGATTTTTGCTCACTCACAGTCATAGCAGCATTCTTCACAGCAGCCAAAAGGTACAGACAGCGTAAGTGTCCCCATCAATGGCTGAACAGAGGAGGGAAATGAGGTGAGAGAGAGATAGCACCGAGCCGTAAAAAAGGAAGAAAATTCAGACATATGCTACAACACGGACGGACCTTGAGGACTGAGGTTCCATGGCTGAGTCACAAAAAGACAAATACTGTCTCTGTACTCAGCCAGTCTGCTACACGGGCCGCCTGGAGCAGTCACACTCAGAGAGACTGGGAGTGTGCTCAACACCAGGAACCATACACGGAAAGGTGGTTGAAACGGTAACTTTAATGCTATGTGCATTTTACTATAGTTAAAAATAAAAACTAAAGAGACAGAAAAGAGACATAACACTATGGCAGTGGTTCTGAACCTTGAGCACGCATCAATCTTGTTCAACACAGAGTGCTGGGCCCAGACTCCAGTGTTTCTGACTGTGTTTCAGATAAGCTCCCTAGGTGATGCTAGTGTGGGGGGCCCAAGGACCACACTTTGAGAATCATTTGAGTTTTTAATAAAGTGCATCTTTTCTTTTCTTTTCTTTTTTCTAAAAGCAATGAGATTTTTAGCATGCTGGGAGGCCGAGGCCGGTGAATTGCTTGAGTTGAGGAGTTTGAGAGCAGCCTGAGCAAGAGCAAGCCCCTGTCTCTACTAAAAATAGAAAAACTGGCTGGGTGTTGTGGCAGGCACCTGTGGTCCCAGCTATTTGGGAGGCTGAGGCAAGAGGATCGCTGGAGCCCAGGAGTTTGAGGTTTCTGTGAGCTATGATGCCATAGCACTCTACCCAGGGAGACATAGCAAAACTCTGTCTCAAAAAAAAAGCAATGGGAATTTGCTGGAATTTTCACAAATAGTACCTTTGTAGAAATAGCCACATTCTCAATGAAGTGCAATTTAATTATTGCCAAACTTGTACAATGTGTCAGGCATGTTTTGGGGAACTTTGTATTAATTCAACCCTCTCAAACTAAATTCATTTATTCAACAAACATACATGGAAGGCAGGGCACAGTGGCTCACACCTATAATCCTAGCACTCTGGGAGGCTGAGGTGGGTGGACTGCTTGTTTAAGACCAGCCTGACCAACAGTGAGACTCCGTCTCTACTAATAATAGAAAAATTGAGGCAAAATGATGGCTTGAGCCCAAGAGTTGGAGGTTGGAGTGAGGTATGATGATGCTATGGCACTCTACCCAGGGCAACAGCTTGAGACTCAGTATCAAAAAAAAAAAAAAAAAAAACACACACACACAAAAACCCCAAAACCCCAAAAAACCAAAAGCAAATATACACAGAGAAACTCTGTCCTTTGCAGGGCACTATACTAAGTGTTCACTGGTGAATGAAGTAGAAACACATATTCCTAGCAGAGGAGAAAGGTGATACAATGGGTGAACAAACAAATAGCAACGTTAGAAATTACCAAAAGTACTGGGAAGAGAAAAGTGCAGTTGAGCCACAGAAAACCTACCATGAATAAAATCAGGAATAAACTACAGCAAAGTGACATTGAAAATGAAAGTTAGTACTATAAAGATCCAGGGAGCTGACTTGGAAGACTGTTGCCCAAGACGGGTCCTGAATGTCAAGAGGGAGGTCTGCACGAAGCAGCAGCTGTGGTGAGGAAGAGTGAGGGCGCGAGCTGGGTGTCCTGGTGGAAGTGACAAGACTTGCTGGAAGGTTGGGTATGGGACGGGATGGGGAGGAAGAAAGCAGGGACTCACCCCAGGCTTCCAGCCTGGAAAATTAGGTGAGATAAGGACATGGGAGCAAAATTGTGAAATCAAGATTCCTATTGCGAATGCATGCACGTAAAATGTGATGTTTCTGTGAGATACCCAAGAGGCACTGTGAATAACTCAGTTAGCAGTTATGAGTCTAGAACTCAGAAAAGACGTCTGGGCTGAAATGCACTTTAAGGGTCATGAAAATGGACTTGGCAGAATCCCCTAGGACAGGGGTTCTCCGCTGCGGCCTGGTAGACGTTGGGGCAGCTGAGTCTTTGCAGCAGAGGCCATCGTGTGCACGGCAGGGTATAAAAACTATATACTTAGATAGTCTGCTACGTCTATAGCAGTGTCGCTGGCCTCTACCCACTAAAGTCAGTAGCAGCTCCCTCAGCTGTGACAACCAGAAATGTCTCCAGACATTGTCAGATGCCTTTTGAGAAGGGGGTGGGGACAACATTGCACTTGGGTGAGAACCACACGCCAGGGAGAGGAAGGAGAGGACAAGAAGGACGGGTGAGCCCTGAACAACTCTAACATTTAGAGGGTTGGGGAAAGAGGAGAAACAAACAAAGGAAGGGGAAATACACAGAGTGAACAGTGAGGTGAGAACAAAATCAGAGCAGCTCAGGGTTGCAGAAGCCAAAAGACGTGAGGGTCAAGGAGGACAGGAGGTCTCTGGAATCCACTGCTGCTGAGAGCTCCTGTAAGATAAGGGCCGAAAAGGGCCCACGGGCTGTCTGGAGAATCAGGGGCTTCTGGGGAGATGGCACCTTTCCAGATATGTGCAGCCCCTCTCTTTCCCACCCTCAACTCCTTCCATTAGACAAGAAGTAGCCAAAGGCAAGTGTCTTGATCCCACCCACAGAGGCTTATGGACTGTTGAGAAAGAAAGTACCAGCTGTTCACGTCAGGGGTCCTGGTCTTTCAGCCTGAGAGAGCGTAAGCTGGTGGCCTAAGTCCTCTCTGTCCATGCCAATAGGAACTCAAGGGCACAGAGTCTTCCTTTCAGGCTTCTGTAGAGGGTGACGAACTTGCTTCATTGCAGGCTCACAGGGATATAGGCTGCTGTCCCGTCACCACAGCAGCAGCAACTGAGCCCCACTGAATGGACATGGTGAAGAGAGCAACACAATGGCTAGAGAAGGAGGGACAGGCAGAACCTTCACAGGAAACCCTTAAGAAAATAAAACCCTTGGGGAAGACAGGCAGACCTTGACGTAAAGGGGAGTGGTTTGGAACACTTGGGTATAGCACAAACAAGACACAGTTAGTTAGTTAGTTAGTTTGTTTGTTTTTTGGAGACTGAGTCCCACTGTCACCCTGGGTAGAGTGCTGTGGCATCATAGCTCACGGCAACCTCAAAGTCTGGGGCTTGAGCAATCCTCTTGCTTCAGCCTCCTAAGAACTGGTACTATAGGCACCTGCCACAACACCCATCTAGTTTTTCTATTTTCAGTAGAGACGGGGGTCTCGCTCTTGCTCAGGCTGGTCTCGAACTCCTGAGCTCAAGTAGTCCACCTGCATCAGCTTCCCAGAGTGCTAGGACTACAGGCATGAACCACCATGCTCAGCTGTCACTGTGATTTTTTAAAGCCTGTAATCTGGAATGAAAAATTCCCTGGTTGCCAGGGGTTATTAGGGAGAAAAGGGGGAATAGTCAAGTCACAGAGAAGCTTTAGGGCAGTGAAACACTCTGTGCGACATGGTGGGTACATGTCATTAAACACTGGTCCAAATGCAAAGAATGTACAACCCTGAGAGTGAGCCCTAATGTGAACTGTGGGGTTTAGTCCATAAAACCCATCCAGTGTTGGCTAATCAATTGTAACAAATGGACCACACTAATGCAAAAATTAAGCAAGGAAACTGGGTGTGTGGTTTTAGAACATACATGGAAACTCTGTTTTTTCCACTCAATTTAAACTTATTAATTACAAAAGAAGTAAGGAGTAAGAAAAATAATTCCCTAAACTCTCAAAGGACTACAGAAAACACAATCCTTCCAAAAAAGGACAAACAAGATGGCAAGATAGCTCAATGTTTCAAGTAAAACACCACCAAACAACAGAAGACAAAAAAAAGCAAGCTCTTGGCAGAGGTCTGGCAAGAGTGAAAGAGAAGAACAGAATAAAGAAATAGGAAAAAAATGATAACAATTGAAATGTTTCAGAGTTCAAGAAGACAGGATAAAGGAAATGATATCCTAAAAACTGGAAAATGTCTAGATTTAATATTATTATAGAAAGAAGTATAGGCATGAAAGACAAAGGAAATAGAGTATGTTTGTAATTAGTATAGCACGAGTCTCTTACAGACAGGGCTATGTTCTGAGAATGCGTTATAGGTACTGTGGATGTCATGGAGTGAACTCAAGGAAACCGAAGTGGTATAGTCTATCACACACCTGTAGGGTTCACCTACTGCCCTGGGCCACAAACCTGTATAGCATGTCACCATACTGAATACTGTAGGTAATTATCTAAGCAGAGAAAAGATACAGTAACAATATGGTTTTATAATCTCATAAACCACTGTCATGTATGTGATCCTTTTATAGACTAAAATGTTGGCATGTGGTATGTGACAGACAGTATTCTGGAAAAAAAATAGTACAAAACAAGCAAAATAGAAAAAAATAAAAAACTGAGTCAAAGTTTTGGACCTTGTTTTGCAAAATTTCCCTTAAATTCAACCCTAAAGATGCCATAGAAACAAGAGATCCCAGTTTTCAGAGTAGGGAGAACATAAAAAGCCTTAGAAAGGTAGGAGAAGGTTTTTATGTTTCAGGGTAGGGGAAAAAAATGGTACCCTGGAGTAGAAGAGGGCCAGTTGCTACAACAGGAAGTAGGCCAGGGAGGAAGTCCTCCCCTGATATTTGTCCCCTACCGGCTCCTCAGACAAATGGGTTAGGATGCAGGCAAGCAGTACTTACAAAGAAAAGTACCCTGAGCTCAGGTACTTGTAATTTCACTGAGGTGGGGCCATTTGAACTGGTAGGCAGGTGCTACCCAGGGAATAGTTGAGCCCCATATCTAACACCAGAGTCCCCCAGGCAACTAGAAATCATGAAAGCATACATGCTCGCGCCTGGGGTTTCTCCTTCCCAGCTACATATTGTCAGCTAAGGATCTGAGAGCTCCCAGGAGCATGAGCTCCCCGAGAAAGAGTAAACAACTAAGACATGGAAACTACCAGTTTAAACAGTTAGAGATACTGGATATAACATATACAGTGGTTAAAATCAGTTACTCAGTAGAGGTGTTAGATTGCAGAACAGATAGAAAGAATGAACTGGCAACATTCGAGGCCAACAGAGAGCAGACTAAGTTTCATAAAATTCTAAGTGAAAAAAAAATAGTTTAGTATAACCTAAGAACTTGCTACTCAAATTTTTCAAATATAAAAAGGCAACAGACAGGCATTCTCAAGCAGGTAAAACTTCAAGAAGTACAGCATCCACAAATGCATCTCAAAACAATAACAATGAACAACAATACCAATCACTCTATGGATTCCAGCCAACTATGATGTATCAAAAATGAAGTTCTCTTTGGTATCTACCAAGAAGAAAAAAACCATTTCATCATAAGGACATTTCTACTCGAACATTTATAGCATCTCAATTCATAATCACAATGATGTGGAAAGAGCCCAAGTGCTCAACAACCCATGGATGGATTAATAAACTGTGGTATATGTGTGCCACGGAATACTATTCAGCCATAAAAAGATGGAGACTTTACGTCTTTTATATTTACCTGGATGGAGTTGAAGAACATTCTTCTTGTAAAGGATCTTGAGAATGGAAAAACAAGCATCTCCTGTACTCAATGCTAATTTGAAACCAGCCAGTGAACAACTAGAGGCCCACACAAGAGAAAAACACAGTTCAATTCAAGAAGAAGGGAGTGAGTAGGGAGGTAGGGGCCGAGGTAACTCATCTGATGAGCACAATGTAGGAGTATAAGGCACACCTCCTGGGTGAAAGACTTAAATACAGCTCAGACTTTACCTAACAAGGGCTAGCAATGCAATCCAATTATATGTGCCCTATATTAATAAGAAATTTTTAAAAATTTCTCAGATCTCAAAGCAATTTTATGTGCTTCCTTGAATCACATAAAAGTAAAACTAAGAGTAGGGAACTTAATGGAATGGTAATTAAGTGTGTAAATAATATCATCAATCTTGATCAAGTCTGCACTAGGTAATTTCTTTAAAGTTGAAGGGGCAAAAGCAAGTATGTGTGCTTTTGCACATACTGTGAATAAATGCTGTCTGTAAGTAAAATATATCATTTTAAAAAATGACTCTAGGCCGGGCATGGTGGCTCATGCCTGTAATCCTAGCACTCTGGGAGGCTGAGGCTGGAGGATCATTTGAACTCAGGAGTTTGAGATCAGCCTGAGAAAGAGCAATACCCTGTCTCTATTTAAAAAATAGAAAAATTAGCCAGGTGTGGTGGTGGGTGCCTGTAGACAAGGGTGAGGCAGGGAGCTCCCTTGAACGTAGGAGTTTGAAGTTGCTGTGATCTAGGTTAAGGCCAGGGCACTCTAGCCTGGGCAACAGAGTGACACTCTGTCTAAAAAAAAAAAAAAAAAAAGTGACTTTAGACCTACAGACATATGCATTTTATTTTCTTATCTCTCAGGTACTTTTTATGAAACAACACTCCCAGGAATAAAGAGCCATTTATAATCATCCTTTCATTTTCAAACTGAACTTATTTATAGTGAACATTTTTTAACAACTCAAATTCATAGGGAAGGATCACTCGTATCGTGGCAGAACATTGCTATTTAATGTTCCAGTTCAGAAAATAAGGGAAGAGAAGAGGACACCGTACACTTTTTTTGCTTGTATTTCCGTCTAAGATTTGGCAACAGTGGTTTCCTCTGGAGAGAGAGAGAGGGTTTGGGGTCAGAAAAAGTTATACTCTCTATTTCTTAAAAACTTGATTTGTTGTTCAGGACTTGTATTATTTTCTTCATCATTAAAAAATTAGCTCAATAAAAAGGAACAAGTAAAAAGTAAGACTGTGTTTGGATCACGGTGGGAGCTATACCACAGAGAGCGAGGGACACAGGTTGGAATGAGGGGAACATGTGCAGGGTGCCTGGTTTGTCCCCCACCTTCGATGTTGCTATAATGTTAGCACATTGCTCTGAAAAGGTGTCTTTATTTCAGGTTAATGTGAGGGTACCAACAAACAAGTCACAGTATTTGAATCTGTTAGGTAGAGTTCCTCTTGTACTTACGCCCTTCTCCCAAAAGGTGTGCCATGCATGTTTCACAACACATATGAACAAGCTTATGTCAAAGGGAAGAGGAGAAAGCAGGTGTGGGCAGAAGGAAAAGTCCAGCTGTGATGCAGGCCCAGCATCCTGTGCGAGCCCTGTCTGAGCTCTGGTGCTCAGCCCTGCAGAGATGCCTGGAGCTGGGCTGGTGGGACCAGGCCTTTACCCCTACACTGCCACTGGCTGGGCACCACCCTGGGAAGGGGGCACAGCTGTCCGTGTACTTTCTCTCTGTAGCAGTGCTCTGCCATCTTGGAGGGGAGGACAGCTGCAGGCTGTGTGCTGACAGCATCTCAGGAGTTGGGGCAGCAAGTCCTTCGCTGATGGGGTCCTGGTGACATCAGTGTCCACCTCAGGGAGACTGAAGACTCATGGACAAGGAGATGAGGAAGTGCTCTGAGGCAAGAAGGACTGAGGTGCAGAGTAGTGATGGGGTCACTCTTTGGCCTGCATCTCCCTCCACTGTGACAGAGGCAGGGAGAAGCATCTGTCGGTAGGGAGGTTTGTGGTAGAAGGTGTACACAAGCCCTCATCAGTCACTACGTTCTCAAAGAAGCTCTGGGAGGAGAGAAGCATAGGAAACGCATGTTTCAGAGATTGGGAAAGCGGGGCACCTGGGGACACTTAGGGAGGGAGCAGGGCACCTTATGTCCATAGGAAGTTTGTGGTGGGAAAATTAAAGCTGGACCAGCCATCTCTACAACGCGGTTTCTCCATCAACTGAGCAGTTCAGGCACTGAGTTAAAGGCAGGAATGGCCTGGAGGATTTCCTGGACTAGGAGAGTGCCCCTGAGTAAGATGGGGCTCAAACACAAATGGGCAGTGGTGCTAAGGCTCAGAAGGGTCAGGCATCCTGACCATATGGGGAAATAAACGCAGCTCTGGTGTATCGTGTGTCAGGGTCCTGACAGGTATCACACCCTCAGATTGGGCAACAGGAGGAGAGAATAATACTAATAATAATACAAAGGCGCTTGGTAGGGGGCGGGGGGAACAGCAGGGGCCACAGGGCGCTTTGGCTTTGGTAGTGGCTTTACCTACCACTCAAGGCCTGAAGGGTGAGGGGCACAGTCCTGCGAGAACCGAACCCTGAGAGTGGAGAGGACTTCCTGACTGGAGCTGGACTTCCATGGGAGGGAAGCAGCCAGCAGCGTGCCTGGGGCAGAGTTACCTTCCCCAACCTCCACCCGTGTCTCCCCACCCTGCCAGTCTCTCTCCCCTTCTCCAGGAGGCCAGGGAGCTCCGTAGCCTAGGGCAGGATGCAACGTGGAGGAAGGATTTGGAATCAGCAGCAACTTACTGGTTGCTGACAGCTGACAAACCATTCTGGGCATCAAACTTATTTTATCTATAAGATGCTAGCAATCCTCTCTCTCGTGTGGTTTACAGAGGGGTCCTCGCACATGGCAGCTCTTACTGCGACAGTGCCTCCAAATTGGGGTAGTGGGTGCAACTGGGGCTGGTGGGCGCACGTTCTCCTAGGCTCAGCCGGAGCTCACTCCGGGAAGCGTTTCTTTACTGTTAGCCACTCTCCCAAACGATTCTTCCTTCCTGCCGCCGGCTTGGCCCTAGGAGGGGAAGGAGGTGCCCTGGCGTGTGAGACCTACAAGGCTCCGGCGGCCACAGGCGCATCGCTCGCTGCGCGCTCCAATTGGGAGAGAAAGTCCCCTGTTCAGCGCGCTCCAGGCCACCCGGCAGCTGCGCGGCCCGGGCCAGAGCGCTCCCTGGCGGGCGGGCATCCGAGCAGCGGCTGCTCCTCCGCCCTTCCCGGCCGGCCGCCAGAACAGGGCGGAGCGAGCGCAGCTGCTAACCTCGAGGGGCCACCTCGCTGCTGGGGGCGCGGGAGGAGGGCCGGATTCCGGTGGCAGGATCTGCGGCTCTGGGCCACCGGTTCAGGCAGCTCCAGGAAATGCCTGCCTGCTTAGAGGTCCCGCAGGGAGCTGTGGTGGGGGCGCCTTGGCTGGGAAGGCCAGGGGTCTGGAGACCTAGGGGCCGGAGCGCTGGAGCAGCCACGAAGCCTCTCATCCCGAGCGTAGGCTAGGAGAAACTCCACGAGGAAAATATTGAGGGATCTTTTGGCACAAGTCCCCATTTCACAGATTTGGACTTTTAGGGCCTGTGACTGGCCAGGCTATGGTCATAAGCAGAACCCTGGAGAGTAGGGGAAGGAGAGGTCGCTGAGGCGATCCGACCCGGTCCTGGCAGAACAGCAAGGCCTGCCTCTTGGATTGGAGCCCTCAGAGGTGATGGGTGCGCACCCCATTAGGTAACCCCAAATAAGCAAACGGAACAGAGACTGACAGGTCTGCTGGAATTGAATTCTCTCCTTCCTATGTTTCCCAGTGCACACTGTTGACTAAATTTATAAGAGGCTAATCCTTCTGCAGGTTTTGGTCGTAGTTCTTTACTGATGCCCAGACTGCAAGCGCGGGTCGGGGGGAGGAGGACTGCTTTGAGGGCAGAAGCTACCAGCTCTGCCCAGGGTTGAGCCTCGGAATCCGCATCTGCGGAATGGGACGACGAGAGGGAAGGCGCTTGCCAGGGGACTGCCCAGAGCTACTGGTGCCCGTGGGAATTTCGAGATGCAGCCTGAGACTCCCCAGAGCTGCGGGAGGGGCAGACCAGCCAGGTGGGTGAAAGGGCCAAAGGGTCTGGTCGCCGCCGAGGTCCCGCTCCAGCGCGGCTCCCCAACCCGCCTGGTGCCGCTCAGGTCGGGAATGACCAACCGACGTGGGACGCGGAAGACCCTGGGCATTGCCCACACACACCGCGAACTCCTCCATCATTCTTAGCAGTGTGGATTGAATAAACACCTAGAGGGCTGGGCTGGCGACTTAGCTCTGGAGTGCCCAGTTCAGCTTTGCACTCAAGGCAACTTCCGATGCCCACATCTTTTCCTCCACCCCCTCCCTCCTTCCCTTTACTCCCCACCCCCCGCCAAAAAAAAGAGTTGTTAAATACAGCGGGTCCTCGATTTGTAAGCACTCTCTTGCTGGACTTTGCTAACCCTCAGAAGAAGGACTATTTTTTCCCATTTGAGTCATCGAAGTCCTTAAAACACTAAGATTTTCGCCCCGTTGGGCCTGTAGTTCCCCACTCGGGAGCTACAATTGGCCAAACACACACCCGCAATAACACGAATTTCCGTGAAGTGATGAAGAGGCATTTGAGCACGTGCCCTTTAGAGACACAGTTCCCCAACACATTTCAAAATAGAGTCGGGCTAGGACTCAGAAATATATGTGTTCTCATGTTTTAGAAGTCTAAAACAAATTGATAATGAATAGATTTAGTTAAAAATTAAGGGTGAATAGGTCACTTCTGAAGAAAAACACAGCATCCCAGGAAACAGGAGGAAAGGCTGGAAAGAAGTTCTCTCCCTGAGAATATAAAAGGAGCAGCAAAATCCTCTACCTGAATTATATTACCCTCAACATTTTTGTAGGAAAATGTCTCAGGCTCAACTTCGTTACAAAGAGATGGGCCATAGCACAGCCGTGGTGGCTGCTGGGGTGTCTCCTGACCACCACGGCCGCTGGGGCGCATTTCTGATTTCAGTCAGACTGGCTTTCTCCATTTGCTCACCACCGAGGGGAACTACACCTAGGGGAGGGTTGCAGACTCTCGAGGACATTCGGGGACATTTAGTCAGGAAGAGAGGGGCAACAGCTGGTCCTGGACCGCTCAGTAGAGCTCTGGTCGGTTCCGCTGCGTGGCAGTGAAGTGCAGCGCAGGCGGTGGTTCTCGTGTCACCTCGTAGGCGACACTCAGCTCCCAGGGCCGCGCTGGGGTCGGAGACGGAAGAAACGCTCTGTCCCCGGAACCGTGGGTAGCCGGGCATTGGAGGCCCTTGACCCCACAAAAGCTAGGTTACAAGTTATCAAAACTTTCTGCCCATGATTAGAACGCCCGCGAGGATCCTGAGCTTCCTAACTCCAAACGCCAGGGCAGGAACTCAGCGGAGCGGCGCACCCCTAGCTAGCGCTCTCCGCAGCGAGCGGTTTCTGAACTTTGCCGGACTCGCCCTCGCTCCCGCTCCTGCCTGAACATCTTGGCCAAGAAATAGATGAGGGTGGCTTGGAGTGAACTCTGACTGTTAAATAGGTGCATTTCCGTGATGGACGTGCTCCAAAATGACGTTTGATTAAAACAAAATCGTGGCAAAAGAGAACACCTAATAATCAGTGTCAGGGGTCAGTAACCAAACTGGTTCCTAAAAGGAGATTCTTGGCTTTAATATTTATTCAGGTACGGAAGGAGATAGAAAATCCCTAATGTTTCCAACACACTCTCGTCTAAATAAAACTTCTGCACGTATTACAGGAGCGTATATTTCAACCAGAAAACTTTTTAGCATACATCATCTCCCGGTTAATTTCTCCCTTCTCTCCTTCAAACTCTCCAACGGTTCCCAGGCATTTTTAGGAGATCGGAGAAAAGTTTTCTTGAGGACCATTTACACCATCTCCAGTTAACTGGCAGGCGAGGGAGATGAATCCCCGAACAAAGAATTAGGAGAGAGGGATGGTGGGACGTTGACAGCGATTTCCAAACATGCTTTCGATTCAAACTTTCTAAAACCGTGTCTGTCCGGAAAAGTCCCCCCTCTCTGCGAGTCTCGGGCTGGGTTTGGGCTGGTTCGGTGGCTGAGCGCATCTCCGGTCCTGCCTTTCCTCCTCTGACTCCTCCCTATTCTGAAACACTTCACATCAGGAGCCTGTCGGAGAAATATCCGAATGGGGACTCCTGTCTTGACATCTGGGTAACTACATCTGGCTCCAGCGGAGCGAGTGCGGAAATGCTCACCGGTGAGAGTCGGACCTCTCTCCCGGCTCCACCACTGCAGCATTCTTCCAACCACCAGCTCCTGTCACCAGTCCCTGGATCCGCCTCTCTGAATCCGCCCCTTGACACGCAGCCAATAGCAATACCCGGTCGCTGTACACCGCCCCCAACCCTTTCCACACCCCCATGTCTTGGGAGCTGGTTGGCTGTGCCGCGCTCGGCGAAGCGCCCGTATTTGCTTGGTGCGCGGGGCTTCTGGTAGGTAGAGCCGCCTGTCACTCTGGAAGACCAGGCCCGCCCACTCCACCTCGGTTCTGGGCGCTCTTCCTGCGCAGTTCTCCTCCGCAGCCTCTGCGGGGAAGTGCCGGGGCTACTCGCGAGGCTCAGTTCTTAGGACAGCGAGAAGGCAGCCCCGGCGTGTGGCCGTGCGCACAGTCCAGAGTGGCCAGGGAGCGGGAGTGCAACATTCTCTTGTCCGAGCCGGTCGTCGCGCTACAGCAGCAGCTCCTCCGCCAACAGTTACCGCCGTCCCGACTTTCCATTCCAGTTGCCGCTCCTCCCGGGCAACATGTCAAGAGCCGCCGACGCTACAGCTGCCGCCGCCACCTGGGGAGAAGCAACAGCAGCAGCGGTGGCTGCGGGCACTCGGGGGCAATAAACCGAGCCACCCGGGCGTCCAGCAGACCGGGGTGCCCTTTCTGCGCTCACTGCTCCGGCGGTCCCCGCGCCATGTACTGAGCATGTCCCTGGCCGCGCCCGCGGGCAGCGTATGGGGCAGCGCCTGAGCGGCGGCCGATCTTGCCTCGATGTCCCCGGCCGGCGCGTGCCGGAGCCGCCCCCGCCCCCGCCGCCGGTGAGGAGGAAGCTCGCGCTGCTCTTCGCCATGCTCTGCGTCTGGCTCTATATGTTTCTGTACTCGTGCGCCGGCTCCTGCGCCGCCGCGCCCGGGCTGCTGCTGCTGGGCTCAGGGTCCCGAGCCGCACACGCCCCGCCAGCCCTGGCCAGCCCTGCTGGGGATGGGACGCCTTCCCGGCAGTCGTTCCGGGCGCCTCCAGCCACTCTGCTGGCTGCGGGCAAGGAGATGGCCGAGGGCGCAGAGAGCCAGGAGGAGCAGAATCCCGAGGCGCCAGACTCCCCCAGCCCTATCTCCAGCTTTTTTAGTGGGTCTGGGACCAAGCAGCTGCCGCAGGCCATCATCATCGGCGTGAAGAAGGGCGGCACGCGGGCGCTGCTGGAGTTCCTGCGAGTACACCCCGACGTGCGCGCCGTGGGCGCCGAGCCCCACTTCTTCGACCGCAGCTACGACAAGGGCCTCGCCTGGTACCGGTGAGTTTCCCCTCCAGGGGATGGGGCGCCGGCCACATTCACACGGTGAAGGAAGGGAGACGTGGCATAATATAGGAAAGTGACGGGGGTAGTTCAGTCCGCCGGGGGCGGGAAGGGACAGAGAAACACCGTGTGTGCCAGTGGCGCAGCGCATCCCGCCAGACGTGGTCTGGGGTGCGTCCAGCTCTGTTTTCTCCACAACACGCAGAAACTTCTCCCGGAGCGCTGGCGACCCCGTGATCCATGGTGCCCTATAATTAATCAGGCGACCTCGCTGCTGGGAAGCTGGGCAGAGACCGAGACCGCCCTCGGTGGAGAAGAGGCACCTCAACCGTGGCGGTGTCCCATGCAAATCCTATTCATTGCTCGGTTTTTCGTTTTGCCTTGAGGAACCCGGGAGGCTAGAAGGAGTGTTCTGCGTGTCTCCGGACGCAGTGCCTCCCTAAACCAACTTCTAAAGCAGCTTCTGCTTCCCAGATGGGCACGGGACTGGGGTCTGCGGCGTCCAGTAGAGGCCGCAGAGTCTGTTAACTTTTTGTTACAGTCGGTCTTGTTACCGGAACCCCAAGAGGGCCAGACCTGCGTCGCCCACGAGCTGCTTGGGCTAAGGGAGGGTGAGCTGGGCGGGTGGCCCGTCTCGCTTGCCTGGCGGGCGGGCGGGCTGCACGCCGAGCGTGGAGCGGTGCTGGTCCCTGTCGGGCAAAGGGGCGCATTGCAGCCGGCGGCCGCGGCGCGCAGCTTTGAAGGCTCCACAGCGCTGCGAGCATAGCCCGCCGGTTTCCGCCTCCTCGGCTAGGACAGAGATGCTGAGAGAGCAAGAGCACAGACGCGTGTCTCCGCGGGCCCTTTACGAGTCAGGGGCAAAGGATATTTGGGCCCATTGAGAAATGAGGGTTGTTTTGAGGTCGCGCCTTCCGGAAATTCTATTCTCGAGTCGGGTTGTGGGTCAGGTTCCAAAGGGACATTGGCCCCGGGGTCATAATCACGACCTCTGCCCACCGCTTCCCACAGCTACTGGTGTTGGGGGTAAGCTGTTGTGTTGACCGAGCTTCGGATGAGGCGCTGGTGTGCAGAGTGGTCTAGACTCCGTTCTGGGGAAACGTCTTCTGGGTCCAGGACCAGTCACTGCCCCCCTCTCCCTGGTCTCTGGCCACAAACCCTGACCTCAGCTAGCATGACTCCTTAGTTCCCACCACCCCTCCAGGCCCAATTAGCTTCAAAGAGACTTAGGAAACAGAAGGGAAAAGCAAACTGAGCCCCATTCCCTGTCCTCACCCCACGTTCCGGGCGGTTCGGAATGGAGCGTGAAGGGGGGGGGGCTGATCCTGCGGATTACAGCCGCTCCTTTCCCAGCCTCGCCCTACCCCCATCCCCTTTGTCCTTACTGTTTTTATTATTGTCAGGAGTCGCCCAAAGAGGTTTACCCAGCCCTGACAGTCACCCTTCCCACTATCCTCGGGCCGCGTCCTGTTCCCGGGAAACTGGTGATTAAAACAGGGTTCTGGAGTCCAACGCCTAAATTCACGTCCAGAGTCGTCGCCTCAGTTGAGCCTCAGTGCGGTCATCTGTGCAGTGGGAATAATGCCTTTCTAGACCTCGCTGGCGAGAGTGAGTGCGCTGGTGCAGTCAGGTGCCTGCCAGGCGCGTGCTGGCCTCTCCGATTGTTAGCTGTTGTCATCGATTATGTAGTTGTTACTTCTCCCACCACCGCTCCCCCTCCTCCGGGAATGATGATTCTGGGGTGGCAGGCTATAACTAGCGCCCTTCCAGGTGGAACCCGCCAGGGCCCGCAGGCAGCCTGGGATTGTCTGTGATCAGACACACTTGGGGCGGGTTTGGGAGGAACTGGCAGGAAAAGAACCTTAATGTTAAGCTGTTTTAGAAGCACCTGGGGCAAGCTGTGGAAATCCCCATAGGAAGATTCACGCAATCTCTTAGGCGGCTGCCCTCCACCTGCCACGTTCCTTTTGATTGACTCAAAAAAAGCTGAATAAAGAACGAAGCCGCCCTGGAAATCCTTGCTGTGTGCCTGCGGAGGGGGAGCGCAACTCTGGAGTCCGGGCGGGACCGAGCTGGGTGGCTAGACCCGGGGAGCTTCATCACTCTCCCAAGCCATCTCCCTGAACGGACAAGCTGGACTGCCTGGACCAGGAGGCTCAGGGCCAGCGGCGGTGACCGGGAAGCCGTGGAGCCAACTGCACGTGCCGCGACTGCCCCAGCAGTGCCCGGCGCGGCCACACGGTTAGAAGATCTTCTTAAGGAAAAAATAAAATGTTTAAATGCTTTCTGTTTAATTAAAAAATTAATTAATGAAGAATAATTAATGGATGTCTAGGCAAATGTATGGACTTCACAATTATTTTGAAGACGGACTTTTAAACTTTAAACAGACGCGCCCGATGAGACGCCTAAGGCAGGGGCCAGAGTGCACCCTCCGTGGTCGCCAGAGCTCTCTGCTCGGCCAAGCCCTGCCTCTCGCTGGAGGTGGGCTCCATTGTATCTCTAGCTCCGTCCCTACAGCCAATTGAAGAAAAGTATAGATAGTAATTAACCCAGGGGAGTGACAATTCAGAAGCATGATTAAAATAAATACTCAAACCCAGAAAATATGGGAGAGGGGAGACATTTTGAAGGCATTTGAGACAAAACAAACAAACGAGCAAAAAGAAAAAAATAAAAGACCACTGTAGGCTGTTCCGTTGGAGAACGAAGTGAGGTCGTGGCTATGTTTGCAGAGTCGTTAATAGGTTAAAACGGTGGATACACAGCCCTGCTAGTGGCCTAACCAGTGAGTAGCCCAGGGCCTGGAGTGATTTGCTTGACGTCTGGGAATTTGACTTCAGTTCCTCCTACGTGGCATAAGGAGACACCATCACCCAATCAGGAGGGGTCATGGTGCATGGTACCCCCCGAGGTTGCAGCTCAGAGCTGACCTCACCACTGGCCAGAGAGTGGGAACCGTTCCTATGGGCTGTCTATATGCGCTGGGACGCGAGTTGGTTTTACTCTGAGTTTACCCTTCCTATTCATTATCCACTTCTCTAGAATCAGTCCTCCCAGTCTTAGTAGGTGCTGGTGAGATCCCTCTGAGTGGCTTATCTGGCTATCTGGTGGAAGGGTGGCCTTCTGTTGCATGGGTGTGATGGTGTGTGAGAAAAATGGGGCTGTGGGCCAGGAAAACTTCACATATGCAAGGCCTATACACTTAGGGTGGGAATATGATTTACGCTTTGAATGGTCAAAAATGAAATACGTAATTTTTTTGGAAATATATAATTTTTAAAGTCTCTTTGTGATTTGGCTTAAATTGGTAGATTTAAAGAAAATTTTAATGACCTCAGTTTGGGAATTAAATTAGCCAAATATTGTGTGACTATTATTTGTTGTGTAGAAATATGCTGTAGACCTTATAGGGGCAGAAGCTCCTTCCCCACCTTAACTAAGTTAACACTTCAAGCTGTAGCCTACATCTAACAAATCTGTGTGTATGAGTGTGTGTTCAGCTTAATGTAGGTACCTAACCCTTACTGAATGTTTACCTTATGTACCAAGCACTCTTTCAAGTTTTACAGGATTAGCATATTTGTTTGCTACAGTTACACATGAGGAAACAGAGGCACAGAGAGGTTAAGCAACTTGACTAGGATCTCACAGTGTAAAATGACAAACATAATATACCAACCCAGGCAGTTCTGCTACAGAGATAATTCTTTGCTGTGCTTCTTGCTTAAATGACCCAAACAAGCCGTTTGTCATTAGTCCGAACCTGGGTTTGCTTTGAAGGAATTTGACAGTTTTCTGAGGTGTCTTCGGTGATCTTGATGTGGATTGTACATTGTGTCATTCACTTTAAAAGAATATCTACTCCAAACAGTCTATATCTGAAGTTGGTAGGTATCTAAGTAGTGTGAAGACACTCACACACTGTGGCTGTTTCATTTTTCTGCATAGGACTGTTAGAAAGGAGGCATTAAAATGACAAAAATATTCCCCCAGTATAGAGACTGAGAAAACATAGTGAGTGTCCATTTTGATTTATTCTCTGGTGCTTGGCCTTTTTCAGTCTGGGAAGTGTAGGCAGACATAGGGTTAAGTGACATGTTCCAGAACTTCTTGGAATTAATTTATTCATTTAAAAAAAGAGTGCCTCCAAAACAAGACTGAATAATTAACTTGTGCTGATTAACCAGAAGACAATTATAGCTAACACTTTGAGGAGATTCGTGTGGAATGATAATTCTAAAACCCAGTAAATCTCTCTTGAAGGCTAATAGCTGAAAATAGCAATTTCCTAACATTTTTAATCCAACCTTTGCTGAGAAAGCAAAATTTCCCTCTGTTTTCCTGGTCTCTTTTAAAAATCTGGTGGCAAAGGCTGTTTCTGTCTTCACTGAGGGAAATTTAAGGTAAGATCTAATTGAGGATAATCCATTTTGAAGTAATTGTATTTTCTCAGTCCTGGAGGTTAAACCAAGTATGTAACTCACTTCCAAGCTGCTGGGTGAAGATCAAAAATATACATTTATATGCAACAATTTGAAATACAAACCATCATGTTCCAGAGCTGTCAGGATTTATTAGTAAGACAGTGTAGCATGTGTTGAACTCTGTTTTTAATTAGCACCTAAATTAGACCATAAAATGGTTGATTAATCTTTTACAAGTTGAGGGGAAAATATAACATAAATTAACCTAATCATAAGTGTTTTCCCAGATGCTCTGAGTTAATAAAAATAGTCAATATTTAATAGCAACCTATTTGTTTTAGATAAATAAAATGCTGAAATAGATGAATTAAATTATACTTATTATCTCCCAAATGATACATTATTATTTGAACAGATCTCTAAAAAATAGGTTGCAGTCCATGTCTTAACAAATATTTATTAAAATAGAATACTACAATTAGGAATTAGATGCTGGCTAAACTAGATTGTGTTTTTTTGATTATTGAATTATTGAAATTTTATAATTTAATATAGTCTAGTATTTGCGAAGGATATTTTTCCAGCTGAAGTTACATGATTTGAAATTTTAAAGCATCTTGATATAGCGTCTGTGTTTCCCATTTGGTGTTTTATTTTTTGAAGAAAAACTTTTTGGTATTTTAAAAGTCAATATATCAGAAAACTTCATTCCAAATATGTATGCTAATTTACCCTTGTATTTAACCCATATTCTGGGAACATAGGATTTCTGGTTGTGTGGAATGACTCTTTGAATCACTAAAATTATCATTAAAAGTTCCCCAGGAATTTTTTAAAAAACAAACCCATCAGCCAGCTAGTCTTAGGAATCAGGGAGGTGGCATTTATTTAAAGCTTCAGACTGAAAGACGTGACTCAGACTACTCGCTGACTGTTTTCTATGTCAGTAGTTTTTTGAATACTTTATGTTCTCACTCTATGAACATGGAAATTAAGTTGATTGACAGAAACACAAAATGTCCACTCTAAAGGCAGAGGATAATGAGCATTTCTTTTGCTGTGAATAGAGTTAGTTTCCAAATAGGGCACTACCTCTCTCATTTAACAGCCCATGATTTCAGACAGTAAAGGAAATTTCAGTCCTAAGCTGTTGGGATAGTCAGGAATCCCAGCAAAATGAATCCTGCAAGTATGTGGCATATTTTCAAGGGTAATGAAAACAATATGCCGCCTACCTCAAATGAAAACATTTACCATGACAGAAAAGAAGCGAGATCCTGATATCATTGAAAACTAATTGTAAGTAGTGCATGAACTTTTTCTATTTAAAATATTACCTCGTAAAACGCTCATGTTGCTCTCAAACTGTGCCAAAATCAAACTAACTTTAAATAAAATTGATGTTAGTGCATGTTGATTTTTATTTCTGATTTTTCTTGTCAAGAGATTTGGGGAGAAGTTTAGATTGTGAGGAGCAATTACCATCTGAATAACGTGATAGTAATTAATTTTTATTGCAACCAAGAGGCTTTGTGTTAAAATATTGCTAATGCTAATAAAACCTACCGTTAGGTTTCTTTGTACATACATGAGTGATATTAATTTCCTTTATATCCTAAGTTCTTTAAAATACACATTTCTGTGACTTGAAAATATTACAAAGAGATTAAGTTACTGGGTAATTAAAAAAAATTACTTTCATTGTGTCATAGATGAAACATTTAAATAACAAAGTCATACTACAAGGTCTTTGCCTCCCAAAGAGTGCTATTTTAAAGTTTCTAACTCTGTAAACGTAGAAGGTAGAACTGGTTAAAGAGCACTGCCAGAAAGTAGTTCATGTTTTCTGGACATTAGAAAAACTACACACCATTCATTGTCAGTATAAGATATTTTTTCTTCTGAATATGGCCAATGTGAAAAAGTAAGATTCTGGCTTAACATCAAGTTGATTTTATTTCAGCCCAGACTATTTCTTGCCAAGGGGTCACTATTTAATACTTTTAAACACCTTTGACTAGAATGAGAACGATTCCATGTGTGTTCCCTGGGCAACTTAGGATGTATGATTCAGAATCCCTCTTTCCTCCCAAAACTTTGCTCCACACTACTTAACACGGTTACACTTGCTTAGAAAACCATAAAATGCTGAAAGATGGTTCTGGGTAATATGAGGTTTGAAGAAGCAAATGGAGAGTGAAAAAAACTCTGGGAAGAGAAGTGAGAAGAAACAGATTTTTTTTTTTTTCTGGCACACTCTTGGTTTAATGAATGGAGTGGGGGGAGAAGAGCCTCCCCCTTTTTTCTGGTCTGGTGATGTAAATGTTCAACATGGCCTCGGGGTGGGGGGGATGGGGGGTCCCCGGGGGTCCCCGGGGGTCCCCCGACGGCGCCACGTGTCTGTTCGTTTCCGGCAGCTAGAGGAGCGTTCTCCGAGACATCCCGTCCTGAAGGGGGACCAAGGGCGCGGCTAGTAACAGAGAAAATGGCTCCGAGACTGCCCGGCCTCTGGGATCAGTCAACGCGTTCCCTCTGTCGCATGGGATCACTGCAACTGGCCCGAGGGCCGCTGAGCCGTGGAGACAGATGGCAGAGCTTCGCAGTGCAAGGGGCGGGGCGGGCGGCCAGGCTCCGGGCGGTCCCTGCCCGGGTCCCTAGCCCTGTCCCTGCCCCCGCGGGTGCTGAGCCAGGGCCACGTGACCAGCCAGCTCTCCGGCTTCACCTGTTGGTCTTAGCCGCTCGGAGCAGCCCGCGCTCGCGGTGGGCGGTGCTGGAGGAACCCATCCCCATGTCTATTGGCCAGATCGGCTGCCGGGAGACCAACGGTGTCCCGCCTGCGCGAAAGCTCCGCCCACAGGGGGGTGGGCCGAGCTGACGCCCCACCCCAGCCAGAGGGATGGGTAGACCGTCCCAGGGCCCCGCCGCGACCCGCTGCAGCTGAGTTACTCCTGAGCTGTCTTGCTTTCTCAGCTGGGCTTATCTGCTGATCTATTGTAGTCTCCTCCTCCTCTTCTTCTTCTTCTTCTTCTTCTTTTTTTTTTTTTTTACCTGTTCGTCCCTCTGCACAAATTCTCTTGCATTTTGGAGAGGGGGTGTCTTTTCTCGGAATGCTTTTCTCTGTCAAGTGACAGACCTGCCTTCCTTGCGTCTGTGGCTGACAGGACGGGGGCCTGAATGCATTCTTTAGAGCTGAAGGAGGGGGACTCTTTGTCTTTTCAGGGCTTTATTTTGGGGGCAGAGATTAGGGAGGGGTTACTGGCGAGGAAGAGAATCAATTGAGTCAGTTTCCAACTAGCAGGTTTTTCTTTTTCTTCCTCCCTTTCCCCGCCCCCTATTCTTTTTGGGGGAAGGAAATAGATAATCCTCAGTACACCCACTTCTGTAATAGGTGCCTGTAAGGCGATCCAGAAAATTCAGGAGATAGCTAAAAATAGCCACATTGCCACAGTTAGTAACGTTAAGTGACAGGATGAAGAGAGAAGTGGGAAGGACTTGGATGCAGAGGACAGGCGGGAACAAGGAAGGCCAGTGACTTTCAAACCTCTTTCCGATTCCTAAATCTTACCTGGATTAAGACCAACTGGACCATCGCTCTCCCCAGCGCCTTCCTGCTTACTGTGTGAGCCCCCTGGCACACAATCAGCGCCCTGCCACAGCCCTGCAGCTGCCTCTGACCCCCAGGCAGGGTGGGTGGGAAGGGTCTCATTTTATGGGCTCTGATATGTCAGTGGACTCAGCCCTGTTAAAGCTGCCTCTTCTCAGGAGACACTGCCTCTTCCTCCGTGGCATTGAGTAGTCTGTTGTAGATTTGAAAGAGGAAACCTTTTTCCTGCATTATTGCCGGGGGGGGGGGGTAGGTAGTGACCCATATACAGATGCCAAGAAACACTCAGAAGACAGGGCTGATTACTGTGTGAGATGTTGAAGAAATGCAAGATCTGGTTTATACTTCCATTCAGTCTCCCTGGGGAAACACACACACACACACATATATTCACACACATACACACACACACACAATACAGATCACTCCTGGTGCCTTCCCCTAACTGAACAGCTTCTCACTGACCTATAAAGGACTCTGGGACATAAAACACTCTTCTGGCTGGGTCCAGCCCTTCCTCTTGATGTGCTGGTCCCTGGTGCCCTCCAGTCTGATTGTCCCACAGTCTCCAGGCACTTAGCATATGTTCCTGCTGCCAGTTAACACAGATACACAAAGAAGTAAACATCCTGTTCCCAGCAAGAGCTTTTACAGAACCCCCCACTGGGTGGTGAGTGGGTTTGGGCAGAGGGGGAGAGATAGTAAGGTAGCAAAGAGATTGTGACTTTTTTTGAAACAGAGTCTCACTATGTTGCCCTCCGTAGAGTGCAGTGGCCTCACAGCTCACAGCAACCTCAGACTCGTGGGCTTAAGTGATTCTTTTGCCTCAGCCTCCCAAGTAGCTGGGACTACAGGCACTGGCCACAATGCCCAGTTGTTTTTTTTGTTGTTGTTGTTGCAATTGTCGTTGTTTAGCAGGCCCGGCTGGGGTCGGACCTGCCTGCCTCAGTGTATGTGGCTGGTGCCCTACGCACTGAGCTACGGATGCTGAGCCCAAGAGATTGTGACTTTATCATTGATTTGATATCCATAAAGTGGGAAGCCAAAGGTGACCGTTTAAAATCTTTTTTCATAGCCAATTAATAAGACTTTCTTAAAACTCATGTTGATGTAATTATTATCTAGCAAGAATTTATTGAGCATTAAAAAAAAAAGTTTATTTTTTAGAGTAGTTTCATGTTAACAGCAAAATTGAGTGTGGCGCAGAGATCTCCCATATACCCTCATCCTCTCACACACACAGCCTCTCTCACAGTCAACATCCCCTTCTGAACGGTACATTTATTGCAATTGATAAACCTGCATTGACACATCATTATCACTCCAAGTCCATAGTTTATAGGGTTCACTGTTGGTGTTATACATTCTATGGTTTTGGGCCAATGTATACTGATGTATGTCTACATTATAGCATCATGTAGGGTAGTTTTGCTGCCCTGAAAATCTCATTTGAGTGCTTGCTCTTAGCAAGGGCTGGACAGGCCATCCTTGAGGTACTGAGGAAGTATAAGAGTCATGAACTTGAGAAGCCTCTTTTGCTTGGTGGTTGAAATCTATAGACTTAAAGAGGTCTCCAAGAAATGCAAGCACTAACAGATCTAAAAACCATTGTTTTAGGGAGAAGAAAAACAGTGAGATGAAATAGTAAAATCAAAAAATATGATTTTGTATTTTAATTTTCTAGGAGCTTTCTAAAAAGAGCTAAGGCAGTAAGAAGAGCCAAAAAATCAGTGACTGTGTGATATAATAGGGAAGAAAAGGTCTTGCAGCCTGGGGTGGGCCAGGCATGCATTTAATCTTAAGAGTGTTCCTTCCTGTGTGATTTCCCTTATTTTTCAAAGGAGGAAATGGAAGCTCACAGAAGTTGCCTAAGGTCACACAGCTGTATCTGTAGGTGGGTTTGCTTCTTGCACCCCAAGAAGAACGGAATGCCTCCCTGAGGACCCTTCAAACTCCATGTAAATGAGGGGATGGAAGGAGGGTCTATACCTGGCGGAAATTCAACATGTTGTTCCTTCTGCACCAGGTTAAGCACCTCTTCTTTTGTTTCTTACCCCACCAAAGACAGACTTTTCCAAATAAAAGCACTCCGTGATTACATTTTCCCCTCCTTTTTTCTGTCCTTATACCTAATACTCCCTTTTACTTTGCCACACTCATTCCTCAGCCTGTGTCCATGCTCCAGCTTCCTGTCAATGGAGGCAATCTTCATCCATGTCACCCACAGACCAGCCAGGCATTATGTGCCATCTCTGTAGCCCTTGCTCCACTGCTACCATCCGTGCATTGGACTCCCCTTCTCTGACCGCACCTTCCTTCTGTTCCCTCATTTACCAGCCTGTCCCTTCTGTCTCTCCTGTTCTTCAGTACTGCCTGCCACAGCCATGCTTCTGAGATTCTCAGCTCTCAGGATCACACTGAAACCCTCCCTGCTTACGCTCTGTGGCCTGCTGACCCCCTTGATTTGTTCTATCCCCGCTTGTGCATAAGAAGAGCTTATCTTAAATCAGACCCAGCCCACCCTTGACCAAGAGCTTGGCCCTGAACTCTGCATTTTACCAGCCTTATTAGTCATCGCCCTTCACCCCTGCCAAGACCTGCTGTGTGCATTGTCTCTTCCTTCCGACACCAATTGATGCAACCCTCCCTCCCTCCCTGCACACAGGGAGAAACTTCAGAGATACTGAGACATTCCTATGAATATCATTCTGTGAGCCACTTCCCAACTTGACCTTATTTTATCTTTTGCCAGACTCCTTCCAACCTTGCTAAGAAAGTGTTGTGCTCCTCCTATTTCTTACTTGTTTAGTTCCCCACCTGGCTCTTCCGTCAGCCTCCCCACCCTGTCTTTTTGGTTTAGTTGAGGGAAATTTCAGACAGTCATATTATTTTATCTATAAATGTAGCCTGTGGGTTTTTATGGTCAGATTATTATTCATGTAAGTATAAGAAAGTAAAACAAACCAGAAGTGTGCAGCCTGATGGATTTTCATAAAGCAAAAAATACAAGTATATTAGTAACAAGATGGAGAAGGGGCCATTCAAGAACCCCCAGAGCTACTCTCATGCCCCCTTCAGGTCGCTGTCCCTGTCCCAAGGACAAACCACCATCCTACCTTTTAACTGCCACTGATTAGACCTGTTGAACTTAATATAAATGAGATCCTGGAGTCAGTATTTGTAGGGTTGGTTTTTCAAACATGTGAGTTCATCGCCAGCATGGACAGACTGGGCGATTTCACCTACAAATGTGGACTTCTCAACTTTCAAGGGGGATCTGACAGTACCAGGCTGGCCTTTCTCATGGCCACGGTTGGCGGGAGCTGGGGAGAGCTGGGCCTGTGGGCAGGGGGCACGTTCTCTGTGGCTGCATTTCCCTCTCAGTTCTCCTTCTTGTCTCACAGTGGCCAGCTTCCCTCATTTGCTACCAAAGTGAGGAGTGCAAACTATTAACCTACTTGTTTCAGGTATGCACATTTCAGGATTCGACTTCTTCAACCCAGTTTATGGAGGGCACTTTTGTTAGATTTGGGCATGAACTTTTATCTATTTGACTTCTTTTCCCTTTTTATTTTTGTTTTTTTTTGAGACAGAGTCTCACTCAGTCACCCTGGGTAGAGTGGCCTGGTGTCATAGCTCACAGCAACCTCAGACCCTTGGGCTCAAGCAGTCTTCTTGCCTTAGTCTCCCACATAGCTGGGACTACAGACACCTGCCACAATGCATGGCTAGTTTTTCTATTTTTAGTAGAGATGGTGTCTCACTGTTGCTCAGGCTGGTCTCAAACTCCTGAGCTCAGGAATTCCACCGGTCTCAGGCTCACCGAGTGCTAGGATTAACTTCTTTTACATTTTGTACCTTTATAGGGATCCCAGGAGAGGTTGTGTAGAGGTCTGCGTAGCTGGATGTTATTTAAAATCAGGATCAACATTTTAAATCATTTTCAGTGATGTGCTCCTCCTATTTCTTACTTGTTTAGTTCCCCACCTGGCTCTTCCATCAGCCTCCCCGCCTTGGCAACTCTTAGGGCCTGCCCTTGGCTTCCTGCACTTTGTGGCCATAAGCAAGTCATCTTATCTCAGGTGTCAACATTCTCACAAGTTCAATAGAAATTGGACACAGCACTTTTTCCTAACCAGTGCTCAGCAAAGTCTGCTTTAGGACCACAGTTTCCCTCAAACTACCATGGATTGATGTGTTGTCCCACTGTGTGTGACTAGCCCATAGCCCACTCCTGCTGTGCAGTTAGCCACACACACACACTGGCCTATACCCTGCCCTGTGAGTTCATTGGTAATGGCCTTGGATAGTGTAGCAGTGTCAAATTACTTGAAATAGTTTCAAACCTGTCCTTTCAGGGTTTGTATTTATCTCCTCTTGGAAAGTTTGCAGGGATACTGAAGACCATACTTTGAGATCCCCTGTCCTGAGTTATATCAATGAACAGAAAGTTCCAGAAACTTAGGTGCTATATAGAAAAGATGTTTCCATGTGAGCACATTAAAGGCCCTGGGAAGATGTACTGCGGTTAAAAACAAACTAAAAATCTGTTTATAAATTAAAGTAATTAAAACTATGTTTAGGGGCAGCACCTGTAGCTCAAAGGAGTAAGGCACTGGCCCCATTTGGAGGTGGTGGGTTCAAACTCAGCCCTGGCTAAAAAACCAACCAACCAAACAAACAAACAAAAAAAAACTATGTTTAACCTAGACTTTTCTCTTGTGTACAGAATCCTAGTTTTAGTCATACCTACCAGTCTCCATAGGAGTTGTGTTTGTCTAGATGTCACTTTGGGCCACATTAGCAGAACCGGTCTCTAAGGTATTTTGCAGTTCTAAGTTTGACCCTGATCCAGTGCTCTCGCTGTCCCCTCCCATCTGGCCCGTCTTTACTCCTTGAAAGAGGCCCCCCTTCCTATTTCCTGAGTCAGACCCCACGCGTCAGACCCCTGGGAGAGCCCAGGTGATGTTGTCTCTATCCTAATGTGTCTGCATACGCCCTCCTTCCCAGATGATTGGTGCAAAAGGAATAAGAAATGAGCATAGGTGGTTGCAATAAATCAGGGACCCTGGATAGAAAGCTGCTGAGGCTGAGGCTGAGGCTGAGGCCGGGGAAAACAGACCGGCTGCTGATGAGGATTTCAAGTCGGGTCTTGTTGAAAGCCTCTTTGGTTAGGCTCCCACTTGCTGTTATTCCCTGAGCCGGCTAATTGCAGGTTCAGCTTTCCTCCAAGCAGCTTATGTCTGTTTTCAAAGGTGAGTACCCTGTGTCGTTGGTGTTTACGGAGCAAGATGTTTGATGGTTGCTGGAAAAGGTGAGGCTTTTTTCCACCCTGCCTGGTACAGCCCAACTCTTGTGATCTGCGTATGTTTTCTGCTAGCAGTAAAAAGATCGGGCACCCGGGATATAATGTGGAGGTCTTTGCTAAATATAATAATACGAGTGCCACCTATAAACATTGGCAGCCTTGAGGTGGAAACAAAGCCAAAAACTTTTTTTTAAAAATGCATTTTCCCCTTTTGTGTGGCCAAAAGAACACTGAAAAGTATTCTATAGTCACAGAGCACCGGAAAGAAAGGAAACTTTCAGATTAGGTGTCCCTGGGAAAGGGGGAGAGTGGAACCTTTCAACAGAGGGCGATGGGGATTGATTTACCTGTTTGTATAAAACTTAAGTTACAGGAGTGTTTAGATTTCCCCTGCAGGCACTCTAAGCTTGCTCTGGTGATCTTGTTATCTCCTGATACACTTACCGTAGAGACCTCATATTTGGGGAAATTCTAACACATGCTTGGGTCACCTCCTAACTTTCCTCCTGGGCCCTCATTCAGGAGGAGGTGTTTGGCAAGGACATGTCACGTGGTTTGCAGGTGAACAGTTTCACACCAGAGTAGGGTCTTCGATTGCATGTAGTGGACTAGCTTTTCATTCTTATCACACTTCCCTTCCTATAAAGTTACATATCTTTTAAAGGGATATCTAATACCCACCTTCTCTTTCTGCAGGGCCTAGTGAAAATCAGGAAATAACAAGGCAGCCTTATGGTCACTTTATGAGCAGAGCACCTAGATAGCACTGCTGATGGAATGGTGTGATGGCTACCATTCATTCATTCATGATTTTATCCACCAGGTAGTTTTTGAGCACCTAGAATGGGTGGAGCAATATGCAAATACTTGGGAAAACAAGGCCATAGGCCACCATCAAAATCCTCAAGGAGCTCACAGACTTGGTCAAGAGGCTGTGGTGAGAGATAGGGAGAAGAAATGCTATGAGAGCAAAGGGAGGGATGCTACTATCAAGTAGGGCTTTGAGGCATGCATAGGAGTTCACTGACTCATTGTTCAGAAAGCTGACATGGGCATTCAGGGCAGGGAAGCTCTGTATGAAAGAGGCCCATAGAGGCACAGTAGAACATTGTGAGTTGGAAAGAGCTGAGATGGTGTCAGGGATTGTGGAAGACAGGGGCTGGGAGACTGGCTTGGAAGTGGAGAGGCTAGAATGTCAAGTTAAGGAAAGGGCCTTCATTCTACAAGTCAAAGGGAGTTTTTCAGGTCAGCACAACCTTTCACATAAAAAAATTTTTGCAAGCTCAACATGAACTGTGCAGTCAAGCTCTTTTCATGTATTTGCAAGAAAAATGAAATAATTTGGTATTTCTTGCAGAAAAGCTAGAAAACTCACAGATGGTTCTAAGATGAACCACACTTGGCCCTTCTGGATGATTTGGGTGAGGCCCTCTGAGTTCCTGGAATAAGCAATTCTTTTGATGGTGCTCATAAGAATGGACAGAAAAGGTTCAGTGCCCATAGCACAATGGTTACAGTGCCGGCCACATGCACCGAGGCTGGCGGGTTAGAACAGAGTCTGGGCCTGCTAAACAATGACAACTGTAACATAAAGTAGCCCGGCGTTGTGGTGGCCTGTAGTCCCAGCTACTTGGGAGGCTGAGGCAAGAGAATTGCTTAATCCTCAAACTTAAGTTTGAGGTTGCTGTGAGCTGTGATGCCACGACACTCTACTGAGGGTGACATAGTGAGACTCTGTTCCCCTCCCAGAAAAAGTGGACAGAATATACTTTATCATTCCTCGTCTCCGTCACTGCAGAATCCACACACCCCTCTCCCTGGGTAGCTTGGATGACTGTCCCAAAGGGCCTTGGCTCTGTGGTTTGAAGTTTGGGGAAAGGGAGCTATCCTTCCCCCCTGCCAGCTCATCCCCAGAGCCCAGCTTCTCCAGCCCTGCCAACCCCTTCCTCTCCCTTAACCAGTTTAGCAGAGGACACCTGTCATTCCTCACCACGGGCTTCTCAGCAACCACAGCAGGCCAGGGAGCAAGGGGAAGCCACAAGGCCACCGCTCTCTGGCCCAACCAGGCAGGGCCAGGCAACCTTTGCCCTGTGTCACCAGGTTGGGAGAAGCCACATTTGGCTCCTTCCTATTTGCCAGCACTCCCAGCGAGGTTTGGTCCTATTCCCATCACTCATTGTGGAGGAACTCAGTCAAGTTCAGGAACCTTGCATGTTAGCACATAAAAGTGATTGCAGTTCATGATCTGGCTTAGAATTGTGTTGCCCTGTCCAGACTCTATTCATTTTCAGGAGATAGAGAGGAGGACAACTCAGGAGGGTGCAGCCAGGGTGCTCTGGTTAGGGGGCTGCCAGCGTGAGCCAGGCGGCTCCCTGTCCTGGCCCTGTCCACTTCCCATCTGTCTTCTCTGACAGAATGTTCAGTCTTTCATGGTTATTTTTAGGGTTGTTTCCTTCCAGTCCCAGCTGTAAACCAAAGTACAGAACAGGCCCATGACTATTTTGTGTTCTGTAAAAAGAGCATTTGCCAGGCAGCAGATGTACCAGCTTCCTCGAGATTCAAGTTTTCAATGAAAACTGAGGTTTTGAGGACTCTGAAGCCACCTCATCCTACCCAGATGGTGTCTTTTGGGGACATGGGTTTGGGGGTTGGGAAGTGCAAGGACACACTGCTGAGTGCTTGTGGTTGATCAGCCTCCAGATGTGGCAAATGGATCACTGGTCCCAGAAGCTCAGGGTGTGGAGACCAGGGCACTTGGAGGTCTGGGCTGCAGGTAAAGATACTGCCTGACGGTTTGCATGTTCAAGGTCAGTGGTGGGCTTAGGCCCTAACATTGGCCCCTCCACTCATGTTTAACACATGACCTCCATCAAGAATTTTCCAGCTGCTGGTTGCTTGTCAGTTACATTCTGGTTTGGATTTGGTGCTGCTTTGTCTTAATTATAAAGTCCTTTGTCTTCCCTTTACTCAATAGTGTGTCCTGAGAGGACAGGCACCACACCATGGTGTACCCTCCCTGCAGAGGAAACCCGCCTCAGGGAAGTCCCTGAAAATTACATCCATATGGAAAGTGGCAGTCAGTGCCAGGAAGAGGGAGGCATCAAGTTGATTCCAGACAGCTCTTGGTCTCTCTGTGTTCCAATGCCTAGTGGTGTTGGTTCTATTCCTTATAGTTGCATGTTGTTGTTTTTTTTATTTTTGGAGACAAAGTCTCACTTTGTCACCCTCAGTAGAGTGCATCACAGCTCACGGCAAACTCAAACTCTTGGGGCTTAAGTGATTCTCTTGCCTTAGACTCCCAAGTAGCTGGGACTGCGGGCACCTGCCACAATGCCAGGCTATTTGTTGTTGTTGTTGTTGTTGTTGCTGTTGTCATTTTGTTTAGGAGGCCCAGGCTGGGTTCTAACCTGCCTGGCTCAGTGTATGTGGCTGGCACCCTAACTGCTGAGCTACAGGCACCAAGCCAGTTGCATGTTGATTTTATTAATTTGTTGAGCATCTACTCTGTGCCAGGCTTCATGATTCAGAGATTTATTCATTCCACAGATACTACTGTGTGCCTATTTTATGACACTGTTCCTGCCCTCATGCAGCTTATATGATAGTAGGGAGGTGGAGAAGTGAAGAAATAAACAAGTAGACAATCAAAATATGATATCACTGACAGTGAGGGGAGAGACTTGATGGAAAAAAAGGGCTAGTTTAGGCAGAAGGCCATTTTAAAGAGTTGACATTGAGTAGAGACCTGACTGATGACAGGAGATTATCTGGGTGTCCATGGGGAGTGAGAAGTACAGTGGCCAGGGGGAAAAGGTGGGAGGAAGAGGAGGAGGAAGGCAGAGAGGCAGATGTTAGTGTGGGATGCGGGCGGGGGTGTCTGTGGGTGGAAGGGACTGGATCTGCTCTGCGTTTTAGAAAATTCCTCACTGTGTTGTAGAGACTTGACTTAGAGGGTGAGGTAAGAGTGAAGGGAGGAGGTGAGGTGGCTAAATATGATGTGGCATGATGCATCCAAAACCAGAAGGCGGTCAAGGTAATCCTGCAGAGGGAGGAGTGATACAGTTCATCCTGGTGGGGGAGGAGCTGCACTGGGAAGGCTTCAGAGAGGAAGTGGCAGCACAGTGAGGTTTTGATGGATGAATAGGAGTCTGTGGGCAGACCAAGTAGGGAACGAGATCTTCTTGGCAGAAGGAATACATGTTGCATGAGGAAGTATGGCAGGGGCAGGGAAGAAGCAGCAGAGCAGGTGAGGACGAGGTAGGGTGGCATGAGAGGCAGTGACGCCCTTTGTGAGTGAGGCTTCGTGTCCTGGTGTCAGAAGGTAACTGTTGATAGTAGAGGTTACCCTGCACTTTCTTTCTTCCTCTTCTTCATGTATCTTAACTTGGGGTGAGAATTGCAGGCCACTGAATGATGATAAACAGGAATTGCTTTTGCTGGTGATCAGAAAAGATGCCACCCAGAAAAAAGGCAAGGGCTGAAGATCCTGTCAGGAGGTGTTCCAGGGTCCACAAACTCGAAGCTTGTTGCTTTCTGCTTATCTAGAAGGAGACTTTCATTAGGGTAAAGCCATATAATTAGAATTGCACTTTTTTGGTCTTCGGACCTACAGCATGAACAGCCCTGTGCTGCTCGGTCCCAGCATTCTTAGCAGCAGAGCAGGGCCAGGCTGCCGGTGCCAAAATGCCAAACCTGGTAATTGGGAGGTGGCTGTGCAGGCACACACCTGTGCTGAGTGTGCAATTAGTGCCTGCTGCTCCTCTCACTGGGCTCAGCCTGAGCACCTGGGGCGTGTGTGCATATTCCTTACACCCCACCCCCACCCCCGCTTCTCTACATCCCCCACACCCTTTTCTTTCTTTCTAATCTGAACATTTCTTTCTTTCTTTCTTCCTTCCTTCCTTCCTTCCTTCCTTCCTTCCTTCCTTCCTTCCTTCTTTTTTTTAGAGACAGAGTCTCACTTTATTGCCCTCAGTAGAGTGCTGTGGCGTCACAGCTCACAGCAACCTCCAGCTCCTGGGCTTAGGCGATTCTCTTGCCTCAGCTTCCCGAGTAGCTGGAACTACTAACCTGAAAATTTTTTACTCTGGGTTTTTTTTTCCCCCTGAATACCAGACCATTGCATCTCATTATGCCATCTCTTCCTTCCATTATCAGGAGGAACTTGAGTTTACTGTGCTTTTATCTGAACATCAAAGTGAGAAAGTCTCTCTCCTTCTGTTGCTCAGAAGAGAAATTGCAAAGGAGGGCCAGCTGGGAGGACCAGAGGACGGGGTTTGTGCGAGCATGTGGTGCGGTTTCCCCCAGCTTGCTCGCCCCTCAGACCCATTCCCTCTGCACACCAGGTTTATAGCTGGGCTAAGTTAATTTCCAGCTGAGAGGCCACGCCCCATATGATGGTAATCTCCAATAGTTAATGAGCTAGAAGAAGAGGCAGCCTATTGGATTGATTCTTGCTCCTGGGCTCAGTGGTTTAGCCGGGCTAATTTATTAGCCTGTTTGTCTCTTGGTTGGAGAGGCTTGTTCAGCCTGGTGCAGCTGCCTGCATCTCCCCTCTTAGAAAGATGGATTGAGCTTGACTTCTGGCCTCTGAGCATTTCCAAGGGTTCTTTTTCCTTTTACACACTTTTATTTAAAGGGGAGGAGGTGAGCCTGGAGCATAGCCTGGGGCCAGTTCACCTGCCCGTGGCACCTGTAACGCGCAGTTGAAATCCCAACTCTTGCCTTCAATTCAGCTGGATTTGTGTCCCAGTCTACAGAGGCTTGTGGAAGAGCCACACGGAGCACTTCTGGCTTGTAATGCTGGTTCCAGGATTCGGGGCGAGTGGTGTTTTCTTCCTGTGGAAGGAAACTGTCCACTGACACAGTTGAAAACATGTAGGCTAAAGCAACACCGAATAAAGAGGGCTACAGTTGGGCAAGGGTTATCTGGGTATGTTCACTTTTGTGATCATGTGTTTCGGTGGGATTGAGTGAAAACGGAATTCCTAAAATAACGGCATTAGGCAGCCAGGAAGAGAGCTGGGCCGCCTCTTCATTAACCCCTCCCACGTGTGTGGGCACGCAGCAAACATGGTCTTTTTCGTGTGCGTGCATGTAAGTTGCTATTCCTTTCCTACAATCTATAGCTCATGTAATTCCAAAAAATTACTTTAAAATGGAACTTTTTTTTTTTTTTTTTGAGACAGCGTCTTCTCATTTGTTTCTACTATTTCTTGGGTGGGACCTACATCCTCATTTGTTTCTAATATTTAGGGCTTGTTTTCCTGTGGTGTGAACTTTGAGTGCTCTATGGGGCAGTGTCTGTGCGACTTTTGGAAACCTGGCAGACCCATTATTGTGCCAGCTCATCGTTTGAGTGCTTTATAAAATAGAAAGGCTTGTCCCCCGTGTCACTAGTTCTGGCAAAGCATTTGGATGGTAAGCAAAACTCCTGGGGCCTAAGTGTGATGCTAAAGACTGATGGGATCTACAAAACCTGGGAGGAGCCATGTCCTCTCTGCCTGACCCCTTGCACAGACCCGTCAACCAGGCTTTTGCCCAAGGGTCTGTGAACGCGCTGGAGTTGGGAACCCAAGTCTAATTCAATGCTGTGTATCTGCACCTGGCTGCTTAGAGGGCCTGCCTCTCTTCCCAAACTCTCTGCAGCTCCTGAAAACTGAAGAGCCCAGCTCTGTGGAGGCCGTGCTGGGGATGTGTGTACTATTTGCAGTCAGCAAGGGTGGCATTCTGTTTTGATATTTAACAAGCCCCATTTCTGTTCTGGACAGCCAGTGAACCATCTTCAGAAGAAGGAGGGCTGGCCCACCCTTGGACAGACATCATATTTGTCTCATAAAGAAAGCTCTCCGAATTCCAGATTCATGGTGGGTGGGTGGGTGGGTGTGAGCAGGCTGGTAACTGCCCGGACATTAGGGCATCTTAGAGTCCTTACCTGGTTGTCCTAAGTGCCCTTTAAGTGACAAGTGAATCTGTGGGCACTTAGCAACCCAGGGTGGGAAACTTTGTCTTTGGAGAGGTTTGAGCTTGATTAATTTCCAAGACGTGCTAATGGGGCAGCACAGAGCACTTCTCTTGTTCTGGCCTTTAGGTGATGTTTGCTTAGGGGCTTAGGGCCCTGTGCTCCCAGCCTGGGGACTTGGAAGTAGATTCATTTGGAAAGTAGCAGCTTAAAAGGTCTTTGTTTGGTTTTGTCAGTAAATGGAAGACACCACTGAGCATTTCAGAGAGAGGCAGTGATTGTTGTTGAGCCACCTCTGTGCTCAGATGGGGTGACCTATCTGCCCAGAATTGGCCCTTTTGAACCCTCTCCCCGAGCGGGAGCTGGGGCTACACTTGTCTTCTCTCAATCTCTGTTTTCACACATGGACACAAGAACCTACATCCTCATTTGTTTCTAATATTTCTTGGGTGGGACCTAAATTCTGCTGCTGCTCCCCCACCCCCCAAACGCCCTGGGGTGCTGCTCCTTCGGACAAATTCGGAGCACAGCTTCCAGCCTCGCCCCTACTTCTTTCCCCACGTCTAACCTGTCACCAGCTTGTATTTTTTTCTTCCTTCAAAGTGTTTGGTTTTAGCCACCTCTCTCTTTTTCGTTCCCACTATTCCCTCCCCCTTCAGAGGTACATAATTTCATTGATTTTTACCTACCTTACTGAAAAAAGTACTTACAGTGGTTTTTAAAGACGATGCAGAAAGAACAGAGAAACACAAAATTTGAGAGCGAAAGAAGAAAACCAATCATGGGGATCTAGAAGGGAGCCAGGAATTGGCTTAAGAAGTGTCCTCAAATGACTATGGACGTGATTCCCAGCTTCCTGGCAGCTTTCACGGAAAGGTACCTCAGTTACACAGATCACAAAAACAAGCTGTTTGCTCAAAAGGAAACGTGCCTGTTCTTGGTAATAAGCTGGGGGTTTGTATAAAGAGGACACCACTGGGTAAAGGCCATCCCAGGGACAGAGGACCTGCAAGAGACTCATGTTAAGCTTTTGGTAAACGGTAAGTTTCTTAAAGAGAGGCGAAATCATGACTCTCAGGCAAAAAACCAACTTAAGGCTTTTATTTCATTCAGTATTAATAAAAGAACCAGACCAGTGTTACCCCTGGGTCCAAGGGAAGTCAAAAGAAAACAAGTTTACTTGGAATAAAGGAATGTTGACTTAAATTTACAAGTAGATGAGAAACAGACTTTTTCCATGGGATGGCACTGGAGAGGGACATGCATGGAACCACCATCAGAGAGAATTATTTACTTATCTGTGGTCAAGAATCATATTGCATTGCTATATTGTGATCCATCATTTTCTGAGTTGTAAATATCTCAAAGGCAATAAAAGGCTGGAGTCGGGTAACCAGAAAGGTGCTGTAAAGAATGCATGTCTTCCACTGGAGACACCCAGGATTCCTTGGTGTTTCTTGTACATTTCTTGATATTTTATAATACTGATCTTCAGCAGGATCATGGAGTTTATAATCAGCTAAAAGCCCAAATCTGCTCAAATGTGCTGCTGGTGCCTCTGGCTCCCTACTCCTAACACAACGTGTTCATACCACTTACCCCCCGCAGTGTACGTGGCCACTTATCACCTTCAAGGTCAAACTCAAATTCTGCACAGCATTTGTTCATTTATTTATTTACTCTTCATATATCTAACAACCATTTATGTTTTCCACAGTGCAAATAAGGCATAGTGCAGTTCTCAGATCCCTGAAGGACTGTCACAGCTGATAAAGGGTTTAATAACTCTGTGTGTGTGTGTGTGTGTGTGTGTGTGTGTGAGTATGTGGGTAAGTGTATTTTCAGGAAGGAAGTAGTGAGGGTGGTGGTTAAAAGAGAGGAACAAGGACTGCATGGAAGTTTATTAGAAAGAGAAGGGCCAGAAAGAATCCTCTTGAGTCCAGGGCATGCAAGAGACTCCATAATCCACTGGAAGAACCTCAGGTCCCTTTCTCATCTTTGGGATGAAGCAGATTGAGAGAAGGGGGAAGGAGGTGAGGGAGGAACTTAGGCTTCACCTGTGCCCTGCAGGGAGCAGGGAAGATTTCCAGATTCAACTTTTGGAAAGATACCCATGGAAGTTGTGGGTGGAGGGATAGGCAGGGTGGATGAGAGCAACCCCAGCCTGTTTTCCAAATCTTTCTAACATATTTCTCAAAGACAAACAAAATCTCCCGACCAGGCCTTCCTACCTATCCTCAGGATAAGGCCAAGGAAGCTTCATTTGCCCCAGGGAATACAGCTTCTGGGTGCTTCTATTCCATATTTCTCATTTTGAGCTAGGGATACACAGGGTGTCCCTAAGTTTGCCCATAAAGCCACTATACATAGGAAAACCAGGAAATTGTAGTTAAACGTACCTTTCTTTACAAAATACTCATTATAGAATTTTACAGAGAGCTGACCAACACGTAGAGAATATTTTGTAAAATTTTATAATGAATATTTTGGAAATGAAGGTATGTTTAGCTACAATTTCCCATTTTCTCTATGTCTGGGGACTTTTATGGGTGACCTTTGGGACACTCCATAGTATCTATTGGTAAACTTCCTGTGTATGGAATTTCTCTTGAAATAAACGGTAGGTCCCCGGAGGGCAAGAATGATCCCCCTAAACAGTCGCTAGTGGCCATGTAGCTGACTCCTTCATCCTTCGTGATCAACCCAATTTCGATTCTAGTCTGCAGTTCCTTTTGCTGTTACATAGGAGGCACCTGGGGCATCTCAACCCACCATCACTTGGTGGATACCTAGGAATGCAAACTAATGTTTGCTAATCATTAAAGCAGAAAAATAAGGAAAACAATAATTCCTACAAATCTGCTCATTAGTGCATTTTTTTTTTGCTGTTGTTATTAACTGTAATTATTTATTACTTTAAGCAGAGAAAGTTTATTACCGGCCACCAGAGCTAAGGTTTTCAGAGTTCAATGGTGAGATGTTCTCACAGTTTGTGTAAAATAAGGAACTCTGATCTTATGCCACTCTGGTTCTTTGCTTTTGCTTAGCATTCAAGTTCAAGACCTTCTTTATGTGTGTGGCCTCTTAATGCAATTGTGTCACTTAATGTAACAGGTGTGATGACACATAAACGTATTGTGTTTGGGCCTTGGGATACTGGGATCATCGTCGTTTTTAAACCTGGCTCTACATGATAATTTTTTTTTTAATTGTTGGGGATTCACTGAGGGTACAAGAAACAAGGTTACACTCATTGCATTTGTTAGGTAAAGTCCTCTTATAATTGCGTCTACATGGTAATTTATTATTTCAGTCTGTCTTCAGTTCTCTTGATGTATTTGCACTGTGACCTTCAGTCATTAGCTTTAAGCCTTGCTAGTTGATTACTTTTATTTGATTCACTTATTTATTTAGTCAACAGATATTTTCAAGTGCTTCCTATGCCTGACGTTTTTCTGGGTGTTTTTTTTTTTTTTTTGGTATTTTTTTAGAAGATAAAATCTTTATGACTTACGGTCCAAATAAATACAAGAGAAAATACGGAAGGCAATAAGATTTATCTAAACATTTTGTTCTAAGAAATGGTCATTAGCCTTAAAAATAGTCACAGGGTTAGTTTTTCACCAGGCCTACACAGGGTAAAAGGCTAATCTCACTTGTAATTCTTAGCAGCTCTCTCACTGACCATTTAGTTATTTGATCTCCTTTCTGTTTACAGTTTTGTTCCCTTGGGGGTGGGGAGTGAAAGACAGGGACAGGGACACTGTGTCTAAAGCACAAAACAGTTGCTGGGAGTTTTATTTTAAGACTCACCAGTCAGGCAACGTCTCCTACCAAAAAGTTCTCATGGAATCTAACAAATAATGATAGAATGTGCTCGGTCAATGCAGAACGTTTGTACATAGCTCCAGCTTTCAACATTTTCCTTCTCTCGTGCCTTTGGACATGAACTACACAAGGCAAGTTGGGTTCTGTAGTAATCTGTTACAAATACAGTGGAACCTTTGTCTGTAGACCAGCCAGGGACTGCCACAAACTGGTCAACAGACAGAAGGGGTGAGCATAAGGAGCTAGGCCTACCATACAGATGTGTGCATGTGGTGCCTGTCTGGTCTATGAAAACATAAGGCGGTCAGTGTAGGAAGATGGCCAACTATGGAGCTTCTGCTGTATATGGAGCTTTTAGAAAAAACGGTGGACCAGGGCAGTGAAAAGATGGGAATTTGGAGAGGTTGGCTTGACTTTTTCCTGCTGAAAGTAGACTCAGGGAAGCAAACGTCACAAGCTGAGAATTTCAAAAAGGCTGGGGAAAGAGGGAACTTTAGATGATCCTGTTCATTTCGGAGTTTCCACTGCCATTGCCTTGTCACCCATTTTCCTGAGACACCTCTTGGTCAGCTTCAAGTATTTGAACAAACCAACCAGGAGGAAGTTAAGTGCTGATGGCAGGAAGGAGGCGAGATAAGAAACAGCCGCTCTTTCCTTGTCAGCAGAGTCTCTGAGCTTTCCTCTCCCTGGGATGTTCTCTCTCTCTCTTTTCTTAGAAAAGTTCTCTTCTCTAAAATGGTCAGGAGCTATTTATAACCTTTGATAAGGGAAGTTTATTTGCACTAATTTCCCTTCATTTTAGTTTATGTCTTAAGATTTTTATTGACCTAATTCTCTTTATACCGTTTTCAATTGGTTGCCATGAAATGGGGCTCTGTTGGTTGAACACAAGGGAAGCAGGGGTGCTTGGAGCTCTTATCTCAGACTTCAGTCGAGTTGACCGGGGTTTCTCTCATCCCAAACTGCTGCTGGCCCCACAGTCAGGAGGCTGGGAGGTGACTGATTATATGAAGTCTTCTCAAGACTTGGTTGTTTCTTTTCACCAGCCTCGGATGGACCCCTGCCCCTACACTGGGGCTGTTTTGCTTCTTGTCAACCTCATTCTATGCCATGTTAAAAAAAAAAAAAAAAAAAGAGAAACAAAGAAAGAAAAAAATCCCCCAAAGCAGGTTGTGCTTGTATTAAAGCTGCCACATTTCCTCTTTGGGTGGTCATCCTATTTCTGTCAACCTAAGAAGGGGGAATTCAGTTTTTCTTTTTCTCCAACACACTACAGGGGAATTAAGACGGGGGCACAAAAATGTAATTCCTTTAGCATGAGTGAAGGAGTGCAGGAAATCAGAATTCTTTTAAATATTTGCTTCCATATGAGCCTTTGGATTAAAATCCGATTTAATCGAATCGAATTAAAAGCCGATTTAATGTCTGTTTTTCCTTAACACTAGTTTTTGCATCCAGCTCCATATGGCAGCAGAGATCTAAAGGGCTGTGAGTGAGATTCATTCCCCCTTACCCTCGGATGAGACTTTGCTGCTCTGAGAACTTACTCTACTACAAACTGTATTTGATTCTTGAAAACATTTCTTCTTCTTCTTTTTTTAAATTTTTTATTTGTTTGTAAATGTGGCAGGTTAAATGTTAACCAGTCGGTTTACAGGTGAGGGAAGACAGTTGCACAGAGATGTTGTCAACTTGCCCAAGGCCACACAGCCTGACTTTGATCTCCACTTTCCTTTCTACTTACACACAGGTGCTTAACATGCAGGTGTCTCTTTTTCCTTTTGGGTACTTTCGACATTGATCTCCATCTAAATTATTCTGCCTGCATTTTGTACATATCCTCTAAATATTTATGGAGGTTCTACTTAACCTCTGCCAACTTGAGCCGACCTACTGTTAGGGCAGCTTGATGACAGCTCAAGGTAGTCACCAAAATAAATAGAGAGAGCAAGAGCAAGTGAAATTTTACAAGAAAGGCAAAATTTATTTTAACAGTTAGAACAGCAAATCCAGCCCCATCCTGGCGATCTCAGGCGTCATGGAGAGCTCAGTGCTGGCTTTTAAGGACAACTTTGGGGGTGTTAGCTGTTTCTTGGAAATTCCCAGAGTCTTGATCAACTCTGTTCCCATAACATGTTCCCACACGAACTTGTATCTCTCTGTCCATGTCAGAAAGTCCCTAGGATATTAATCAGTCCCCTAAAATAGCAGCTTCTCAAAACCCACTTGAAACATTTTACACCTGAAGGGTCTCCATTAGCTATTAGCCTCCTTCCCACAAGAGCCCAGGTCAGCCCCACCCAAGCCAGTCCAAAATACTGATAGCCTAGGCTCTCGTGTCTAACTCACTGCCTAACCTAACACCGATGCTGGCTGCAGGAGGAGGTGAGATGGGGGTAGGAGTGGGAGAGATGGTAATTATAAGGATCATCTGCCAATCCATTAATTCTTATCCATAGAGAACGAGCCCAGAGATGGGAGTGCCTCCTCCATGATCTTAGCTTCTCTCCCCCTCGTCTATGGCAGGGCAGGGACTGGAACCCAAGGATTCATGTGCTTACTCTGCCTTCCCCCTGAGTTAGTCCTCCTCCTCTCATCCTGTTTGTTTTCTCCTGGTTGTGTGTGTGTGTGTGTGTGTGTGTGTGTGTGTACATGCTCAGGAGCAGGTGAGGGAGTGGCTAGTGATTTTCATCAACTCTGTGTTGACTGGTGAGTGTTTCAGAGGCTCATGGGTGAAGGCCTGTTTACAAACATTTACACCAAGTTACTCAGGGCACCCGGGAAGGCTGCTTTCCTTGGGATGAAACAGGGAGCTGGGAGAGGCTTTACTGGGGCATGTGAAAAATACAAGCAAATGCAAACTTGCTCCGGAGGACTGCCCCTTTGTTGCCAGGGAAATAACCCACATAGGGCTGGGGCTCCTGCCACCCCAGAGAAAAGAAGCATAGTACAGAGAGGGAAGCCAGAAGTTATCAAAGGCAAAACCTCAGCTCCATGCGTGCAGAGAGGACTGTGTCCAAGCGGAAAGGGCAGAGCCACTTCAGCTGGGATACTGGCCCTGTTCCCTTTCCCTCCGGGTACTCAGCTCGCCCTGCCCCTGCATATTGGCAGGACTGATTTTATAATACTTTCTAAGTCCACTTCCCAGAAATCTCTTTTTTCTTTCTAATGATTTGGTCTTTCTGTAAATGTTAGATTTTTTCCCCCAAGAAACAGGCAACAGGATCCCTCTGATTTCACATGATTTGTCCCAGCACACAGTGAGACCCAATAGACAGGAGCAATGCCCAGAGAGTTGGGAGACAAAAGACTATTAGCTTTTAATGAAACCCTCCCTCCCCCACCCCAGCCCTTTCCAGGAAGAGGAACTTGGGGCCTTTGTGAAGCAGGGCCTATAACGGAATATTCTGCCCCAATGAAAGGGATCTGGAGTTGACCCAGAGCGGGAGATGCTCTTTTGCGCCCCACCCCCTTGTGGCTTTCAGGGGCTTTTCATTTTCTGAGCAGGATTGAAATTCCAGGACAATGGAGCCCAAATCCTTGCTGTGGGGGTTGGGGGCTGGGCATGGAGAAAGGACAGAGGGGTGGGAGAGGCGAGGGCTGGGCAGCCCACCCTTTGTTATTTTTCTTCTTTCCTCCCCATTATCTTCAAAAAAGAAAGAAAGAAAGAAAGAAAACAGGCCCAGTAAACTTTTTAATAAATAATGACATCACTTCCGGTAGCTCCATCAATTCAACTTTGAGCCTTGACATGGAGAGCAACAAACTATTTGCAATTTTATTTTAAATTATTTAAAACCCTCCCAAAGGAGTTCTTTGATATGCAAACATCTCCCCACCACCCCCAAATGGACATAATTATTTATGGAGATGGAGCCCTTTGACGGGGCAGTGCAGAACTGGTGAGTTTTGAGGCTTCCTTGCAAAGGAAGGAGGTTCCAGATAAGGAGCGTCTGAACCGATACTCATCTTCCTCCAGCCAAACTAAACTCCTTGGGAAGAAAGCCGCTTTAAAAAAGAAACGTCCTGTCCCCAAGTACAGCATACAGTTCAAGTTACAGCTCGCCTGTGTCATTGTCCCCAAGACTGTGTTAAGGTTTCTAGGAAAACTTCCTCTTCTCATCTCTGGCTGGGTGTCTTATCTTTCCCTTGGAGAAGAAAGGGGAGAAGAGAAACTGTAACTTTGGTCTTTTTCACCCCTGAGGTCCCTTGTGCTTTATAAGGTCATGAGGTGGAAAGACACTAGGGAGGTTTCTTTTTGGATGAATACTTAGATTGGTAGATTGGCCTTCAGAGAAGATAATAGTTTAACCCCAGCTTGTTGCTACAGAAAATCCTGTGATTATGACTATGATAACCTTGGGGCCTACTCTTTTTCTTGTCCCTGGATTTTCTTTTGAAAGTGCTTTAATGGGTTGGCTGTTGGAGTACCAGATGCCCTCCCCTCCTCGACCTGCCAGCTCTTTCACCTCCAGGACTTGCCTGGCAGCTTTGAAGTTTGCTGCTCAGAAGCATCTCTCTCCCCCAACCCCCAGGGGCCTGCAGCCTGCAGCCTCTGGCCCTGCTCTTTCAGGCCTGCCAGTTGAGTGAGTTTCATCTATCTCCCTGGGATGGGAGATCGAGGCAGCTGGTCCCAAGCACTCCCAGCCTGAAATAAAACCCCCAACTTCCATTGCACTGGTTCTTGGGTCCTTCATTTTCCTTACTCTCATACTTACTTCCCCGGGGAATAGATAGGATAGGAACTAAGGCTTCAGCACCAAGGAGGAGAAGGGCTTAGAGAGTCCTCATTCATTCTGCAGGATGAGGGATGTGGGATGAGGGTGTAGAACAGAGTTCCCAGGACCCTCAGGGCATCCTTTCATAAAATAAGGCCCTTTCCCCCTTTTATGCTTTAGGTTAGAATATGATGCTAACTTTGACAAATCTTTGTTTTACTTGAGGAGGATTTTCTTCTTTCTGGAGTGGCTGAGGATGAATTGTGGAGGAGGCTCCTGGGGAATTTCAAGACCAGCAGAGGCGTGAGCCTGCTCCCTGCATCCTGGGAGGAAGCCTCAGCTCCAGGAACTGACCGGGTCATGCTGAAAATAATACCCATGGGGCTGGCCTACATTAAGAGTCTGAGACCTTACTCTTCTCCAGAGAAGAAAATGATCCTTGGTAGAAAAGAAACCAAGAATAGAAAGAATCTGTCAAAGAAAACCAGAGGCACAGTAGAGACAGTAGAAAATATTACGGGTGTCCTAAAAGTTGTCTCTGAAGCCACTGTCCATAGGGAAATTGTAGCTAACTGTACCTCTATTGACAAAATATTCATTAACTATACCTTTATTTACAACATATTCATTACAGAACTTTACAAAATACTGTATTTACAAAATATTCTCTATGAGCTGGTCATCTCTTTGTAAAATTTCTAATTTTCCCTGTGTATGGTGACTTTAGGGGCTACTTTAGGGACACCGTGTGGATTTTATTCAATACCTCTGCAACAGGGCAAAAGAGACCTCAGTATGGAACTGGGCTCAATTCCTAAGACAGAATGGATGGGACACAATTTGTAGCCAAGGACTTTGGGGATGGGGGTGTCAATAGATAGAAAATTGCTAAGAGGAAACCTGGGAGGTAAAGGAGATTCTGGCTAAGCTGGCCTACCAGTTGAAGGCAGGCCAGGGTGACAAGATATTACCTGGGCGGCAGTTGGAGATGGGAACCCTTACATAGAGAGGGTGCCTAGCTGTGGGGGAAATAGAATTCTAGCTAAACCAACTTAGCAGGATTCTTGCTAAAATTGGACAATGTAGAGACAGGTAGAATTGTAAAAATTGAGGCCTACTTGAAAAGTTCAGGGGAGATTTTCTGACAAAGGTAATCTTTGTCAGGTCTCTTTTTTTTTTTTTAATTTCTTTTAAATTGACTTAATTTTTCAGAGCAGTTTTAGATTTCACAGGAAAATTGAGGGGAAGGAAAGAGATTTCCTATATAGCCCTGGCCCCCACACCTGCAAGCCTCCCCCACCATCAGTATCCCAGAGTGGTCATTTGTTGTAATCAGTGAACCTGCATTGACATGTCACTGTCACCGAAAGCCCACAGTTTATCTGGGGGTCAGGTGTGGTGGTGTGCAGTGTATGGATCTGGACATGCACCTACTACCATAGTACCACCCCGAGGAGTTTCAGCCCTAAAAATCTTCTGCTTTCCCTATCCATCCCTCCCTCTTCTGGGATCGCAGTGGTTTTGAATTTAGCCACTGATGTCTGTCAGTTTATCAAGGACTCAAAACCCAGCACTCACTCTCTAAATATTTCATCAACTTTTAAAGGGGTGTCCTTGTTTTGTGGACCAGTTTGTGATTGTGCAAATGCCAGGAGTGAGTTTTGTGTTGGATCAGGGAGCAGTCATGACCTTCTTAGAAATCTTGATTCTTCTCTTGATAAAGGGTTCTCTTTTGAATTTTTGTTTTGTGAGATCTCAGAGGCCAGACCTGGGCTTCATGGAACAGTTAAGCAGTTTCCCGGCTTATGCTCCTGGGGTGGTGGTCAAGCCCAGCTTATGGGAATGGACAGAACCTGTGTCACCTCCGCTGGGCTGGCTTTCTAGATGAGGAAGTGGAGGCCAGAAACTCAGAAACATGCCCAGGATGACCTGCCAGTGAGGGCCAGAAATAGCTGGTCTCTTGTTTTTAAAAAGCAGCAGTAATATCTGTTATATCAGAATTTCTAAGTCCCTACTGACTGTTTTCTCATTTCAATCAATATTTTCCCCCAAACAATGTCAAAATAAGGATTTGAGCAACCTTTGGCCATTTTTAAGAGGACTTGTAAAATCTTCATTGAAGGAGAATAAGGGAATTTAGGCAGATAGGTAGAATTGTTCTGTATCTTGATGGTAGTGGTGGCTACATAATTTTATGCATTTGTCAAAATTCTTAGACTCGGACACCAGGAGTGATTTTTTGTTTATTTGTTTTGAGACAGTCTCACTTTGTTACCCTTGGTAGAATGCTGCAGTGTCGTAGCTCACAGCAACCTCTTGGGCTCAAGTGATCCTCTTGCCTCGGCCTCCCAAGTAGCTGGGATTATAGGCTCCTGCCACAATGCCCAGCTATTTTTTAAAGACCAGGTCTCACTCTTGCTCAGGCTGGTCTTGAACTCCTGACCTTAGATAATCTATCTGCTTTGGCCTCCCAGAGTGCAATTACAGGCATGAGCCACCAACCCCAGCCTGTAAATTCTTAAAATGAATAAATAAAATCTTTGGGGTTCAGAAAATGTGGAGTAGTTCCACAACTCGGCAAGGAAGTCATTCTCCCAGTGGAGGAGGAGAAGGGTATGGCCGAATGTTTCCTTAGTTCTTTCCAGTTTTCCTCAATCAGCTTGGAAGAGGGGGCCTACCCCAACTCAGTGTGGGCCACAGCTTATACTCTGGGTACATTCACTTCTATCATCTGTTTTGCATAAATGCCCGGCATCTGTTTGACTGTACTAAGTTAGGTTACACCCATTTCAATAATCTGCCTTTTTATTGTTGTGTAATTTACCAGTTCAAACAATGAGTCAATTGCTGGACTGTAGGAGTGCTGGTATTACCCCAGGAGAGGAAGAAGCAGAAAAGGAATTAGGACAACATTTGGTCCTGGATAACATCAGAACTATGGAGTTTTTTCAGAACTTCTCCAGTTCATTCTCATTTCCTACTCCTTTGTTTAGTAGTCTGCTTCCAGCAGCAGCATTTAAGAGCCCCAGCAAGACTTATGTTCAGTGGCAAACTGTGTCTGCAAAGCCCTAGGACGGCTGTTCCCAGTGGGAAATGGAGCCAGCAGCAAGTCGGCTCAGCCTCTGAGCTGACCTCTCTGGCACGGAGAGAAAAGTCCCAGGCGGAGGCTGTCTCCAACTGAGGCTGGCGGTTCCAAAGCCTCCAACAGAATTCTCACCACCTTCCTTATCCACCCTGCCTCAAGATTAGAAAAGAGGAAAACAGCCTGATGGTCATTTTTTTCATTAATTCATTAATTCATCCTAGTTTCATGGGATTTCTTTTCTTCTAAAACGGAATTTAGCTTCACTTTGGGCCACAAACCTTTACAGAAGCATAACACTAGCATTATGCTAGACCTGCTTGGTGTTCCTTCTGCAGAGGGTGAAGCTATCTAACTTTTTATAATGAAAGAATTAGATGCATCAGTTGGCTTTTCTTTATCTTGCCAGTTAGAGGGGCTTATCTTCTAGTTTCCTTTAGTTTACCTCATTTGTGTTTGGTAACTGTCAGCTGGAGGGGTGGGTGGGTGTGTGTGTGTTCAGGACCAACAAACATCTTTGCTTCCAGCTCAGTTGTATTTTATTTTATCTGTTCTTTTCTCTCACTCACTTTGGGACGTGGTCTACTGGCAGCTGAGAGCGGGACCCCTAATTCTCTCGCCTTGACTCAAATAGTAAATCTGGAATAGCTGGACAACTTTTAGTTCTGCTCACCAGATTGTTTCCTCATTTTCCCTACTGAGGTAGCAGTTTGTACTTAACGCAGCGTCATCACCTCCACTTAGGTGCGTGGGAATATCAGCTGAGTGAACGACGGATAAGAAGGACAGGTGCCAGGCCCGGGATACCAGGGCGTGTGGCTTCCCTCCCTGCTGCCACCTTAGAGTCATCTATAATATTCTCACATTGTGGGTGGTGCCTGTGGCTCAAAGGAGTAGGGCACCGGCCCCATATGCTGGAGGTGGTGGGTTCAAACCCAGCCCTGGCCAAGAACTGCAAAAAAAAAAAAAAAAAAAAAGATTCTGGGTCTGGAGCGCCACCCTCCCCCGTTCCTCCAGAGCCTACCCCTGGAGATCTAGGGCAGGGCCCGAGCATTTAGCACTCTCTAAAAAGTACCCTTCCATGATTCTAATGTACAAGAGGGGAGGAACTAACTGCCAGGGACACTTCCGATGGGTTGTGAACATTGTGTCTTCCTTAGCCTTGGCCTGGGGACATGCTGTCTAGGCCCATTGGCTTCATGAGCATCTATTAGTGATTTGTGCCAGTTCTCTATGCTTTTCAAAGAGGCTTCCTGTCCCGCCCATGCAGTAGAGGGAAGGAGGGAGCCTGGCAGGGACACTGGAAGGGAGGAGCTGTTGCAGTGATTGGTCATTTTTCAGGCCTCAGAATGCAGTAAACAGTGTGAATACACGTATGTGAACCAAAGAGCTTTGTTATTTTGAAATCAGCCTCATATTTGAACAACTATGATCAGTAGTGATCTAACTCATACTAAAATACCTACTATTAAGATCCTAATCTATGAAAGACAGGAAAAAAGATATAGGGACCTATGTAAAGAGAGGAAAGGCATGTAGTTCTATGTAGTTCTAATCTTATAAAGAAAGAGCGGAGGAGGTTGAGAGAGAGATGGAGATGGTGATGATGGGAGCAGAGGATTCAGGAGTGCTGACTCCAAGCTCCGCCTCTCACCTGCAGGCTGGTGACCCAGCTCCAAGCGAGTCATCCTCTCTCCCTGGGCCTCAGTTTCTTCCTTAGTAAATTGATGATTATACTCCCCATCTCAAAGGCTTGTTGTAAGAATTAAATCAGATAATGTATGTGAAAGTTTCTTCACAAGCTCCAGAGCACCGTATAATTATTAGCTCTGACTGTCTGAGAAACTGGCTTCCCTAGTGAGCAGCGTAGTCACCTTGCTCACCCTGTGCCCTGCAGGCCAGCTAGGGCGGGGTCACCCTTGGCCACATCCTCATCCCTCTTCTCTTAGGCACGTTGAACTCAGAGGTTTCTGAGCAGCAAGGCAAGAACCTGTGACCAGAGTCGGGGCCAAAGAAAAGAAAGATGGGCCAGGAAGGGAACAGAAAGGACTCTGCTCCAGGACCTGGTGGCGGTGACAGGGGACGAGGGGCTGAAGGAGAAAAAGGGACCTGCCTGTCACCACCAGGGGTGTACTGGGCCAGGAGCTCTCCATGCACTTCTCAGGCTGTGCTGTGTTCCTTGGTGGTGTGACAAAGATTCTCAGCTTCACTGACGTTTAGTCAGGCTCCTGAACCTTCTCCTAGGCCCAGCTGTGCATGTCCTTGTAACACCCAGTCTTAGCAAAGACCCCTGCTGACTCATTTTAGCCTGAACTGTTCTCTCTGGAAAGATGACCACCCTGGATATCTATTTGGTAGATATCCTCATCCTCCACCCTGCACCAGCTAGTGTCTGGGTGGCCTTCACCAGTGAGAATCCTGTCAGGTGAGTTTAGCCAGAATCCCCCTCATCCAGATGTCTCCTCTTGTGATTTTCCATCCACGTGACCTCCACCCTGCTCCTTGGCTATGAGTCCTCACTGGCTCATGCAGTAGGTGGAGTGCGCCCAGTCTCTCTCCCACACAGCTATATCCCAATGCAGTGGTCCTGGGTGGAGTCCCCCTTACTATGTTTTGACACATGTCATCCAGCAATTATTTCTACAGCAGATAGACCCATGGGGGCATACTGGGAGATGCCAGGCTCCATCTACCCACGCGCCCCTGACCGAGGAGTCATTTGTCCAAATGATAGGGTCCCGGCTGTGCATCTCACTTCTCAGCCATGCTTTGTTTGCATCCGGGTACACCAAGGGCTGAGTGGCCCCTGAGCCACCACCAAATGAGGGCTGAGAAGTCTGTCAGCAGTAGTCCCCAGCTTCACTATTTTGACAATAATCAAAATAAGTTCTGTGCTCCTTGAGTGTTATTTGACATGTAGACAAACACCAGGCTGTCCTGGGGGGATGGGTGCCCTGGGGTTGGCGACCTGCATGGTTTTAGGGGAGCAGCAGTCAGTCACAGAGTAAGTCTGCCCATGGCTCAGGGAGTCTTAACTTATGGCTGAGCGCCCCTCCCCTTTTACTGGTCCTTTCATGAGACTTCCCAGTCACAGTGGCTGGGTTAGCCATTTTGTTCAACTACCACCGACCCTTCTTTAGGGCCAGTGGGGAAATGCAGGCCGTGGGGTTCAGGGATGGTGGTGGAGCCCCGGCAGGCCGAGGACAGGAGCCAGCATCCCTCACTTTGCCTCTCTGGAGCTGAGCCTTCCTACCTAGAGGGCAGAAGTGAGGGAGTGGCAAGTCCCCCACGTGCAAACCTTGCTCCCTTGCATCTTTGTTTCCAATCCTGTCACCAGAAGATAATTGATAACATTTTCCTAGCACCGATGAGGTGCCAGGCTGGGTGCCCAAGTTAGCTTTGCAGCCCTTTCAAAAGTCCCAAGAGGTAGACATCATCATTTTCCTCCTTGTTCAGATAAGAAAACTATGGCAGTGATGTGTCCAGGGTCACACACCTCAGTGAAGGCTGGTGCTGAGTCTGACCTGGCGGCCTGACTACATAGCCCATGCTAGACAAGGTGGACTCTGAGGACAGACCCTAACTAAACCCGCTCCCTGCCATGGCCCTGAAGAACTTTGGGGGTAGGATTTCCTGTGATTGAAGAAATACTTTGCTTCTGAGTATTAAGCTCTTGTAGACTGTCAGGTTGCAGCTGGGCTGGCACAAGTAAAAATACTTGGGCTTTTTCTGACTTGACCTGCTTTTTAGTCAAATGCAAAATAAGTTGGGAGCCGGGGCTGTCTTTAATCCTCCATCACATTAGCCTGATGACACAGCTACATTAATCTAAGTGGTTAATGGGCAAAGTGGGTCAATCCAGCGTTAGTTTAAGCCGGGGACAGCTCTGGTGCTGCTGCTGCAGTCTTCCTACGGGAAAAAAGCTCTTCCTCTGACTCCCTGTTGGCAGTGTCCTTCGAGAAGGAGCTCACTCTCGCCAGGAAACTGCCATTTCTGGCTTGTGTGATAAATAGTTTGAACCATTTCTATCCATGTGCTCAATAGAGGAGCTGTGGCCTCTGTAGATTGGGACGCTTGGAGCTTTGAATGTCCTACTGAGAGGTAAATACTTGGTCAGAATGATGTGGAAATTGTCTTTTTACTTTCATTCCTATGCCTAGTGGGAGTCAATCAGACATCTCCATCTCTTGTTAATACATGATTATAGATATGTGATCAAAATTTAGTATCCATAAGTTAATGCATCCCCTTTTGATGTATATAGGACACACTGGTGGATACATTCATATACTTAATTTTGGTCCCACCATATGCCATAAAGTATGTATTAAGCAATTTCATAATGATAATAATAATAGTAGTAGCTGATACATATACTTATCAAGTATGTATTATACATTGGGCATGTTCTAAGCATGATTATTAATTCTTTAATCTTCATTAACCTCCCACGAGGTAGTTATTATCAGCTTCATTTTTACAGATGAGGAGAAGAAGCCCAGAAAAGCTAAGTAAGTTACTCCAGGTACCATAGCTTATAAGTGGGGAAGCCAGGATTGGAGGCTGTCTGGCTTCTGAACCCAAAGAGCTTAAATATTAAACTAAACTGAGTCAGCTCTACAAACTTCACTTTAAAAAAGTTTATTCTTAATTGACAAATAATTTGTATGTCTGTGGGGCATCGTGTGATGTTTTGATATACATTTATTTAGAAAACATTGAACCAGGCAAGTTCACATATCCATCACCTCACCAACTTGTCCTTTTTTTTTTTGTGGTAAGAATGTTAAAATTCTATTCTTGAAGCAATTTTAACATAGACAATGCATTGTATTTAATTGACGTCACCAAGCAGTGAAATAGATCACTAAAACTTACTTCTCTAGAGTCACTGAAACTCTACGCTTTGATCAACATCTTCCCTTTAGTCGCACCCCTCCCCGACCCCCGTCTCTGATAACCACCTTTGTACTTTCTGTTTCAATGAGATCTTCATTTTTAGATTCCACATATAAGCGAGATTGTGGACAGTACTTGTCTTTCTGTGCCTGGCTTATTGCACTTACCATAATGTTCCCCAATTCCATTCATGTCGTGAGTGACTGACTTCCTTTACTTTAAAGGCAGTTTAAGAACAGCCACTGTGTGTACATACCACGTTAAAGCAATCTCTCATCCATTAATACACACTTAGGTTACTTCTGTGTCTTGGCTAACTTGTATACTGCTGAAGTGAATGCAGGAGTGCAGATATCTCTTTGACATACTTATTTTAGTTCCTTTGGCTAAACACCCAGTCGTGGGATTGCTAGAGCTAACCTTATTTAATTTTCAGTTAACAACTCTACAAAGTAGGTATCATTATTTTCACTTCACATATTGGTATTGGGATAATAAAGCTCGGACAGATTAAGTAACTTGCCTCTTGGTTACAGAGCCGACAGGATGTGGAGAAGGACTCAGAGCTAGGCCCATTTACACTAGAGCCCATACTCTGCTTTTTGGTTTTTTGGTTGTTTTTTTTTTAGAGACAGGGTCTTGCTCTGTCACCCAGGCTAGAGTGGAGTGGCATCAGCATAGCTCACAGCAACCTCAGACTCCTGGACTCAAGAGATCCTCCTGCCTGCCATAGCCTGCCTAATACCTGGGACTGCAGGCACCCAATACCACACCTGGCTGTTTTTTTTCTATTTTCAACAGAAACAGTCTTGCTCTTCCTTACCCAGTTTTGAACTCCTGAGCTCAAGTGATTCTCCCTGCCCCTGCCTCCTGGAGTGCTGGGGTTACAGGCGTGAGCCACAGTGCTGGTCCAGAGCCCTTTACAGTCTCTGCCTTCATTGACAGTCTCTAGTCCCAGGAGGACATCTGACCCAACACTCCTCTTTGTCTCCATCCTTCCCTTTCCCATCTCCTGTGTCCTGAGGTGTCACAGAACATCCACCTGTAGGCTTTTCCTTTTGCTCAGGCACCTGTTTTTATGTCCTGCTTTTCCCTACCATGGACAGTCCTCTTTCAGCCCAGAGTGTTATCACTCTCTCCAAGCCTCCCATGTCACCCCTTGCTTGCCTTGGGTGGTGCTGTTTCTTTTTTCTTGAGCAGATTCACCTGAAAATATTCCACAGAGGGAACTTACAGCATCAACAGACCCCTAAGCTCCAGACTCTCCACCCCAAGTTGTATGACAACAGTCATATCACATAGTCATGTAACAGAATCTAGGTCCTAACAATTAAAATTTGCAACTCGTTTTATAGTATCAGCTACATTCACGTGGCTTTGGACGTCATTTCTTATAACCAAGGTGTTAATGTCACTGATTTGTGTAATCAATGTGATGTGATCTGCCCCTCCCCCAACCGCTTTTTGGCAAATACCATGGTCTTTATGTACTGAGGGATGTAACAGAATTGTATACCACTTTGTATGTTAATGTAAGTTAATGCTGTCACAGATATCTTACCATTTTTCCCCCTAATGGAATCTAAGGTATTTTTGAAAGCTGCTAGAATTGTGTCTTGGGAATTTCCTCATGGCCTGTTTGTATGAGTTTGTACTTACCTGATTCACCGAGTCTGACTGCAGTGTGCTGTGTGGCTTTTTGGAATGAAGGCTGTGTCAGTGGTCACTGTGATAAAGCTGGAACAACCTGGCTGGACCAGGGAGGTGTTTTTCTTCTGGTGTCCATGGCACATTCACCTGGGCCTGGTATGTGTGTGAAGGCAGGCTGGGGACTGGACTCACAGACAGTGAAATCTCTGCCAGCCCCAGGGCTATTTTGTTTTTTAGGGAAACCAGAGGCCAAAGACTCTTATGTGTTGACATCAAGTGTGTGGGCCAGTCTGAAAGCTGGATACCTGAAAAATAAGAAAGAAGGGGCACCCACAAGAGGATCCTAGAGAAAGGGGTATCTTGCTCTTTCTGCCTTGTGAGATGCCTTCATGTTTCAGGAGGAGAGAACGTGCCCTCCCAACTTCAGCTGGGATATTGTTAACGTCCCGTTCAGCTCTAAAATTCTGCTTGTAACTTCACGTTTCTGCGCTAGTAAGAGGGAGCCGGGATTAGAAGCGTTGACCTTGAGACCTGTGGCCGCAGAGGCGTGCCCTTCTGACCCTCTGGTTTGTTTGCTCTTCCCAGGGACCTGATGCCGAGGACCCTGGAGGGCCAGATCACCATGGAGAAGACGCCCAGTTACTTCGTGACGCGGGAGGCGCCCGCGCGCATCTCGGCCATGTCCAGGGACACCAAGCTCATCGTGGTGGTGCGGGACCCGGTGACCAGGGCCATCTCGGACTACACGCAGACGCTGTCCAAGCGGCCCGACATCCCCACCTTCGAGAGCCTGACGTTCAAGAACAGGAGCGCGGGCCTGGTGGACACGTCGTGGAGCGCCATCCAGATCGGCATCTACGCCAAGCACCTGGAGCTCTGGCTGCGCCACTTCCCGCTCGGCCAGATGCTCTTCGTGAGTGGCGAGCGGCTCATCAGCGACCCGGCGGGCGAGCTGGGCCGCGTGCAGGACTTCCTGGGCCTCAAGAGGATCATCACGGACAAGCACTTCTACTTCAACAAGACCAAGGGCTTCCCCTGCCTGAAGAAGGCCGAGGGCAGCGGCAAGCCGCACTGCCTGGGCAAGACCAAGGGCCGGACCCACCCGCACATCGACCGCGAGGTGGTGCGGCGGCTGCGCGACTTCTACCGGCCCTTCAACCGCAAGTTCTACCAGATGACCGGGCTCGACTTTGGCTGGGATTGAACGGACCTGGGCTGTGTACCTTACCATGTGGCTTATATATTGAGAGAGATTATATGTATGTAAAATGTACAGAAATCTATTTTATAATAATTTATTTTTAATTCATAAGCAATTAATTCACTAAGCTGCCTGGCCACACTCTTTAGGGAGTTAGCGTCATAATCTGTTAACATTCCAAAGTGTTGAACTCCTTATATTTTGTTCTTCACAGCTGATGGTGCTTCTGTGTTGTCCCCCACTCCCCTGCCTATTATATTTAAAAAGAAGAAAAGCACAACTTGAGATTTTGGTTGTTACGGGTATTCAGCCTTCAGTCCCCGCCGCCTGAGTTCTCTGCCGGCTGCCTCCTCGCCTCTTTGGTCTATTCCAGCGACCCGTCTTCTGCCCGTGCACCTTGGAGCAGCGCTGAGCTGCAAGCTGCTGAGTTCTCGGCAGGCTGCCTCCTCACGTCTTTGCTCTCATATTCCAGGACCCGTCTTCTGCCGCGCACCTCGGAGCAGCGCTGAGCTGCCAGCTGCTGAGTTCTGAAGGCCAGGCCTCACCGAGCAGCTTCCTTGGAGGATAGGAGGCTTCCACCCCCAGCGCCAGGGTCTCCCACCCCCACTCAGCAGCGGGGAATCACTCACTTCCTTTTTGGTTGCAATGCCAGCCTGCATTTACTTTAGCTTTTGATTTTGAAGGATGGCCCAGCATCCTCCTCTTCCCCATTCCCCACTTCATTAACCAGCTTAAAGTGTATGCAAATGTCAGCGTCCTCTTTTCCAGGTCACATGTGTGACTCTTGGGTGCTGCTTTAGAAATAAAGGTGATTTCTTCTAATTTGCATGAGAGGGCACCACGCTTTGTTCTCCAGGCAGGCAGTTCTGCTTTAACACACCAAAGAATCCAATGGGCTGGCAGAGCCACCAGCACAAACCAAGGACGCTGGGTGATGTGACACAAGGGGTCAGACGTGTCCCTCACCTTCAGTCTTCCAAGGGGCTGCTAGGTACAGAGTCAGCAAATGCTGGGCCACAGGCCCTGAGCCTCAACAGGGAGACAAGAGAAAGACCCAAGAATGACAGGCAGCCTGACATGGGAAGGGAATCCCTGCTCCCCCTGGCTTGATGTCTCCTCGGAGCCCCTAGCTTATCTCAGCATGACATAGCAGAGTGACAACATGGTCTGTAGTCAATGGCCAAATGACAAGAACCAAGACTGGGGCTTGTAAAGGCAGGTTGGGGAAGCTGGCCCCTGCTACCTGTAAACACTTGACCCTGACACTTGTATAGCTGTTCCTTGTTTTAGCCAGGTCTTGACCAAAGGGTTGCCAGCATTGTCACTGCTGTGCAGAATGCTCTTCACTTAACCTTTCTGGTAAGAGAGAGCTACTGGGCATGATGACTTAGACTGCTGGGTAACCATATAGCATTATGGGGCAGCTGGCTAAACATACAGCAGTATCACATGTGATATATTCAGATTATCCTCAGCTTTCCAAACCAGAATGCTTCTACCAGAAAAGAATTGTTATTTGAGTTATTCCTTCATCAAGGAATATGTGGGAAGAGACACATATTGACAAAATGGTTAAGATGTGATATTTACAAAGGACACTTTTGTGTTTTGTATGAGATAACTTGTCTGATAATGTAAGAAAACTTGTTTGGAAAGAGGAAAAGATAATTCATCTTTAGAAACTGATCAAAGATACCACTTTAAGTAGTATCTTAATAATCTGGTTTATATTTGCCCACAAGTTTTAACCCAGATCTGGCTACTTACACTTAATAGCAAAAGTATCATCGTGTAGGTTCCTTTTGGAGGAAGATGGTTAGGGCTGTATGCATTCCTCAAATGCTAAAACCATTGCATAGCTTTCTGATTGTGTCTAGAAAATGACGTGGAGCCTGCACTTGGTGGAACACCAACATAGCTAGCATGGTTCAGCCCTCTTGTTGCTTGGATGTGAAAAACACCGGCCAAGGGTGCTGACTGGTTGTACATTATTTCGCTTATTTGAAATTAAACTGAGATCTCCTCTTTTCAGTTACAGCATAATATGGCTTGGAATAGAAGGTGATATCCAGGCCTTTCACGGAGACTTGCCCTGTCAGCTCTCTGGCCATCCCTGTGATCTGATGTGGCTCAGGAAGAAGGAGGAAGGTTCAGAGAGGGGCTGCAACAAAGCCAGAGGAAAGTACTCATGTGCCTTCCCCTGCAGGTCCCTGCCCTCTTCCCAAGCTGGACACTTTTAGATTGTTTATTCCCTGCCTTAAAATAAAACTGAAACAGGAAATTTGCAGATAGAAGGAGGGTCATTTAGTTGTCAACAATGAAGTAGGTCAAATTCTATTCTGGGTCAAATTCTTGAATTCAAACACATGTCCGCAATTAGCACTGATGGAGCATAGCAAATTTTTCTATATAAGACAAATAAATCAAACATCACGTGCACCTCTTCCTAGGGGGTCTGATAGCTTACAGCCCCCGACTGATCTGGGTTACACCCCAGCCTGTGGCAGTTACTACAGAACCTGCATGTCTTCCTTTTGGAGAAGGCAGGCCACAGGGAAAATTAAGCCTTGAATTTCTTCCTGTTCTAGCAATCTCCAAGGCCACCACACTTAGCTTTTTAGCTGCTAGAAGACAAACCCCCTTTCATGTCTCGGCATTTTGTCCCAGCATGTTCTGGGTTTCTTCTAGTTTGAGGGAAAATCTCTGGTATTCATTGCAGTACTTTATTTCTCTGTTTTTTTTTCTTTTCTCATTTGAAAACAAACAAAAAATGTTAACAAAAAATGAGAGGTTTTTATTGTTCCTATCTTTCCTGTGCTTTTTTTTTCTGCAGTGTTTGTGCTGTAGTCTGTTAACTTGTAGGTGGTACCTGGAAAGGTATTTAGGTATCATGACTTCATAATATGATGACGGAGGAGGAGAAATTGGGATTCTCTTTTGGGGTCATTTTGAGTGACAGATACATTAGAGACCTTTGAAGGAGCACCATTTCAGATGCTGCCAGGGTATTTTTATAAGAAAGGAAAACGGACTGTTCCAATGAACTAGAAACGGTACGTATCCAAGATGTTGACATATAAATTAATGTCATTTTTCCATTTGGTTTATCAGAAAGGATGGTCAAAAAAACTTACAGGTGTTGTTAGATTTTCTTTTTCACTTTTATAACATTAATTTATGACTGAGTTTCATTCAGCCCAGTAATCTAAAATACTGTGCAAATTCTAGCAGTATGTCTTCTATAACCTGGATGTTAGACTAGCCAATATGTACAAAAAAATTTAAATCAAGTATTTTGTCCTATGTATAACACAAATTAATTTTACACAAAGGAAGATGTTTCTAGGAAAATGAAATTCTGGTAATTCATACTATTTCTTTGTATGAACAAATAAAATATATTTTTACCAACTTGTGAGAACTTTATGTCTTCTCAAATGCCACAGATGGACAGGATAGCAATATTCAGTAACTAAGAGCATGTGCACACACACACAAAATCATTCTGATTGCAGGTAGAGCTTTCTTATTTTAAAGGCTCAAATCCAGAATCCAAATAACCCACAAATACTGGGGGTGGGTTTTTGTAAATGACTCCTGAAGATTGGTGGATGAGAGAGGCTCGTGGGCCCTGAGGAGCTCCCCCCCGCCCTGCCCCCAGTGCTTTCCCTTACACAGGAGTCAAAGAATTCCTTAGACACCACCTGCTGCAGCCTGCCAATGCCACAGGGTTAGACCAGGATGGACACACACGGGCAGCCACATGTCACCAGCAAGTGCAATGTGAGCAGAGCACCTATGGCTGGGTGGATTTGGAGAATAGTAGCCTTCCATTCTCACATTTACAGAGTGTTGTGTAGAGATCTTTATCTATAAGCCAGAGGCAGAAAGGGCTTAGATGAGACGGTATTTCTATATCTTTAGTCTGTCTCAACCTACCTTCTGTTTTCTTTAGACCTAGCATACCATCTGTACGGTTACTATTTCCTACCTTTTTTTTTTTTTTTTATTGTTAGGGATTCATTGAGGGTACAAAGAACCAGGTTACACTGATTGCATTTGTTAGTAAACTGTGTCCCTGTCCCAAGAGGTGTGTCACACCCCGTGACCCTCACCCCCTTTCCTCCTTCCCTCTCCCTGCACCCTACTTCCTCCCCCCTCCATCGTGTACTAGGTCATGAATTGTCCTCATATCAGAATTGAGTACATAGGATTCTTGCTTCTCCATTCTTGTGACACTTTACTAAGAATAATGTGTTCCACTTCCATCCAGTTTAATACAAAAGATATAAAGTCTCCATCTGTTTTAATGGCTGAATAGTAATCCATGGTATACATATACCACAACTTGTTAATCCATTCCTGGGTTGGTGAGTGTTTAGGCCATTTCCATATTTTGCAATTGTAACTTAAGCTGCGATAAACAGTCTAGTGCAAATATCCTTATGATAAAAGGATTTTTTTTTTCTTCTGGACAGATGCCTAGTGATCAAATGGGAGGTCTAGTTTGAATTCTTTGACGGTTCTCCATACTTCCTTCCAAAAACGATGTTTTCCTCTGGACTGTGCTTTTCACCAACATGGTTGATTATCAAACCTTCACCCTTTATAACAATTCACATCCTAGAAGGGAAACCCTTGTATAGTTGCTCTTGCAGCATTTCACATAGTGCCAAGACTGACTGGCTCCCTTCCTTCAGCTTGACCCTCTTTTATCAGATGGTCCCCAAGCTGTCATCTATAATGGGTTCTTGGAACTGAAAGTGGAACAAGAGACTTATCTTTCATAAGGGATTTTCAAAAGAGAGTTAAAACCTTTTAAATCCCTAATCTCATTTTACCTTCTAGATTCAAACTTCAACAATATATTCCCAGCATCTTGTATATGATCAATAATTATTTCTTCTTATCCTTTACAACTGAACAAACATAGCTGGCTGGCTGTCTGTGCCCACGGGATTTACCCTGGCCACCTGGCTGTCTTGCTTTCAATTGCAATAAGCTCCTCTAAAACCTATAGTTCTTAACATTGGCATCTAGTTTCATTTTTTCTTATTATGATATACAAAAGATGATAAAATAGTCCTATTATTGCACAAAGTTGGTGATAGTAACTTATCCGTGAGCTTATAGCCAGCATCCTTCATTTGAGAGGTTGGGATATGTTTGTTCCTATCCAATTCTCTTTTTTTGGTGAACTAATAGTGGCTTAAGGACCTTGATGTATAGTGTTTCCTGAGATACACAAATATAAGGAATTGAAGTTCCTCCTTTGTATCTGCCTTTGTAATCATGAGAAGGTGCTAGAGGCTACTCTATCTCCTCCCTTCTGGCCCTCAGTGCTGCCTGCTCCAGTGCCTCCCTTGTTCTTGCTTGTTAAGAAATCCTGACCCCCAAATATCTAGGCCTTGCATGATTTCTCTTTCAATATGTTCAACAAGAGCAGGGAGAGCGAGAGAGTATCAATCCTTCTTTGGAAGCAGTAACCAAAAGAAATCTCTAGAGCTTTTGGGGAAGGGAAGCATAAGATAAGAGGGCTGTTTAGAGGAGTGTACTATGAACATAATATTCCCTAAAAACGGGAGCAAGAGCCTGGAGGCAGAGGTCAGTTCATTCATTTGCTGTTATTTACTGAGCACCTACTCAGGACACAACCCTAAACAAGACATGCTTCCTGCTTTAAGGAGTTTGCGTTCCATGGGGGCATTGAAGTGCAAGGGAAGGTGCTACTCGAAGGTAATGTGACAAGGGCCATGTCATGGAGGGGGAGGGTCGAGGGACAGTCATATGTACAAATCTGGCAGGACATAACCAGGCGATGGGACAATGGAGGGTGGAATGATGGAGGCAGAGAGAGAACAGGAAGTGCCAAGAGCTAGATGTGCACAAGTTGGGTCTTGGGGGCAGCAGGCCATTCCTGGGGACATAGCTGGAGTGTACAGACCTGAGGATAGCTCTGGAGTAAACAGAAGATTGTATTACAAGTTGTATCTGGACAAGTCCAGAGCTGTCCAACTGCTTTTGACCTCCTGACTCGTCTCTCCAGTTACCTGTCTGATATCTCTATTTGGATGTCTCCAAAAGCATCTCAAACAAAAACATGCCCCCAATTGAACTCTTAGTTCGCTCTCCTAAATCTTCTGGACTACTTTCTCCTGTTTGGGAGTTCTCCAGCTAGAAACCTGGGAGTCATTCTTGACCTCTCTTTCTCTCACCTTCCTCACATCCAGACAACTGCTAAATCCTGCCAAGACAACTTCCAAAAACTTTATCAAATTCATTCACTTCTCTCTGTCTCTTCTGACACTGTCACCTGGTATAAGCTACTTTCCTGTGTGCTGGGCCACTACGGACCCTTCCTCCAGGCCTCCCATGATGTCCTCCCACTCCCTTGAACCCAGTCTTCTCACAGCAGATGGAGGGGTCTCTTAAAAACTCAATTGGTTCATGGTGCATTTCTTCTGCCAAAAGCTCTTAAATAGTCTCTTGTTATGTTTTAGGTAAATCACAACTTCTTAATTTGCCTTAGATGTCTCCACGAGCCTCACTGTATATCCAACCCTCAAGCCACACTGTCTTCTTTCAGCTCCTAGAAAGAGCCAAGTTTTCCTGATGGATGCCATTTCTCTCAACTCTTTGCCTGGCCAACTCTTCTTTCAGAACTTGTCATCTCCTCTCCCCCTTGCCTATGACTTCTCAGTCCCCATGGTAGACTGTGACCCTAATGAACCATGCCTCATGGTACTCACAACTTTGGGTAAACCTCTCCCACACTGACCTAGTTGCTGGACCTGGGATTACGTTAGCCAACAGAATACAAGAGAAATGTGACTGTGTCCATCCCAAAGCCATCCCTGAAGGCTTTGGGTTCCATCTGGGTGAGAGAGGATGTGCTTTTAATTGGCCTGGCCACTTTTGGTTCCTCATCTTGGAATGCTGACTTTTGGGATACTCCCTTTTGGAACCTGGCTTCTATGCTATGAGAAGCTCAAGCCACCTGGAGAAACTACATGTAAGCATTTTGGTCAACAGTCTCAGCTGAGCTCTCAGCAGACAGCCTATATTAACTGCCATCATAGTAGTTGGCCCTCTTGGGTATTCCAGTCTAGTTGAGCCTTCAGGTGATTGCAGCTTCTCTCTATATCATGTGGAACAGAAGAACCAGCCAGCTGAGCCCAGGCAACCACCAAAATTGAGAGAGATCATAATTGATTTTTCTTTAAGCCAATTAAGTTGTGGGGTGGTGTGACAGTCTAATAATAAATAATTGGAATTATTAATTGCTCTCCAATCTAAATTAACTTCTATTCTTACTTTAGCTCAGGTAACACAATACCCTTTCTTCATAGCGCTTGCCACAATTTATAGTGGCATAACTCTGTATGTATTTGTATGTTTACTTATTATCTTTCTCTAACACTGGTCTGCCATCTTCATGACGGACAAGACCACAGCTTCTTATTCATTGGCAAAGTATTTTCATTGGCACCTAAGAAGTGCTTAATTATCTGCTGAATGAAAGAATCAGGGGTTTAGAATATATCCTGAGGGCAAGGGGATAAGAGTTTTAAAAAGAAAGATGCCTGACAAAATACAAGGGGAAAAAAGTTACATTTTAAAAGCTAGCTATTACTGAGGGCAGAATAATTCTAAGAGAGTTTTCTTATGGTTAAGAAGCAATAAGAAAGTAAGAACATTGAGTTTTGGAAAAAGAAGGCTTTGGGTCCAGTCTGGGTGAAAGAGGATGAGACAGAGAGGTTAAAAGTATACTGAAAAATAATGTGAAGTGTGGCTTTCTTCAGGAGAGAAAAAATAAATTAAGGGATTTTGATCTTGAGATGGACTCTGGAGATAAGCATTTACGGACACAGAGACCTACAGGAAAAAGACATGGAGAAAAACTTGTTTCTTGAGAATGTGCTTCAGGGACCTGGAAAGAGAGAACAGGTCTCACAAGGAGGAGATGGGAAGACATTTTGTGATGGAGGGAGGGGTGATTAGGCCTGTGTATTAGTTTTTTTGGGCTACCATGACAATGCTTCACAAACTGGGTATCTTAAAACAACAGAAATTTACTGTCTCACAATTGTGGAGGCCAGACGTCTGAAACAGAGTGTTGGCAGGAGCATGCTCTCTCCAGCTCTTCTAGACCAGCATCTTTCCTCACCTCTTCCATCTTCTGGTAGCCTGAGGCATTTCTTTGCTTATGGCAGCAAACCCCCAATCTCTTCCTCTGTCTTCATGGCTGTTTCCCTCCACATCTGGGTCTGTGTCTTCACAAGGCATTCTCCTCCCTGTATGAACTCTCTTCTTCTTATAAAGACACCAGTCTCATTAGACACCTAATCACCCCTCTTAACTTGATTACATCTGCAAAGGTCCTATTTCCAAGTAAGGTCACACTCACAAGTACCAGGGTTTGGCTCTTCAAAGTATTTTTTTTGGGGGGGAAACAATTCAACCAATAACAGCTTGACATCCAACTTGCTATTGGGAGTTGCTTTAATTCCACTCCAACATGCAACTCCCAAAGCTTTTCTTAACCACTTCAGGCTTTGTGAATCTTCCCAGTAGAATATTGCAGACCTCAGCTCTTCCCTAGAGGAATGAAGGGAGGATTTGGAGAATTGTATAAGAAAGAGAAATGATCCACCACAGTGGACCCCAGGAAATGTGAGCCTCCCAAGGAAAAGGTAGGGGGCTTCCTGTCATTTGGTTCTTGTTATTTCATTTGGCTTTGAAAGAAAAGCATGAACTGGGAAGGCTATGGAACTTGGGAAAAACTCAAGTCACCATAAGATTAGCAGTTTGGAAAGATGATGCCGGCTGCTGGAGAGAGTAGAATGGAAGGTTTAGGAGGAGAGGCAAAGGGATCTATTAGAGGCTGTGGCAGGGACCCAGGTAGGAAATGAAGGTGGCCAGGATCACAGTAGTGGTTTGGAAAGTGAGGGAAGTTTGTGGGTTTGGGAACCATAAAGCACAAACTGAAGGAATTTAGGGGGTGAGGAGACAGCAAGAATGACTAACACATTCATGGCTTCAACATCAGGGAGGAGAGTGGTGCTAAAGAGTTGATGGGAAATGAACAAGGAGGAGCCCGTTGTTGCAGTAATGCAGACATCAAGGATGAGCACTCAGGTGGGGTGGTGGGTGGGGAGGGCTCTGACATGCTGACTCACCCCCGCTTTTCCAGTTGGTTTGCTTACCCTAAATGTCCCAACACGGGCATTGTCAGACTGCATGAGCTCCTCATGTGTGTGGGAACCCAGAAAATCAGGTTGAAATGTTAGAAGTCAAGAGAAAAAATGTTAGCTGAACTGGGGACTCTGGAAATAAAAAGTATTATTTTATTGAGTCTTTAAAATAATTATTTATATTTTTGACATAATTTCAGTTGAGCTTTTTTCCCTTTAATGATCCACGGACATTGATAATTTGCTCAATAGTTGCAGAACATCCTCACTTTAAGTGTTCGAGTGTATGATTTTTGAACTCTTTAAATGTGAATGTCCATCCATTTGGGTCTTTGTTTTTTGCCTGAATAGACAGCTATTTACTTATATCTTACTGGGGGGTCTGACCGTTGGCTCTATGAGACCAGGAGAATGGGAATCTGTGAGGCTGGGACTTGCACAAATTTTAAGAAGAACAGTCCCTTCTTGCCTCAGTTTCTCCTACTTGAAAATTCTTACATGTTTTGCCCATGGGCTCAGCCCATTCCATGCCAGATTTGAAACTGCACCACTATTTTCTAGCTCTCTTGCCTTGGGAAATTACTAAACCTCTCTGACCTCAAGATTTCTTAACAGCAGACTGGAGTTCATGATACTGGTCTAGCAGGATTAAAAGGATTAAAAGAGATTTCACTTATACAACACTTACCGTACCATGTGGCACACAGATTGCTAGTCATCATTTTCCTTCACTCGCCCCTCCTGAGTTAATTTGGATCAGGGTGGGATGAACGTCTAAAGCCTCAAGTTCATTATGGTAATACCTAAAGCCAATCTCGTTTCTGTAAAGGTGGTGTTTGGTCCTCCAAGGTGAGTCCTTCAAACCCTGAGAGCTTTGGGGTGTAAGTTTTCCAAACCCTGAGAGCCCCTCCTGCCCTTGCCCCATGGACTAAGACTACATGAATGGTATTCTGCCTCAGTTCCCCTGTGTTAGGATTCCAATTTCTTTTGGAATTAGAGACTTCCTGGACCCCAATCTGTTTGTGTTCCTAACACCCTGGGCAGCTCTTATACACAGCTCTGGAGCCACAGGTTTGAATCCATCTTGAATAGCCAAGCAGTGCTTCACTGTCCTCATCCTGCTGCCTGACAGCTTTATGCACCCTTGGCCATCTGGCCTCCATGTTGTGCTTGTCCTGGGGATCATCCCCCATGATAGTTGGGGAGGCCCTGCCCTGGGTACTATGGAGCCAGCTCTCAACTTAGTGGGTTTCCCCACATCCCCTCCCTGCACCTCTCAACCCCTCTCCCTCCAGTGGTCCCTTCCCACCACTGAGGGGGACTGTGACGACATTATGGGCAGGAAGGTGGCATAGTCACCAGGTGTGAAGAGATGACACCAATCTGTGCCTGTGAAAGTGGGACGATAGCTGTGAAATCTGAGGTCACAGAGCAAAGTGACTAATGTGAGTCAGTGACAGAATCCCCTTAACCCTGGAAAGAAAACTCAGTTTTCCCTTACTGTGACCTTACTGCAATTCTGCCTCCTTCACCAGTCCTCACCCTTCCTCTCCTTTCTCTTTCCTGTTCTTTCTCCTTTATGGTACAGCCCAAATTTTGGCTCATGCGCGAATGGAGGCTGAAAAGTCCCCTGAGCTGCCAGGTGTAAGACAATGCAGGCCTGGAAAAGCCAGTGATGTGGTTCTGGTCCAAACCTGAAGGGCTGGGAATCTGGAGAGCCAGTGGTGTAAGTCCCAGTCTGAGTCCAAAGGCTCAAGAACCAAGAGAATCAATATCTAAGGACCGGGAAGATCACGTCTTCTCCCTTTTTATTTTACTTCAGCCCTAGACAGATTGAATGATGTCCACCACTTTGGTGAAGGCAAATCTTCACTCAGTCCACTCACATGTCAGTATCTTCCAGAAACACCCTTTCAGGCACACCCAGGAATAATGTGTTATGAGCTATCTGGGCATCCCATGGCCCAATTAAGTTGACACGTAAAATTAAGCAGCACAGCAACATAGCACAATTGTCTATCCTCTCGTCATATCCATTAGTCCAATCTCTCAGAAAACTTCATCTTCTAAGGGATCTTACATGTATCCCTGGCTCTCTGTCTGACAAGACTCACTTCACGTCCACTTGAAGAGCCTCCTTCTGGGCCTCTCTGCCCTGAGTCCATCTTGCCACAATGCACCCTCTAGAGTGCAAGTGAATATTTCCAATTTGCTGTCAAAAATATTCTTCAGTGCCCCCCCCCCCATTTGCAGGAATTAATCTACATTCCTCATCATGTGATGTCATACAAGGTTTGTTCTGACCTGACCCTTGCTTTCCTCTTCCCCTCTTCAACATCTCCACCTCTGTCTGCTTATAATGTATGTTCCAGTTATACTGAATATTTTGTGAGTCTCAGAATACATGTAGAACACGTGCCTTTACAGCCTCTTGCCCTTGTATGAATAATTCCTTCTGAAATTATATCCCCCATGGACTTTCATTCCCTATTTACTTCTGCTTTTTTCTTTTTCTTTTTTCTTTTCTTTCTTTCTTTTTTTTTTTTTTGAGACAGTCTCAAGCTGTCACCCTGAGTAGAGTGCTGTGTCATCACAGCTCACAGCAACTTCAAACTCTTGGGCTCAAGTGATTCTCGTGCCTCAGCCTCCCAAGTAGCTGGGACTATAGGTGCCTGTCACTACACCTGGCTATTTTTTGATTGTAGTTGTCACTGTTATTTGGCAGGTCCGGGCCATATTCCATCCCACCAACTCCAGTATATGTGGCTGGCGCCCTAGCTGTTGAGCTACAGGTGCTGAGCCTTCTGTTTTTTTTTTTTTTTTTTTTTTCTACATTTTAAAATTTGTGAAATGTACATGTAGACAAATACATGAGGCAACCATAGATGATTTAACAACAGTCAAGTTTATACTAACCCAAGGGAAAATAGATTACTACCAGCATCCAGAAGCTCTCTGCTCAGCCTTCTCTGATGGTCACCCATCCCCATTATCATCTTAACAATTAGGATAATTATTTCACAACTGGGGATTCCTGTTATCCTAACAATTGTGGTATTATTTCACGGCTTACTTACTTGAGTTTTTCTTCTGTGAATATGGATGCCCAAATACTAAGGACTAATTCCACCTGTTTCTCAGCTTCCTGTGAATGCAATCACATTCTTTGGTGTGTGCTTTCCCTGCATTTTGCTTGTGAGAGTTGCCATGCTGAGTCTGTAGCTGGTGTTATTTCCTGTCCTTTCTGGCATGCTTTTTCATTTCATGAGTAGACCATATGCGATTGATCCACATCACTGTTCATGGACAGTTGGGGGTTTTTAGTCGATTTATTATTCTTCCTACTGTTTATTAGCCACTAAGCATATCATTTACAGTTCATCTTCCCCCAGTTAAATATAAATTGCATGGCTGCAAAGACTCTGTTTTATTTAATACTAAGTCCCCAGAAGCCACACAGTGACTAGAACGTCGTAGGCACTCAAAATGTGTAGACTGTATGGATATTTACTTAACAAGCTCTTCCTGGTCCTTTGAGATGCTCCTCAAATGTTTTCTTCTCTGTGAGCTCTTACTCAACTTTTCCCTGTAAACTTTCAACAACAACGGCAATAATTATAACAACGGTGGTGGTTGCCTGTTTCCTCTGTGTTTGGCAGTGTGCTAAACACATGGGTCATCTCATTTAATCCTCCAAAACTCATGAAGTAAGCAGTCTTATTATCCCCATTCTGCTGAAGCAGATAGCATAGCTTAGGAAAAGCTAAGTCCCTGCCCAAGGCCACACAGGAGAGCAGGGTCCAAACCTGGACTGATTGCCCACCGAGATTCTTCCTCCCAATGACACCCAACAACTCCCACAGTTCTGTCTGTAGTTTTCCCCCCACCCCTGGTTTTTGACATTAAAAACAAAAATAGATGCCAATATTAAAGAAATTGGAGATTTGTTCACAAGGCTATTGTAAGAAGCCTTATCACCATGTTTCAGATAGACTGAAATCTCAGAGAGGTAAAGTAAATATCTAAAATAGTTAGGCCGTTTCTGGGTACATAGAGCCAGGGCTTAGACTCAGTCTGACTCTAAAGTCAGAGTCCTTTCTAGTATAGTATTCCACCTCAAATTTTAAAATAAATACGAACATGAATAGTATATCCCTGGGGTCAGGGTCTTGTCCTCAAGCTCCTTCGTCCTTCACAGGCAGTTCACTCCCAGTTCACTCCTCTGCCCTTCCCTCCCCTCTCCCATGGCCTGTGAGCTGGGCCACTACTTGGGAGTTCTACTATAGATTATGAAATCTGTTCAAACTCGTCATGGGCCATTAATGTCTTTTTTTTTTTTCCTGGTGTTCTATGAATGAGCTGGACCGTGTTGTTTTAGAGACAGAAACACAAATAAGTCTCTGAAAAAAATAAACTTTGACCTGAAGAGTTTGTAAAATTTCATCCTCTACCATCTTGATCATTTCTATTCGTGAAGGTGGTGAAATAACATTTCAAAATGTCGTCAAAAAATTGGCCTGGATATGCAATGACTGATGAAGGTCCTGACAGCTCTAGTACTTAGCTGGGAATTAATGAATCCAAAGCTCTAAAACCTAACCCAAGAAAGTTTTTTTAAGTACTACTATTTCCACCTAATTAAGAACTGTCACACAATTATGATTTATTTACAGCTATCATTCATATGCAGAGTAGGAATATCCAAGTTAAAAAAATTCTTAATGATTTTTATACATTAACTCAATCAAGGGGCTCTCTGAAAATAATATCTTTCCTATTCTGGATAAAAGAAAAACCTTAATGCCTATTTACTATATAATATTTAGAAATTGTATAAAATATATTGAGAACATAAAAATCACTTAAATCTTACCACTTGGAAACAATCATAATGAATACTTTAAGGATAATATTTTCAATTTTTTCTGTGCATAATTTTATGTAATTTTGTAGGTATATTTAAAAACTGGATATAAATGCACATAGTTTCATATTCTGCTTTATTTATCATTACTTGTGAATCATTATCCTTTGCCAGTAAACATTTGTAGGAAAGATAATTTTTAGATACTTCCAGGTAGTCCATTTTATGGATTTGCGGTAATTTGTTTAACCTTTTCCCTTTTATCGGAAATTATGTCTGTTTCATTTTGTACATAAGTAACTTTCTATTTTGGATTATTTTCTTACCCTAGATATAAATAGAATTAATAGGATGAATACAGAATCAAAGGTTATGATTTTTAGTCAGACTTTAAGCAATTGCTTTCTCTGCTTTTTTAACGGTAGTTCTCCCTAGTTATGTGGGAAAAAATGGTTCTTCTATAGCATCAGGTGAAAAAGTAGGATACAAAATTAGATCTTCATTGTTATCTCAATGATTTTAAAACACATTAAAATTACTGGAATGACCTGTTTTAGTGATTAACTCTGAGGAGTGAATTTTCTTGCACTGTGTTAGACTTTTAAACTGTTAAGCATTAAGGCTCCCGTGGACAGGCCTTTGGAGTGCGTCCCCCAGGACATGACTTCGTGTGACACCATAGCACATTGTGCTTGTCTCCATACAGGCCCTAGTTTCCCTTATTTTAATTCTCGATTTGCTTTTCTCTGTCTTTCTCTGAGTTGGTTATTTTTTTTTTTAAATCAAAGTTCTACATGCCAATTAATTTGTCAAGACTTCTGACCCAGACGATGTCCCCTACCCTAACTCCTCCTCCTGGTGCTCAGAGACACTCAGTTTCAACTCATTTTGTGGATTGTTTTATCCTCTTTAAATTCTTCTGGTGCCAAATTACTCTAAGACAGTCTTTTTCAACCCTTTTTATCTCCTGGCACACTCGAACCTATAGTTAAAATTCCACAGGACACTTAAATTATGTTGCTTTAGAAAAAGAGTAAAGAAAGGACTATACTTACCATGCTTTGACCTTCTTTGGGAATAATTTAATTAATGATCTTCAAAAATTTTTGTGGCACACCTAAGATCCTCTCACAGCCCACCTAGTTGTCATGAAACACCAGTTGAAAATTGCTGCTCTAAGACCGTATTTTATTAGAGCAGGCACACAATTAGCACTGAAGTCTCAAAGGTTACCTGGCATTATGCATATCAAAAAAAATTCCAAGATAAGTTAAAAAGAGCTTTTCTCAGGCTGGGTACACAGCCAGCGTTAGGGCAATTCATGACTGAGAATCATTTAATTTTAAGGCAAAAAGTGTAACTATGCTGGAGAGTTTCAAGTACACTGGCTTTGACGATGATTCAATTAATCCATTTATTCAGAAATTTTTTTCTTTTTTTAACACAGAGTCTCACTCTGTTACCTAGGCTAGAGTGCCATAGGATCATCATAACTCACAGCAACCTCAAACTTCTAGGGCTCAAGCATCCTCCTGCCTCAGCCTCCTGAGTAGCTGGGACTATAGATGCCTGCCACCACACTTGGCCAATTTTTCTATTTAGTAGAGATGGGGTCTTGCTCTTGCTCAGGCTGGTCTACAACTCCTGAACTCAAGTCGTCCTCTTGCCTTGGCCTTTCAGCATGCTAGGATTACAGGTGTGAGCCACCATGCCTGGCCTCATAAAATATTTCCTAATGGCCAACCATATTCCAGATAGCGGGTGTAAAGTGATGTGCAAAGCTGATGTGGCCTTGACTTCATGCAGGTGGCCTCTGTGCAGAGGAGGTGAACGTTTATGAGATAACCACAAGTAATTGCAAATAAATTTGCAATTAGAGAACATGGCAAACATTGAGAAAGAAAGCACAGAGTGGTATGAACCGAGTGGCTTGATTTTCACCTGAGAAAGTCAGGGGAAGTTTTGTTTAAGTTGGTGACAGGTGAGTTATGATCTGATAGCATGAAATAGATGAAGTAGATGAGGGAAGAAAAAATAAGACAGAGAAAAGAGTGTTGCAGATGGGTAGACAATACGTACAAAAGCATAATGTGAGAATAATACTATACAACTCCCGATATACAGCTACTTGGGTGCTTATAGGTTGTCAATTGCATGCCAAAGAGCTACCTTGGTTGGTGGCCTCTTAACACATAGATGAATGACTTTGGTGTACTTTTCATCATAGTAGCTAAACTTCTATTGAATGCTTATGCTGTGACAGGAACTCTAGCTAATGTTTCTTTCAAAGGCTTATGAGCAAAATACTTTTATCATTACGCCTATTTGACAGATGAGGGTATAGAGGCTTGGAGAGTTAAAGCAACTTTTCTGGCTTATAGATGGAGTAGCCAAGTCCTGAACCTGGTCATCTGATTCTAGAACCCACATGCCACCCACTGCACTGTCCTCCTGTGTCTGCTGTGTGGCCTACCTTTATGAGCATGTGTTCAGCAAAGTGGGGGAGTCGGGATCTTCACAAGAGTGGGTTTCACCACTCTTAGATTTGTATTAGTCTTAGAGATGAAGAATGATGTATTTATTTAGTATAATAACTAGCACTCTAGTTGCAAGCAATAGAAACCTGTCTGGACTTAGCTTAGAGGAAGGCAGGAATATTGGTTTAAGTACCAAAATCAAGGGAATGTTAGAGTTGGAGCTGGACTTGAAGACAGCCAGAGTCAGTGATGTAAATGCTGTGCTTTGGCCACATAACCTTCATTTCTCACCGTGGCATCGGCAGTATTAGCTTCTTTCTTTCCTGGTGCTGACCAGGCAATGAGGATGTGAATGTGTGTTAGTTAGCTGTGGCCGAGAGTTGTTCCAGACTAAGACCTCCAGCAGTATGAACAGAGAGACCAAAGGGCCCTTCCCTGCCGGCTCCCAGTAAAGTAAAAAGTCTTGGGAAGAATCTGACTCATCCTCCTTGCCTCACCTGCTTAGTCTGGTGCCAGGTGAGGGTTAGTATTGCGTGGAGCATTTTCTAGCAGAATTTAGTTACTTTCCTTTTTTTTTTATTTGAGACAGAGTTTTTCTCTGTTGCTCCAAGTAGAGTGCTGTGGTGTCACCCTAGCTCATAGCAATCTCAAACTCTTGGACTCAAGCAATCCACTTGTCACAGCCTTCCAAGTAGCTGGGACTACAAGTGTCTGCCACAATGCTAGTCTTTTCCCCCCTATTTTTAGTTAAAGGATTGACTTAAAACTTTTCAATGGCTTTCTATTGAACTTGACACCAACTCTGAGCCTTGAGCTGTGGCTGGGGGGCCTTGAGGTTGATCCCTGAGTTTCTGCAGCTTCACGTGACATGGCTCCCTCCTTGCTCACTAATCTCTTGCCACTTTTTCTTCTCCATTCTTGAGCAGGGCAAGTCCTACTATTTTTTGTATTTTTAGTAGAGAGCAAGAGGGTCTCACTCTTGCTCAAACTCATCTTAAACGCCTGAGCTCAGGGGATCCTCCTGCCTTGGCCTCCCAGAGTGTTGGAATTACAGGTGTTAGCCACCTCACCCGGCCTGAATTTGGTTACTTTCTTGTCCCTATGTTTACCTATCATCAATAAATAATGGGATAAAATATCTTCCAGTAGTTTTACTGGCCACTTCTTGTTTGTCTCTTGTGACTTATCTATTCAGATATTTTGTACTTTTTAAAAACTGGTTGGGTGCAGTAGCTCACACCTATAATCCTAGCACTCCGGGAGGATGAGGTGGAAGGATTGCTTGAAGCCAGGAGGTCAAGAGCAAGATGCTGTCTCTACTAAAAATAGAAAAAGTAGCCAGGCATGGTGGTGAGCACCTGCAGTTCCTGGTGCTGGGGAGGCTGAGGCAGGAGAGTTGCTTGAGCCGGACTTGGATGCTGCAGTCACATATAATGACACCATTGCACTCTACCCAGGGTGACAGAACAAGACCTTATACACAAAAAATGTTTTTCCATAGATAGTTTTTAAACAGAGCCATGCATTGGCTTCCTCATGGTGCCTGATGGTATAGTCAGCATAGTGACTGATCCATAACTCAGTGCACTTAAACAAGGCATCCTGCTGTGTGTTGGTCTCAGAGGAATTTGTACATGACCTGCTGGGAGGTTGTGATGAAGATTCCAAGGGCTCATATAGCTGAAGTCTCATCACCTTCCTGGCTGTTGTTCTTTTCTACCTAAAGCCAGAGAGGAAAGAACAACTGTGTAAGTAACAGGCTGGAAAGGATGCAGTACACTATAGATATATGTAAACTCACCAGCAAAGGACCTCTGCGCCTTTCAGAGAAGAAAACGAAGATAGGTAGGAGGAGATAATTATGCTCCATGAATCTCGGATAAAACCTGTAGAGGAAGGCAGGGTTTTGAGAGTGCTTGTTGTCATGATTAGGAATTTATTATGTGGTGGCTAAGAGTCCTGATGTTAACTGTTATGAGCTATGTGATTTTCAGGAGATTACTCCATATTTTTAACTCCCAATTGCTTATCTAAAAAAAAATGAAGATGATAAAAATATTCACTGTGGTAGGTGATACCAAGTATGTACTCTTTTAATTTAGACATTATTTATTGCTTTTCTTTTTATTACAACCATCTGGAGAGGGTTCAAGATTTCAGTATGGAATGCCCAAAACATTTGTAACAGCAAATAGTTCTTTGGGAAATGATTTGCTTCTGCCAGGCTATGTCTTACAGTCATGAAACTTCAAAGTGCTCCAGGGGGAGAAAAGGGGTTTTATGATCATACTAATTGGAAAACACTGAACTTAGCAGAATTAAACTGTTTTTTTCAAAGCCGTTGTCTCTGCTAATATGTGTGCCATTGCCACACGTAGCCACAGCAGCAGTTTGAAGCTAAAACAGAACCATGTCACTCAATGACTTGAAGCTTTTCAATGGCTTCTTCCTATGGCACTTGACACCAGATCTGAGCCTTGAGCACTGGCTGGTGGCCTCCTGGGTGACCCCTCAGCCTCTGCAGTGTCCTGTGGCATGGCCTCTCCTTGCTCACTAATCTCGCCATGTTGTCTTCTTCTTTCCTGAGGGGCACAAGTCCTTCTCTGCCTTCAAGATGCAGCCCCTCCCCTGTGTTCTCTCTGGAGTGGCACATTCTCGTCCATTAGGTGTCCAAGAGGCCCTCCTTGGCCACCTCGGGTGAGGAAGTCCTGTCACCTAGATTATCGCCCTCCAACGAGCTCATAGTTGAAATGGGGACCTGCTGAGAGCAGTTGGCAAGGGGAGGGATTTTGGCTTTTGTCTCAGTCACTTTTCTGTTGTTTTAACAGAATACCTGAAACTGGGTAATTTACAAAGAAAAGGAATTTGTTTCTTACAGTTATGGAGGCTGAGAAGTCCACAATTCTGAGTTGTATCTGGTGAGGACCTTCTTGTGGGTGGGATGGTGCAGGGCGTTCTGGGGAGGGTGACGACTGTACTAGCTCCGGTGTCTCTTCCTCTTCTGTCTGGTAAAGCTGTGAGTTCCATTAATGGTGGATTAACAGGTACACCATTAACCCACTAGCCTATTAGTCCATTAATTCACCAAAGGATCAACCCAATCATGAGGGCAGAATCTTCACGACCCAACTACCTTTCAAAAGGCCCACCTCTCAATACTGCCATACTGGAGATTCATTTTCAACACAAATTTTGGAGGGAACACATATTCAAACCCAGATGCTTGTTTTCCAGATTGGCCTTAATTCTCTACTGTCAAAGACAGCGGTCTTCATCCATCAAGCTGATAATCCTTTTGTGTTTTCAGTTGTAACACACTTCAGAATTAACTGGGGTTGGAATAGGCATGATGCCATCAAGAATATCCACAGGAGGACATATTTTATTTTTATTATAAAATAAACCAGGTGCTTCATCCCCATTGGATCAGATAAGCACTTTCATTATTCCTCTCCCACCACTGTAAATTCACTAAATGAGACCACAGAATGGACTGATAATATTTCTTTGGAATTTAATAAGAGCATTGGTTTTCTTCCTGAACTAGGGAGTTTGAATGGGCTGAGTTGACTCATTGCTGGCCATTGTGTAGCCACACAACTCAAGTGCTGCCCTTTCTGAGTCCTACTGGTAACAACACCATCATTTAAAGGTTCTTGAACATGCTTTCGTGGGCTATGTAAATAAACATTAGCCCAGCAATTAGCTAGTTGGTGCCAACCATATGGGAATCTCTCAGGAGGTGAGGAGGTTATGTAAGGCACACACCTGCATCATCCATTCAGGTGCTTGTGCATTTCTTGCAGAAGCAAGGCAAGTAGGATGATAGGATATTAGAGTCTGATGATCCCTTGGAGATCCCAGAGCCCAAGCCTTGGTTTTACAGATGGAAGAAGTGAGGCCAGGAAATGTGGGAGAGGATGGGGTGGAGGACATGACTGTCTAGCTGTTAGATCTAAGCCTCTTGACTCTGTCTGGAGAGCCTTTCTGCACACCACAAATCAATACTCAGTACCACAGCAGAGGCAATGTTGCAGGGGTGAGGCACAGAGTTGAGGAGTGGGTGATCTGCCCTAACTGGGGGCTAGCAGGTGATCTGAACAGTCAGGAAGTCAGGAGGGCTATGCTAGCAGGTGAATGTAAGCTGTGTCCTAAATCACAGCAGCAATAAGAAACCAGGGCACAAATGGTGGCAGCATTTCTGAGATGTTCTTAAGGAATGAACAAAAAAGGTGAATGTGCTCGTGATGCTTACTGATCCGTCTTTATTTCTTCTGGGGTCTCTGCCTGCACTCTGACCCAGGACCCTCAGTAGCTACTGCTTTGCCTTCTTCTTCCTCTTCTTCTTCCCTTCTTCTTCTTTTTTTTTCCTTTAGTTAGAAGCAGTTTCACTATATTGCCCAGGCTGGTCTTGAACTCTTATCCTCAAGCAATCCTCCTACCTCAGCCTCCCACAGTGCTGAGATTACAGATGTGAGCACCGTGACCAGACCAAATGATTTCTTGAGACCTGCCACACTGTCCTCTGTCTTGACAGTATTTAAGGCTATCAGCAGTTTCCACGAGGCACAGTGCCTGTCCACCAGCCTCACTCCTCAGCACAGCTTACACGGCTTGTGTTGGGGATAATCTCACACTTCTACCGCTTGCTCCTGGAGCCTCCTCTGACCACTGATGCTGCCCCAACTATCCATTTACCGACAACTTTGGCAAATGCTGCCATTGTCAGATATTTAACCCCCCAGGCATTTTTTGACTCTTTCCCCTAAGTCAACTGTGTTTCTCACACTGGGCCCTGGACAGTGATCATTCCTGATACTCTGGGCTGGCCTTGCTGTGCTGGATTGCCCAAGAGCTGAGGAGAGGTGGCTGTGTCAGACAAGGCTCCGCTCTGCTCTGCAGTGGACACGGTGGCCTTTTTTTGGTTTACCACTTGAGAAACCCCCCTGATCCCTGGAGGCATTGAGTTCGGAAGCCCTGCTGTGAAGGCATGGCTTAAATATTCTGTCTCTTTCTTTAAAATGTGGTAAAATATACATAAAATTTATCATTTATACCATTTTTAAAATTTTGATGATTTTAAGATTTTTTAAAATTTCAGATTAATGTGAAGGCACAAATGTTTAGGTTACATGTTTTCATTTCTAAGGTTAAGTCCAAGTTGTAGTTGAGCCCTCCACTCAGGGGCGTGCTGAACCCCATCACATTGTGCATGTCAGATCTCACCAATCGCCCTCCCTCCTGCCGCCTTCCCCTTAGACTATACTTGTTTTTCTTGTACGTGCACATGTAGTTTATATATTGGTTCCATATTAGTATTGAGTACATTGGATTTTTTTTTTCCATTCTTGTGAAACACTAAGAATGTGTTTCAGTTTTATCTAGTAAACACAAAAGATGGAAAGTCTCCCTCTTTTCTTAGGAAGCATTTTAACCATTTTTAAGTGTGTTGTTCACTGGCCTCATAGCTGTTGAACCACCTCCATCCCCAGAACCACTTTCATCTTCCCAAACTGAAACTCCATGTCCCTTGGACACTAACTCTCCCATCCCCCATGTAGGCTCTCACAACCGCCATTCTGCTTTCTGTCTCTGTGAATTTGACTACTCTAGACACCTCACGTGAATGGAGTCATGCAGTATTTGTCTTCCTGTGACTAGAGTATTTCACTCAAGGAATATCCATGTCCTAATGTGTCAGAATAATTCATTTTCGACTAGTTACACATCATTAGAATATCCTTTTCTTCTCTTTTGAAACCAAATTATATTTCATTATATGGCTATATCCCATTTTGTTGATTCATTTATCCACCAGTGGACACTTAGGTTCCTCCTATCTCTTGGTTATTGTCAATAATGCTGTTATGAACATGAGTGTATAAATGTCCAAGTTCCAACTATGGTCATATGGATCTCCCCCAAATCATAAACTAGAGGTAGAAGTGATTACACGGGGGTGGACAACTTGCCTGGGTAGACCTGGGATTGCCCTTTCCTTATAGGTGGGTAGAGGGGCAGAGGACCTTTCCCGTAATGACTCTCCAGGGTGTGTGGTATTACAGTCCCAGGGGCAGAGGTTACAGCTGAGCTCTGCCACCTCCCTCCACCACCTCCCTCCATCATGCTTATAAAAATGGGGGAGTGTGTGGCTGAGGGATTATTGTTACCTTAATTATTTTTGAATCTTGAGAAATTAATGTGTCCCGATGATTGTTTACATTAGGCCATATAAGGAGCACTCCCAGCAGAGACAGCACCTCCAGCTGTTCCCAGATGTTGAAAGGGGCCATCAATAAACTCTAAGAGGCTCATGGAGAGTGAAACGGAGGATATTCTAATGATGTGTAACTAGTCGAAAATGAACTATTTGGTTTCTACCCTCAGTTTAGTTTAATCCATGACCTTTGTATATTTGCTCAGAAATGTGGGAGTTTGAAAATATGCTGTGACTACTGAACCTGTGTGAAAACGATGGCTTTCTGCCCATATGAAACGAGTGTCTATCCCCTGAAGAATGCAGCCATGGGACACAGGCCGGCTTCTTGGAGACCAGTTGTATGGGAATGGCTCATAAATAGCATCAAATTGTTTTACAAAAGTCAGGAGATGCAAGTTTGCCCTCAGATTTCTTTGTGTCCATTCCTCTCCCAGGGGCTGCTTTATACTAATATCTCACACTAGGAAAAAGGGTTTGCTATACACTGTTACGTCCAGACAAGCCACAACTAGTTTGCTTATCCATTTGTTTGCTTATCCATTTGTTTCAAAAATATTGACAAAAAACCTCCTATGAACCAAGTGTCTCAGTTGAGCTTACCCCTAGGTGGAGCCTGGGGCAAGGGATGTGGGTGCAGGCAGTTTATTGGGGAGGTGCCCCTAGGAAGCAGGAGGGACAGAGGGGAAAGGAGAGACCATGCCGGTCACCCTGGTAAATAAGAACTCACTGTACCATGAGGGCATGGATACAAGGGAGGGATTTGTTTTTGTTTTCTGAACAAAACATGTTTTGTTTTCTAAACAGAATGTTTTTAAAATTCTGAAGATGGTGAGTTCAGCTTGAGGGTTTGTGTTTCCTAAAACATGACTCTCTTTCACGAAATAAAGACTACCCGCGGACCTTCCCTCGTACAAGCTTGGGGTCTTGGTTTCTTGGTCACAATCTCTCTTGATTCTGAGACCAAGAGGAGGGGGTGACAACAGGAGGCCTTGAACTCCTCTGCTCTTTCTCATTTATTTTCCTAATTCTATCAGCTTGACCATTGGAACCGTTGAGTCGATTAGGTCAAATGGCTGGTCAATGCAAGTCAAACAAGTTACTTACTTAAAAAGGAAAAAAAAAATAAAAGCAACCCATTTTTCCTTTTAACCACTCAATTGACCAAATGGAATTCTCTGTCTCTCTCTCTCATTCTGCGCTGGTGTGGTGTTGACGGCCAGGACAGAGCAATGACTGGGACAAAAGAGCACGATAAACATTTGAGTTTTGGCTGACAGAGGGGTCAGAGGCCAGCAAAGCAAACTGAGATCAAGGGGCACAGATAACTGGGGGCAAAGCCCATGCAAACACGCGGTCCCCGGGGCAGTGCAAGGGCTGAGAGGCAGGCCAGGCCCGGGACTGTCCAGCCGAGGGGGCTGCTGGCTACTTGCTCAGCCCAGCTGCGTTTTCTCCTCTTTCACCGTGGTGGGGACTGGTCCTCCTTGGCTTCTGCTTGGGGACGCCATAGGTGCTGAAAACGGGATGCAGCTGGCAGGTAGCAGTGGGGAAATACAGATCTTCAGAGGCAGTGCCCTGATGCTGCTTTAGGAAAAAGAAAAAAAGAAAAAGAAACAAACTTTCTCACTTTTTGTTCGGGCTACACCATGTCTTAGGAATAGTGGGGTTTCTCCACACAGAAGGTGGGGGGAAGGGCCCCTTCACCCATTGACCACCAAAGCCAAGAGGAAACACAAAAGAATAAACGAAGTTAATTACGATTCAGTCACTGATAGGTGCTTCTTTCTTTTAGCTGTGATATTTATTTATTTATTTATTTTTAACAGAGACACAGTCTCACTGTGTTGCTCAGGCTGGAGTCCACTGGCCATTGGCAGTTGCAAGCCCACTACTAATCAGCATAGGAGTGTGGCCCAGGTCTGTGTCTGACCTGGGCCAGTTCACCTCTCCTCAGGCAACAGGTGGTCGTCTGCTCCCAGGAGGTCACCATATTGGTGCTGAGCTTAGTGCAGATGCCTGATCGTCACAGCTCACTACAACTCAGAGTTCTTGAGCTCAACTGATCCTCCCTTCAGCTCCCCAGTAGCTGGGGGTCCCGGGTATGTGCCACTGTGCTTGTTTAAGTCAAATCATAGCTTGGGTTCCCTGAAAACAGTCCCCCGCCCCGCCCCCGAGACAAAGATGTTTGTGTAAGTAGTTTATTGGGAAGGTGATGCTAGGGAACACCAGAAGTGAAGTGGGAAATTGAGATGTCAGAGGAAACCAATGAAGTATGTGTTATTGATCAGATGACTGCTAGGGCCAGCGAGGCTCCACGCCTCTGGGGACCCCCAAGAGACAGAGTGAAGCAAATTCCAGAAGTGTCCCATGCTGAGGGAAAGGCAGTTGAGCCATTTATCCATCAGCTGTTGTAAGTTGTTGGTTGAGGCATTTTTCTGGGTGGTGTTACCTCCCTTAGCTTGTCCTTACTCTGGCCGAGTGGCCTCCAGTGGCCAGACAGAGCCTGGAGGCAAAGAGTCAGGGTGTGGGCAGGGAAGCTGTCCTGGTCCCCATGTGGAGCACCAAGACAGTGTTATAAGAAGCAGGTGAGTGCGCTTAGTCATTAAGAAAACTCAACATTCACCTCACAGAGGTTCGGAAGATTCAGCCACAAAAGCCCTTATAATTTACTCGCACACTGATGCTCAGCCCATCAATCTAACTAATCAAAAGAGACAGGAGCACAGGTCCTCTGGCAGCCAGATCTCCAGCCCTTCCGTCTGTGTTAGTGGATTTTGTACCAAACTCTGGTACAAGTATGGTACATGTATGAGATACAACTTTGGTATCTCAAGTAATGAGGGGATTTTTTTCTTTTGTATTAATCACTCCTTTGTACAAATCCAGGATTATAATGCAATATGAATTACAACAACTTCCGAGGCAGCAGGAATTGGGAAAAAACAATAAAGGGAGAGAACCCAGTGGACAGCCCTGGAACCCCACTTGCCAACTGCAGGCTTTGTAAGACAGCAGCCTTCCGACAATTTTGATGTATGTTTCACATAATCATCTATTATCTTAATTTGTAACGTTTCTTTTAAACTCACCCGAGGGCATGTTCTTTCAGAAGCTCAATTACGCGCAGTTAGTTGTTTGACAACACTTTTGGCAAATGGTTTTTAAGAGAGCAGGATCTGTGTTTTTGACAGGCAGCAGGGCAGAGCAAGATTTCCGGCAGGTGTCACCAGGAGCGGCCCCACTATGTGAGAAAAGTCTCCTGCAGATTTTTGGAGAAAGGGGATGAATCGATTGGCATAGAGGCTGAGAAGTCCTGGCTTCTTATTCTATCAGGTACACTCCCCATAAGGAGGTGATTTCATTCAGTAAATGTTTATTCATCATTTATTCTGTGCTCAGTCAGTGATTGTTACAGTTTCGGGATCCTTCACTCTCTTAAAAATTGTCAAAGATCACAGAGTGCTTTTGCTTATGTGGGTTCTATCTAGCGATACTAATCATGTTAGAATTCTGGACGGAGAAAGACGCTAAAAAATATTATTAATTCATTCAAAATGATAAGAAAGCCATTACATATTAACACCAAAGCATATTTTTATGAAAAATAACTAAATTTTCTCAAACAAAAGGATATGTAGGAGGAAGGGTGGTGTTGTTTTACCTTTTTGCAAATCTGTTTTAAGTCCATCTACCCCAGCTGGATAGATGGTAGCTGGATTTTTATTTCTGCTTTGGGATTTAAATTGTTGTAATATGTTGTTTTAGAAGAAGTATATGAACAAAATCTGGCCTCATACAAATTTATGCTTGGAAAAAAAAGAACATTTTAATAGTGATTCACAAAATTGTGGATATTTTTCTTTGATGTGGTCCCCAAATTTGACAAGTAGCACTCTCTCTCTCTCCCTTCCTTCATTTTTAAAACAATTTCTAAGTGTGCATTCACGTTGTTATACAGCCTTGCCCACCATTCATTTCCAGAACTTCTATCTTGCAAAACTCTGTCCGAATTAAACACTAACACCCCATCCCTCCTCCCCATCCTTGGCCGCGACCATCCTACTTTGTGAATTTGGCTACTCTAGATGCTTCACGTAAATGAAATCATACAATATTTGCCTCTTTGTGGAAGGCTTATTTCTTTTTATTTCTTATTATTTTATTGGTTTTTATATTTTTTGAGACAGAGTCTCACCTTGTGCCCTGGCTAGAGTGGGCTCAAGCAACCCTCTCACCTTGGCATCCCAAGTAGCTGGGACTACAGGCACTCGCCACTATGCCCGGCTAGTTTTTCTGTTTTTAGTAGAGACAAGGTCTCACTCATGGTTGGGCTGGTCTTGAACTCCTGAGCTCAGGCAATCCACCCTCCTCGGCCTGCCAGAGTGCTGGGATTACCGGCATGAGTCACCGGGCCCAGCTGTGACTGGTTTATTTCACTTACTGTAATGTCATCAAGATTTAATCGGTCAGAATTTGCAGTCAAATCCCAAAGGGGCAGGGATCAGGGACCAACTCCACTGATGTTTTGTTTTTGTATGGTCCATTGTCCCACATACACAAATATTCAAAACAAAACAGCCACAGGGTCGGTCCCTGACGCCCTCCTTTGGGATAGGCTGAATAATAAATACCATACATTTTGTTTCTCCATTCATTTGTTGATGAACACTTGAGTTGCTTCTGCTTGTGTCTATTGTGAATAAACTTGGCTGCACAAGTATCTGATTGAGTCTTTGATTTCAATTCTTTTGGACATACACTCACAGGAAGTATACCTATAAATGCCAGATTGTATGGTGATTCTATTTTTAATTTTTTGAGTAATTGCCATTCTGTTAAATAGTAGTGTTTTTAAAGGTTAGTGACAATGTGGAATTTGAAACTATACTGATGAACTTTTGTAATTGGTTATATTAAATTACACATGGAATAGATCTTTAACCATATGCGAGTCTTAAAACAGTTTTCATGGGTCATCCTCCAAATACTCACTGAGTTATGCAGCTCTTTCAAGTCATAATTTTTTTTTTTTTTTTAAGACAGGGTCTCTATTGCCTGGGCTAGAATGTAGTGGCATCATCATAGCTTACTGTCAACTCAGATTCCTAGGTTCAAGTAATTCTCCTGTCTCAGCCTCCTAAGTATCTGGGACTGCAAGTACCCGCCATCACTCTTGGGTAATTTTTCTATTTTTTATAGAGACAGGGTCTTGTTCTTCCTCGGGCTGGTCTTGAACTCCTGGCCTCAAGCCTCCCAAAGTCTTAGGGTTATAGGTATGAGCCACCAAACCTGGCCAATGATTGATTTTTAATGTAATATGAAACAATGGTATTCATTAATATTGCCACTGATATCATTAGAAAAGCCTTTAAAATGCTGCAGATCTGTGAGGTACATGGTGGCTGCTACAGTTCTGATTCTCACTTGGAAGCTTATATTTTATCACTGGCAATAAGCACCTGCAATTGCACTCTTTGAAGTGACAGGCTCCATTGCTCTTTCCCAAGAACACACCTGCCAAATACCCAAGTCCAGATCAGAATAATTTGTAATTTTTTAAGTAATAATGACACTCTGTGGATGTGGGGGGACAGGCCAGTTCAGTGTACAGTGAAGCCAGGTGCCCGAGGACTTCTTTGGGACCATTGTCATCCTGTGGTCTGTAGTAGTCGTGTTTTTTGTGTACTTTCCATTTTGTTACGCAGAACATTAAAAACACAATTGTTTAATGATCAGTTGGGATTTAATAAAATTAACAGCTGTTACTGCTTTATCAAGGACACTCTCAAGTGGAACTGCCAATTTTTTTATTGCATGTGTGTGACAGTGAAAAATAAAGTGTCTGCTGGTCAAGTTTGGCCACTGCCTCTGCTTGTGGGAAGGTTCCAAAAGCTTCACCCACCGCTGCTTCTACACCATCAGTGCAAACATCACCACAGCAAAAAAGCAAATAACAGCTTAGCACTTTTCGAAAATAGTTTGGATTTCACAGACCTCCTGAAAACTGTCTCGGAATGCCCCGGGCTGTCATTTGAGAACCACTGCATAAACACAGTACTGCTTGGCCCAAGATTCCAATGCACACTGAACACGTACTCGTAGTGTGTACTTTCTATGTTTGTTAAGAAAAACTTCTTTTTGCCTTTCAAAAATAACACAGATCCAGTTGAAGTTGCACTAAAGCAAACATATGACAATAAAAATCACCAGTAACATCATCATCCATAAAATAACTGTTATTAGTAATGTGCTACTTGTGCTTTCAGAGAAACACCTATTATTTGCATCTATTCATTTATCTACATATTTACCCTTTAAAGAATGGAATCGTCTTAAACAAACTATCATAGAATCTAATTTGTTTGTATAAAGACCTGGAATAGGTATTTTTCATTAAACATTCTCACACAAATACTTTTTAAGTAAATGTTTAGTAGTGCATTGTATAATTATTCAAAATTTGAAAGTGTGGATGCTTCACTTTGGTTTCATAGTAGAATTGAGTACATTGGATACTTTTTATTCCTTTCATGAGATACTTTACTAAGAAGAATATGTTCCAACTCCATTCATATAAATATAAAAGAGGTAAAGTCTCCATCTTTTTTAAGGCTGCATAATATTCCTTGGTGTACATACACCACAATTTATTAATCCATTCATGGGTTGATGGGCACTTGGGCTTCTTCCCTGACTTGGCAGTTATGAATTGGGATGAAATAAACATTCTGGTGAAAATATCTTTGTTATAAAGTGAATTTTGGTCTTCTGGATATATATCTATTATGTATAGAGTATAAATGTCTTAACACAATAATTATGAAAGTGAGGTGAAGGCTTTGTTAACCAGTTTGATGTAAGCATTCCAAATTGTAAAAACCAGCACATTGTACCCCATAAATGCATTAATGTTTGCAGCTATGATTCAATAAAAAAAATTGTTTTAACCCAACTATTATCCATTATAAGAATTCTACACCCATCATTATTATACTTAAATTTTTAGATATACAGTAGAACCTCTCTAAGTCGACCACCCAAGGGGCTACAACAAACTGGTCAACATATGGAGGGGTCAACATAAGGAACTAGGCTGCTGTACTGAAATGTACATGTGTCCATGTTTGATTCATGGAAATTAGGTCAACCTAAGAGGTGGTCAGTGTAGGGAAGTGGTCAACTATGGAGGTTCTACTATATACATATTTCTATTTTCTTACTCTAAATTCTTAGAAGTAGAATTGGTAGATCATGGAATCTTCACAGTTTAAAATAAAAACGGATGTTGTCTAATCGTCTCCAAAACGCCGTACAGACCTATTGATTCTCCCACAGGCCTGTGGAGAAGGCCCAGCTGCCACCTGCTTCCTCTGACCTCTGACCTGCTGTACGTTCTCTGGGTCCCTTTGTTGGAGCGTTTCTCTCTGCCTGTCCTTGGAGGAGGGAGGATCTGTTCAGGCCGTGTTTGCCCGGGGCCCCGTTTCCTGTCCCGTGGTGTAATGCTTATCCCACACCTGTAATATTCACAACATGCCCCTTGATCTGCAAGGCAGAGCAGAGGTGATGGGCACAGCTCCCAGATCAGCTCTGGCAGGAGTGTACTTCCTCTCTCTGCCTTGTTGAAAGGCCGTCTTCTCCTGCTTCCCAAACCTCAGACACTTCCAGTCTGATAAAAAGCACAGAAGACTAACATCTCCAGCCACTGTGGCTTCCAATTCTCCTCTCCCCAGGCCTGGGCCTCATTGTCAACTTATGGTGAAGGCCTTGAGTCTGGCTCAGTAACAGCCTCTTGCTTAGGAGAAACAAACTCCTCCTACCTGAAAAAAGTTAAGCCTGAACCAACTTCCTCTAACATTTTTGGTTGTACTCCAGACTTGCAGAGAGAACAGAGTTTGTTATGGTCCAGTGATCTTTTTTATTAATACAGGGTGGCCATAAAGTTCATGCTATTAAATAATTGTAACTATTTAAATTGTAGTTGTAACTATTTAAATTGTAAATGAACTTTATGCCCACGCTGTATTATTTTTGACTGTGGTAAAATACATACAAATCAAATTTACCATCGCAACCACTCTAAGAGTACAGTTCAGAAGTGTCGAGTGCATTTACCTTGTTGTGCAACCAACATCACCACCTATCTGTCTCCAGAAGGCTTTTGTCTTGTAAAATCGTAACTTTGTCCCCATTCCCTCTCCCCTCACCCAGTCCTTGTACTCTTAATTCAAGTTCTTTTTTTCTTTTTTTCCTCTGTTCTAGGTACCTCATATAAGTGAAATCATACAATATTTGTCTTTTTGTGACTGTCTTGTTTCATTAAGCGTAATTGGCCCACTGATTTTGACAGCCTGCTTTTATGAGCTGTTACCTGACAACACCGGGATGGTTCCATTAGAGGGTGTTTGCAAATGGATAACATCAGGATTTCCATGTTCCTGAGCAAATTTGGTCAGAGAGGGGATGTAAAAACAGTGTTATTGCTCTTGAAAGAGATAATTTGTCTAAGTGAAGTTTTAGAAGAAATGGCATAGCATAATGAAGCTTTCAGTAAATGCCTATTTAAACAACAACAAAACCAGGATTTCAGGTGTGTATTTTCTTGCCATTTTGGTAAGAAGCACAGTGTGTCCTGGGTGGGGAAGATTTCGGGTTCACTGGCATTTCTTTGTCTTTACTCTTCCACTAAAGCTGCAGGACCCCTCATTGCTATACTCCGTTTTGATCAACTAGTTGTTATTGGTTCTGAAAGAAGGTTGCAGGGTTGAGCTTGTCTTCGCAGGTATTCGGATGTGGTAAAAGCGTTCATGACCCAAAGTATGTGTCAGTGGCATTCTGATTCTTTTTTTTTTTTGGCTGGGGCTGGGTTTGAACCCTCCACCTCCGGCATATGGGGCCGGTGCCCTACTCCTTGAGCCACAGGTGCTGCCCCATTCTGATTCTTTATTAAAATTAATTTAGGCTATCAAGAAAGTCTAAAGAACCCCCAGACTCAGAAGATTACAGTTTATGCTCTATAGAAGACAAAGAATGCCTGTGTAGCCAAGGAAGGGCTTGCTTTGTGCCAGGCACGTGTTTAATTGAATGTGTTAGTTCATTTCATTCTACAAAAATGCTATGAGGTGCTTGTTAATAATGCTGTGTTCACAAGTGAAGAAACAGAGGGTAGAAAGGTTAAATCACATTCTAAAATATCACAGAACTAGGAGGTGGTGGAGCAGGATTTGAATTCAGGCAGTTCAATTCAGCACTCTAGGGGCTTAGTAAACCCATACTATGATTTCCGATCTCTTACCAGACTGTTGAGTATTCACTGGACTAATTGGCCAGGCACGATGACTCATGCCTGTAATTCCAGCACTCTTGGAGGCTGAGGAGGGAGGATCTCTTGAGCTCAGGAGTTTGAGACCAGCCTGAGCAAGAGGGAGACCCTATCTCTACTAAAGATAGAAAATCAGCTAGCTGTTGTGGCAGGTGCCTGTAGTCACAGATACTTGGGAGGCTGAGGCAGGAAGATTCCTTGAGTCCAAGAGTTTGAGGTTGCTGTGAGCTAGGCAGAGGCCATGGCACTGTAGCCTGGGCAACAGTGAGATTGTGTTCCAAGAAAAATGAAAAAATAAAGAGAAATATAGACTAATTTGTTGAAGTAAAAGCCTTTTAAGAGTGTGATGCGACAGTTTTATGTTTGGAATAGTGATAAGATAGAAAGTGCTGGAAGTGATATTCTTTGCAATTATATAAACTACACTAAAAGATTTTTAATAAGTGATTTTTGAAAATATTTTGGGGGACTCTGCAAGCAAAAACACTTGAAAACTCTGTTCTTATTTATAAATGATTTTGTAAGATAATTATTATAATAATCTGATATGATGAGAAATAAAAAAGATTATTTTAATCTAATAGGTGAGAAGTGACCTTGAGGAATGCTTAAATCACCTGGAAATTACCACTGGGATATTAGTTAAGGCAGCATAAGTGACTGTTTCAAATGCAGTATATGCACACTGTTTTCTATATTTAAAAAAGTCAGAACATTTAAAAAAAATGTTATTAAGCAAAGCAAGTATGTGAGGCAGGCAAAGTGGATCAAATCCAAAGGACCACAAACCGAGCAAAAATAAGTCAAACTTTAAGTGGCCCTTCCTCCTGGTATATGAAGCCATGTACTACCTTTAAAACCAAACAATCAATTCAGCAGAATCAGCCTATGAATTTCTCCAGGATTATGATGGTGGATTAGGCAAGGCCTACGGAGTGGGGACAGCCGTGATCTGGCTTCCAACCACCTACTAAAAGTTTAACGGAGTTTTCCACGTTTAGATCCCTATCATATGCTCTGGCTTACTGCTAGAGGCAGATTACTGAATCCCCCAGGAGCTGCTCAGAGGGATCTCAGGGCAAAGAGCTTATTTGATTCAATTACAAGAATATTTGATGAGTATCCATAAGGAGTTCAGAGCTGTGATGGGTGAGAAGGGTTTTGGGGAAGCGGGAGGGAGATTGGGAAGTGTGTGCCATGGTCAGCAAGTGGCATCTAAGTGCCTGGAAGAAAGAGAGCGTAGAGAACGTAACTCCCAACTATAAACACACCAAAACAATGGACTGGAGATAAGAACTGGAATTTAAAACAATTTTTCTGAAATTCAAAAAAATCGTAACCTTCATTTTGAAAGTTGTCATATTCCTGAGAGTGTCATGTCAACCAAGAATAACTAACACCATGACACCTTCTAGTAAACGTTTTGGACTTAAAAAAAGGAAAATAAATTTTAGAGCTAAGACCCGGTGACCCAAAAAGTAAATTTGATTATCGGCAGATTTTTGATAACAATGCTTTATGCTACAAGAAAGTGGAGTGGCATCTTTCAGACAGGGCGAGCTCCACAACCAAAATGCCTAAAGACACAAGGACGTGGGGCTGGGATGGCACTTTCAGAATGTGCCTACTCTAGAGGTGGGATCAGATGAGGGCTGAACAGGAGACAAGATGATTAAAAAAGATGGTTAAATGATCTCACAATGCAGATATAGAATGGTCATAACAATATGGGGGAATGGGAAGGCATTAAAAGACATTTTCTTAGCAATTCTCAAAAATTACATTTGGTATTAGAGCAGTGTTTTTCAACCTTTTTTATTGCACACAACATTGGAACCTATATTTAAACTTCTGTGGTATACTTAAATTATGTTGATCAAAACAATAGAGTAAAACTAATATACTTACTGTGCTTTAAAGTTCTTTCAAAAATAATTTAATTAATGATTTAAAAAATTTTCATGGCAGCTCAGCACCTTAGCTCAGCAGCTAGGGTACCAGCCACATTCACAGCAGCTGGCAGCATGGGCCTGCCAAACAACAGTGACAACTACAACCAAAAAAAAAAAAAAATAGCTGGGCATTGTGGCCGGTGCCTGTAGTCCCAGCTACTTGGGAGGCTGAGGCAAAAGAATTGCTTAAGCCCAAGAGTTTGAGGTTGCTGTGAGCTGTGAAGCCATAGCACTCTACTAGACATAGTGAGACTCTGTCTCAAAAAAAAAATTTCATGGCACAGCTAAGATTCTGTCACAGCACAGCAGTTGCAAATCACTGTGTTAGAGTATAACACTGCAGCTATGACACTAGTGCATGTGAGACTGAGAGAGAAAAGCTGCAGGATAAAGACCAGAGACCTGAACCAAGGACTCTGATAAAACAGGAGGCGGTGGAGAAGCCAGCCGACACCAACTGCAGCCAAGATGGCCACAGAAAATGGCCTCAGCTTACCGTCTCTGCGCGTTATACTCTGCTTATAATGTTCCCACTGCAAGGAACTCTCTTCTGTGCTGTTAAAGTTACCCTGGATGGTTTAAAAAGAGAAGGAGGCCTTTGTTCTGGGAACTCCCTGCCCTTTCCCAGGAATCTTAGGAATAATTCTCTGCTTACCATAAAATTAAATTGAAGGTATAAGATACAATCCTGGGAACTCCCAAGGTGCTATTCTCTGCTGCTCTGTCTGAGGAGTGGCCTTCCTCTGTGTCCTGGTCACTTCGAGACCCTTACTTTTCCTTTACTCCCTTGGCTCACTCTTGAATTCTTTCCTGGGTGAAGCCAAGAAGCCCCTAGGCCTTTAGGCCAGACCCCAGGTTCGGGGGTCCACTTTGCTGTATCAAGCAGCCACCTTTTTGTATTCTGTGCTTGCTAGCTAATCACAGAGTAGATCACCCAGACACAGCATTGACCTGTTATTTCCATTTTTAACAGGTTTACTTATTTGCTTTAAGAGGAGCCACTTGTGGGGCTGACTGTAATAACACTGTTCCTTCTCGGAACAGTGGCTTCTGTCGGCTTCTGTTTCCAGGCAGATGGCTTCTGCTCATTCCCTACCATCCTATACCGTTGGTTTGGTGTTTTTAAATCTGAAAGACCAGGTGCAGTGGTTTACCCCTTCTAATCCCAGCACTTTGGGATTTCCATTTACTGAGGATCACTTGAGTCCAGGAGTTCAAGGATGCAGTAAGCCATGATCATGATGGCACCAGTGCACTCCAGTCTGGGGAACAGAACAAGAGCCTGTTACCAACAAAATAAAACAAACCCTGGAAGAATATTTACCTTCAGACTGATATTGACTTTGTTTATTTTATTAATACCCAAGGATCTGTCCAGGACCACTGATAGCCACTGTTCATTTCCAACTACTGTATTTTGCTGTGTATCCTGCACTCCTGTGTATAACGTGCACAGTGGTTTTGGCCCAAACTTTCAGGGAAATGCCGCTTGAGAAAGTAGCCAGGTCTTGGCTAGGAGAAGCACATCTGGGGATGGCTAATGTTCCCCAGTAAATATGCAGATCACGCCACCCTCCCACTCCCCTACTCTGTGAAGGCTGCCCCTTCCTTCTCTCCCAGGAGCCCTTCCTTCCCCACTACGTCAGGGCTGCAGCCAAGCTGGTAACACATGTTTCCAGCATGGCAAGAGTTTCTGAGGCTGCTCGGCTCTTGGGCAGCCAGATCTCAGGGGTGTGCACTGGGCTCCCTGTCCCCTCCACACAGCAGAGCTTTGGGCTTCAGCCCTCACCCTGCCTTGATGACGCTGAAACTGCCCCCTCCCCCGATTGCAGTGGTTGACAGACGTCATTCTGGCCCACTCCCACCAGATTCTGAATCCTCCTGGATTGGAACACCATGAGGGTCTAGCATCCCTGGGAGGTATGCTGGGGTCCCCTGTCCATGTGTAATGCACATCTTTATTTTTCCCTTAAAAATTTGCATTAAAATGTGCCCATTATACACATCAAAATAATGTAGATTGTAACTGAATTAACCTGACATTTTGCTGAAATATTTGGTGTTGCTGAGAACCCAAACTCCTGCGTCCATGAACTTCCTGAGGCAGGTGGCTCAGTGTGGCTCATCCGAGTGTTGTGGAATGGCCAGTGGCTCATTGTGGCTCATCTGAGTGTCATGGAATGGCCAGTGGCTCAGTGTGGCTCTTCTGAGTGTCACGGAATGGCCAATGGCTCAGTGTGGCTCCTCCGAGTGTCATGGAACAGCCAGTGGCTCAGTGTGGCTCCTCCGAGTGTCATGGAAGAGCCAGTGGCTCAGTGTGGCTCCTCTGAGTGTCATGGAACGGCCAGTGGCTCAGTGTGGCTCCTCTGAGTGTCATGGAACGGCCAGTGGCTCAGTGTGGCTCATCAGAGTGTCGTGGAATGGCCAGTGGCTCAGTGTGGCTCATCAGAGTGTCGTGGAATGGCCAGTGG
>NW_003852441.1:4719759-4747548 GCF_000181295.1 Otolemur garnettii | reverse complement strand
AGTGTCATGGAACGGCCAGTGGCTCAGTGTGGCTCATCCGAGTGTCGTGGAACAGCCAGTGGCTCAGTGTGTCTCCTCTGAGTGTCACGGAAGGGCCAGTGGCTTAGTTTCTTTTCCTTCTTCTCCCTTTTTGTACTTTCTATGTCAGAAAGGAGAAAATGTTGGGTACTCACCACCCAGAAGTAGGCATTTTACTTTTCTCATAGCACCTATCACCATGTGACTATTATGTACACATCGCTGCCTCTCTCTGTGGTCTCAGGGCCTGATTATTTGCCCGTTTCCCCAGTACCTGGCAGCTGTGGCATCTCAGTTAAGTATTTGCTGAATGAAGAAATGGGATGCTTTCAGATACTACGTTATTTGTGACAAAGTAAATATGTCTTGTCCTTAAAGGAAGGCTCTATATAGAGTGCACCAGGTTTTATATATAGACATTTGGAATAGGAGAGAAAGAGGTATGGGACATTTTGTCAAATTCCAGAGAAATATTCTCAAACTTACCCCTGCTATCTACTGTTGTTAAGATTGTCTACCTATCTTCAGGACTTGAGGGAGTTGCATTTAATTTTCTTTATTTTTTTTTACGAAGTAATTAGCAGTTGCATGATGTTGTCCCTCAATAAATGCATGCATGAATTAACTAAATGTTGTTATTGTTATTATTATTTTGTCTCAAGCTATCACCATGGATAGAGTGCTGTGGCGTCACAGCTCACAGCAACCTCCAACTCTTGGGCTTAAATAATTCTCTTGCCTCAGCCTCCCATGTAGCTGGGACTACAGGCGCCCACCATAATGCCTGGCTAATTTTTTTTTTTTTTGTAGTTGTCATTTGTTTGGCAGGCCCTGGCTGGATTTGAATCTGCCAGCTCTAGTGTATGTGGCTGGTGCCCTAACTGCTGAGCTACAGGCGCCAAGTCTAAATGTTATTATTTTAACTGAATGAGATGGAATTAACTTTTCCAGCTACAGGAAATAAGAGAGTGGGAAGATCTTTATGTCTTTCCCCACTTCTTCCTCAATAAAACCATTTAATGACATTGTCCCAGGTTCCAGATTTGAGACCATCCCAGAAGTTGGAAAGAGGAGAATCCAGCATTGATGATATCTAACCTATCCTTGGCTTGTAGTGCCCAGTGAGTGCCTGTTCTTTTTAGTACCCAAGGGTCTGTCATGCGTCAAGACTGATTTTAACACAGAAAAGGAGAATACAATGGCCAGGTGCAGTGGCTCACGTTTGTAATCCCAGCACTATGAGAGGCTAAGGCGGGTAGATTGTCTGAGCTCAGGAGTTCGAGACCAGCCTGAGCAAGGGTGAGATCCTGTCTTTAAAAGCAGCCAGGTGTTGCGAAGGGCACCTGTAGTCTCAGCCACCTGGGGGGCTGAGGCAAGAAGATTGCTGGAGACCAAGAGTTTGAAGTTGCTGTGAGCTGTGACGTCACAACACTCTAGCCAGGGAGACAGAGTGAGACTCTGTCTCAAAAAAAAAAGAAAAAGGAGAATACTATAAAATGCCTTCTACCCTGCTTCTGGAAGCCCCCAGGCTCTGGCCCACCAAAGTTCTTGCTGGAAGCATCCACTATTTCTTATACATTTTTTCAGAGCTACATTATACATAAAAGAGAAAATGCAAAAACAAATTTTTCCTTTAAAAATAAACAAATGGAAGCTTGCTATAGGTAATTGTTTTTATTCTGAGTTTGAGAAACTTTGCCTTGTGTCTAGAAGGTTGCTCCACATCCATGCCCAGTCTCCTCATTGGAGGGCAGATTTACAATCCTGTATCTTGCCAGTCACCTACTGGCAGACACTGGCGTAGTTTGCAACCTTCTGCTGTTAGAGCTAAGGCTGCAGTGACTAATCCTGTATTTAGGTTATTCTGTGAATTCGAGAGTATGTTTATCTGTGGGACACATTCCGACAAGTGGGCTTTCTGCACAAAGAGTATATGTGTTTGTGATTTTGGTAGATTCCTGCCAAATTGCCTACTATAGAAGTCGTATCAGTTTACACACTCTGGCAATTTATGTGCGAGCACTATAACCACTTTTTAATGGGCCCTTGGGACCTTACATGTGGCCAGGAGGGGCTGAGTATAGAACACTTGGATCCTTTCTGTACTAAGGCCACCATAGTTTTGAAATAAATATATGAGGACCCAGGCAAATATACCTATGGGGAAAAACAGTGCAGAGTGCTGTGTATGTATATTCTGGACTGTGTGGTCACATGGCCAAGCACAGACATGCACGTGAATGCACGCTGGGAGTCACAGTTTACTGAGTGGTTGTCTATAGTCTGAAGATGTGTTGGCAGAATCTATGTGGAGAGGTTTTAAGACACTCTTTGGTAGTAAACCAACTGATTCTTACTTTATTTTATTTTATTTGAGAGAAGGTGGGGAGATCACATATTAGGGAGTGATTTCTGTACAATCGATGAGCTCAGCAGTGGCACAGGTCCAATTTCGTCATTAAGGCCGTGTGTACATGATGTGAAAACAACCTGTGAATTCCGTACGTTCAAATCATTGTCCTGTTAGGAGAGGGGGGAGCAGGAGATCAGTTAAATGGATTGTTAGAGTTAATTGACTGGCTGCTTGAATTGATGAGACAGTTCCATTAAAATGGTCGATCCAATTAGGCCATGTGAGATGATTGAAAATCCAGGATCAATTGCTTCTGGTTTAGTGCAGGCTGAGCTGTGGGAAGGGCTGGCACAGGCTTCCTGCCTCATGCCTTGTTTTAACACCTGGGTGGCCTACGCGTGACTTGGACTTCCAGAGTGTGCCATTTAATCCTGGCAAAGCCCAGGCAGTGCAAACAATAATGCTTCAATAATAATAGCAATGGGGGCAGTTTACTCTTGTTTTTATTGTATTTTGAATCACAAAAGGATGGGAGTAGCATAATCTTTTTAAGAGTTTAGGCTCTCTAGAGGTCTTAATCCAGTCCTGGAAAACAGGGATATGGATGTTATGCTGTTTTTAATTCACAGGCGCATTTTCCTAAATTCATTGCCCCAAAACTCTTGGTTAATTCCCTTAAAAGTTAGTCACAAGCAACTACCAGGGCTAGGATAGAGCCACATTGCCGTGGTTAAACAGCAAGCATTGGATGATGACCTGAACAACACGTAGAGGTGTTTTTTCGGTTCAAAATCTAGAAATGGAAATAGAGTTCCTTATCATCACAGCTGATCTTAGCAATGTTAGAAAATGCTAAGTAATGTTTACTCATTGAGGAAAAAAAGAGCCATATGAAATCTGAAGAATAAAGAAAAGAAAAGAAAAGAAAAAGCTCCAGGGTCCCTCCAGCCAAATAATGTTATTATTTATCCACTTTGTATTTTTTTGTGAGAGGGGTGGGGAAAATAAATCAAACTCAACCTGTGTTTGGGGATTATTTCTTCCCTGTAAGATAAGAAAATTGAGAGTAAGCTATCCCAAAGTGTCTAGGAATAAGCAACTCGGTATTATTGTGTGCACAAATTTTACTAGAATCTTCTTTAATTTGGGGAAAATCTTTTCCACAGCTCTCAGTCTTTAAATCTAAATCCTTCAAGCACCTGGGTCTTTGCTTTCTCTCTTAAGAGTGAGAGTTTATCTGATGAGGCTTTTTGCAGATGTCAGGGAAATCCTGGTTTCCTTGATAATGTTTCACATTAACTCTCAGGTTCAAGTGATCCTCAAATTTGTCTCCATGTCAAAAAGATAGGCCAGCTTCCAATTTCGGTTCCATGGCCTTGGTGGTGACAATTGCCAATCGGAAGCTGATTTATCTTTGGAGGTGGGTGTAAAATGAGTTTCACCAAATTCCACGAGAATTTATTCTGTTAACAAATGACCACTTCGACACTGGTAATTAAGACACCTCAGAAAAAATGTTTCCTGAAAGAACCAGGATTTCTTTCAGTGCAATAATTTTAAACACCTTTTTTATTTTAATGACAAAACAAATAAAATCAACAAGATAAAAGAAAGGAGAGAGATATCAACACAGTGAGACCCACAGGCAGGCTGCAGGAGGGGGACACTCAGGGGAGCCTGAGGCCTCTGCCCCCCTCTCCCCCCCAGGTCAGGGTGGGGAAATTGAGAGTTACACCTGAGAGGAGGGGAGGAAAGAGGTTAGGGGAGAAGGATGAGGGGTAAAGAGGAAGAGAGATTCCTAGGGCCTGGGCCCCCTATCTCTACCTCCTTTTTTTATTGTGATAAAACCCACGTCATAGAATATAACATTTGACGCTTGGGTGGTTTCCACCTCTGGCCACTGTGAACAATGCTGCTATGGACAGGGGTGTACCAGATCCCGTTTGAGTCCCAGCTTTCAACTCTTTGGGGTAGATACTGAGAAGTGGCAGTTTTGCATTTAAACCTTATCTTCCCCAGATACCACTAGAGAATTGGAAGCAGGAGCACCGGTATCAGGAAAGCATACTGGTAGTAGCAAAAAAGTGTTCTTATTTTGTGTTTTAAACTGGAGACACATTTGAAGAGGGAAAAAAATCAAGTAAAAGCAAGAGGTCTCATTTCCCTCTCTCTTTTTTCCTTTTCTCTTCGTATTCTTTGGAATTTCTGCCTCCTCCCCTCCCCCAACACATTACAGCCATTCCCTTCTCCTCTCAAGTATGAAGACTGACCGGCCTCCCGTGTTTATAAGGCTGCTCTGCAATGCGATTGCTCCACCAGGACTTTATTAATGCCATTTACAATTCCCATAATAACTATACCATGCTGTTCTCCAAACACTGTGCCTTGGAGAAGTCATTACCCTGGTGATCACAACAAAACTTAATTCTTACAGGCTGCCTGCTGGTGCAATCCACTGTGAGTAACTCCCTGTGTTCTGGCAGTAAAAACAAATTAAATTAAAGATCCCTGTTCACCAAAGGGCTAATTCTAATTTTTGCAAAGTTTCCATTTAACAATATTGTCTCCAGAAAGTGCGCACTGACATTTTCCCTCTGGGAACTACAGGGAAAGGAAATTCCAATAGGAGAATTATTAAGTTTCCTCATTAATTTTGTTATACCCACTTAGCATTTATTAACAATATTAGGAAGATTCAAAGATCTGTCCTCTTTGAATTCTGTGAAGCAGTTATGGAAATTAGACTTCAGGGAGATGTGCATTGCTGAAAATCAGAGATGAACGAAGTAATACATTAAAAGGAAGTTTGCTTTGGTAATAAATATGGTAATGGAGAGTTTTTTCCTTTTTTAATAGCATGGAAATGTTTCAAGGAATATGTTCATGCTGTTTTCCCTTGGAAGAATTTCAGTTCAAGAATTTTTTTCTTCTCCCATTTAATGACAGTGATTTTCACCTTGCCTTTGATTTAATATTCCTTGAAAACTGTACGTAGCATCTGAGAAAAGCAAGTGCGGTTTCTCCACAGGTGGCGGCTTGGATAAAGTGGCACTTTTGGGAAGAGGTGTGTGGGCAGGCTTCTCACACCCATTGGTTGGTTCATTTATTGTTACTGCACAGCTCTGGTGAATTGTTCCATTTCTTCCATTCTACTGTATTTGAAATGGATTCCAGGGCTGTCAAATGGAATTTCCAAGTACACAGGAGCTGTCCTGTGCTTTAACGTAGAAGTGGAGAAATTGAGCACCTATCAAATAGCAAGGACTATAAACTAGATGCTTCTATAGATCTTTTAAAAATTTAAATCTTCACAGAAGACCTTTAGTCTATATTAGGGACAAGAAACTTAACTCAAGATCACATGGCTTATAAGTTGCAGAAGAGTAATCATTCATCCATTTAACAAACTATTTTTTAAGTACCTATTTTGCTACAGGAACAATATGAGGCTTTGTGGTTAAACAGTAGTGAACAAGAAAGATGTTTATTGTTTGGAGCAGCGGTGGGAGGAGAACAAAAGGAACGATTATGACAGGGTATGGGAGCCAGTTGTGAGACAGTGTCTTTTATGGAGAAGCTGGGGATGGGTGGGGGGGGTGAGATCTTCTCTTCTCCTGCAAGTGGGGGCAACAGGAGCCAAGGTGGCAGAGAGGAGCCAAAAGAAGACAGGGGGAGGAGTCTAGGCCAGGCAGCACCTTGGAGGTGAGATTGGGCTGTGGTAAAGTATGCCTGTCTAGCTGGAGTGGAACTTAAAAACCAAATCTGTCTCTTTCCCCTGAGCCTTGCTGGATCTAATGAAGTTGATGGAAAATTTCACTAATTGCTTAGATGTTGAAGCTACAAATACATCTTAATCTGGAATTTCTACTACTGAGGCTCAGAACAAACATACAGACTATCTGTACTTGCTATCCTGAGGTCAGCAAAGAAGCATCATTGTGTCACTGGAGTCCACAAATCTATAAGGTTTTGGTTTTAGGTAAATGAAAATCCTTAGGGATAAGCATGAGTTTGAATTCATCTGAGTGTTGGAGGCAGGTGACGAGTCTTCTAGAGTCTCCAGTGGGAAATTCATAATCCTTGACAAAATAGGGATTATCTTCCCCAATGTGGTTCTGTCTGGGGCTTAATGAAGAAGGAGAAAGTTACCAGTCAGATGTTTGTAGATATGAAAAGGAAAACCCATCTGAATTTTTCAGAATGGTACAGAACTAGGTTTTAATGATATGTCATCAGGGAAAATGAACAAGTCTATCTTGCTCAGTGAAATGGTTGTGCAGGGAGTAATTCCCTTGGTGGGCTGCTAAAATCAGACTAGGAATTAGATTTGTTTGAGAAACTGGAAAAAGTGGCTCATCTTAATGAACTTAATAATGGGTGATGGGGGAGGGAAGGTTTCATGGAGCACCATAACTTAATGCTCACCTCAGATTTCACAGTCCTCTGGTCTTTCTATTTCTTCTTCTCTTTATATGTGTATGTCTCTGCTTCCTTGTTTTTAGACCTGGATGTCTCCATATTTTGCTCTGATATCCTTGGATTCATTTGGGGGCTTCTGTCCTTCTTTTTCCAATTCATATCCTTCTCTTTATTTTGTCATAATACTATATATCTTAGGATGAGTTTCCCCCAAAGCAGAAACCAAGCTGAAAATTTGTGTAAAAGTGAATTATTAGAAAGTCATTCCAAGGATGTAATAATGTGTTTGCTTAGAATCTGTGGAAGGATGGGTACAAAAAAGCCAGGATGAAAAGATTGAAATAAATACCTAATCCTTCAATGTGCATATGTCATCATATGCCCATACATGTGAAGAACATTTGGGGAACCATGACTTTACCAAATGGCCAAAATAAGGCACCTTAAAGCAATGGCGATATGTGATCTTTTAGAGAATTCAAAATAGCTCTTTAGGAACATTCAGTAAATTTAAATAAAATATAGGAAAACAATTTGGTAACTTATGAGATAAATTGAACAAAGAGAAATAATAATAAAAAAACAAACATAAATCCTGAAACTGAAAAATATATAAGCATATGAAAAATGCAAGAAAGAGCATCAGTAGAATTAAGGAATAAAAAGAATTAGTGAGCTTGAAGATATGGTATTTGAGAATACAGTCAGAGAAGAAAAAAAATGAATAAAAAAGGAATAAAGAAAGCCCACAGCAACCGTAGAACAGAATCAAAAGAGCAAATATTCAGGTATTGGGACTGAACAGAGACCTGAGAAAGCCTAAGAGCTAGTAACAGAAGAGTTCCCAATCCTAGAGAAAGATACAAATATCCAGGTATAGGAAGGTCAAAGGTCACCTGTGAGATTGACCCGATATAAGTCTACCCCTATCATAATCAAGTTCTCAAATGTTGAAGAGAGGATTCAAAAAGCAGCAAGAGAAAAGAAGCAATTAATATATAAAGGAGTTCCTATTCAGCTGGCAGTAGACTTCTCAGCAGAAACCTTAGGACAGGAGGGAGAGCAATGGTATATTCAAAGTGCTGACAAAACAAAACAAGATTGTCAACCAAGAATGCTGTACCCAGCAAAACTATTCTTTAGAAACAAAGGAAAGATAGACTTTTCCAGACAAAGAAAGCTGAGAGAATTTATTGCCACCTGACCTGTTTTATAAGAAATGCTAACGAGAATTCTTTGAAGTGAAAGAAAGAAGTGATAACATGTAACAAGAAAACTTCTGAAGGTGTACAAGTCACTGATAAGAGTAAGTATTCAGATAAATAAATATTCCAATACTATAAATGTAATGCACAAATCATTTATATTGTTAGTCTAAGGACTAAAAGTCAAAATTGCTAAAATAACAATAACTACATGAATTGGAGAAGAAATAAGGAAATATAAAAAGATGCAAAGTGGGGCACCAAAAATTCAAAAAGTTTGTGGGGGAGATGGAGTTAGAATATAAAAAGTGTATAGTTTTTATCTTTTTTTGTTTTCTATCTTTACAATCAGAGTTAAATTGTTATAAACCTAAAATGCCTTGTTATAACAACAACATGTTTTTGTAAGCTTCACAGTAACCCACAAAGCAAACAGAATGGCAATAGTAAGATTCTACTTATAATTATCTTAAATGTAAATGGATTAAATTCTCTGATTTAAAGTCATAGAATGAAAAATAGAAAAACAAGATATAAATAAATGCTGCTTGCAGAAATTCAATTTATGAATAAGGACATGAATATATTAAAAGTGACGAAATAGAAAAAGATATCTCATGCAAATGGAAACCGAAAGAGATCTGGAGTTGCTATACTGATATCAGACAAAATAGACTTTAATTCAAAAGTTGTAAAACGAGATAAGGAATGTCATACAATGATAAAGGGGTCCATCCAGCAAGAGGATATAACAATTATAAATACATATGCACCAAACATTAGAGCACCTAAATATATCAAGCAAATATTAAGAGACCTACACGGAGAGCTAGACACCAATACAATAATAGTAGGGAACTTTACAACTCTTCTTTCAGCAATGGACAGATGATGCAGACAAAAATTAACAAAGAAATGGAAGAGTGCAGTGCCTGTGGCTCAGTGGATAGGGCACTGGCCCCATATACTAAGTGTGGCCGGTTCAAACCTGGCCCCAGCCATAACAAAAAGTAGCTGGGTGTTGTGGCAGGTGTCTGTAGTCCCAGCTACTCAGGAAGCTGAGGCAAGAGAATCACCAAAGCCCAGGAGTTGGAAGTTGCTGTAAGCTGTGACACCATGGCACTCTACCAAAGGCGATGAAGTGAGACTCTGTCTCAAAAAAAAAAAAAAAAGAAAGAAAGAAAGAAAAAGAAAGAAACAGGAAGAGTTAAACTGTATCCTGGACCAAATCCAAATGGACCTAATAGAAATCTGTCAGGCTCCTGCCCTAGGGGCAGGGTCTGCTAAGACCTGTGGAAGTGGCAGGGACTGACTGAAGAAATATAGAGTTAGAAATGATGGTAAAGAAAGAGACATAAGACACAGAATAGTATTAAAGGTGGGAACTCAGGGTCCATTGCCCATTTGTAGGATTCCAGGAATGGCCCTGAGTGTTTGCTCCACTCTGTTTTTATTGAAGTCTATTTGCCCAGAGGGTAAGTTGAGGGAGGGAACAAAGATCCCAGCAGTTTCTCTGAGTGAGCATATCAGCTCCTATTGTTATTATTTAAGGGTCTGAGTGGCCTTGAGAAATCTGAAATCTGAGCCTTGTATTGGGAGAGCCTCCCTCTTGAGATCACACACACAAATTTCTAGGGAGGTATTGAACTTCACTTGTTCCCTGTGGAGTAAAAAGCCACTGGCATTAATCTCCTCTGAGGAATTGGTGGGAGGGAGGAATTTTCCTTCCATCACCACCACAGAGGATCTTCCTCTGCAATAAGGGATATAAGCTCTTTTGCCCATCTCTCAGGGCTGGAGCTACTCCCTTGATCTCTGCCCCAGGCAAATGCAAATCTCCACAATGGGTATCTGCTTTGCCTGTTTACTAGGCAGGAATGACCCAGTTAATATATCTTTCTAGGTCTTTGCCATAGTCTCTTCTATGGCCATTTTTCCTCAGAGTGCTCACAGACCCAATGGGGTGTTTATAAGCTGTATCCCCAACAGGCTAGAATTTCAGAAAAGGCAGGAAGCTTGCTAGTAATGGCTAGCTTAAATGACTTTTCTCTCAGCTTACTTTTTAATTTTCCTCTTTTTCTGGGGGTGCTTTCCCTTGCCAAGAATGAGGTCTTCAGTCCCCATTCTTCCTGAAGATATCTACAGAACATTCTACCCAAATGTTATAGAACACACGTTCTTCTCAACAAAACATGGAACATTATCCAGAAAAGATTGGATAGTAGGCCACAAAATTGAAAGACATTTATATCAACTGTCTTTTTTAGTCACAATGCAATAAAACTAGAAACCAATTACAAGAGAAACTTTTGAAATTGTACAAATATGTAGAAATTAAACAACAGGCTACCAATGACCAATAAGTCAATAAAGAAATCAAGAGGAAATTATAAAATCTCTTGAGATAAATGATAATGAAACACAACATACCCAAACTTAGAAGCTACATAAAAAGTAGGACTAAGAGGGAAGTTTAGAGCAAGTATGGCTTACATTAAAAAAAGAAAAGAAAGATCTCAAATAAACAATCTAATGTTACAACTCAAGGAACTAGAAAAGCAAGAGTGAACCCAACCCTAAAATTAGTAGAAGAAAGAAATAATAAAGATCAGAGCAGAAATAAATGAGACTTAAAAAACACAAAGGACCATTAAAAGAGTTGGTTTTTTTGAAAGTGTGAACAAAATTGACAAATACTTAACTAGACTATGAAAAAAGAGAGAAGACAAATACAACAAAACAGAGACAAAAAAGAGTTCATATAACTAGCACCACAGAAAGATAAAACAGAAATATGAAGAATCATTAGAGACTGTTATTAACAACTGTATGCTAACAAATTGAAAGACCTAGAAAAACCAGATAAATTCTTGAGTATATACCACTTATCAAGATTGAATTAAGAAAAGCTTTAGAAAATCTAAAGAGATTAGTAATGAGTAACGAAATTGAAGTAATAATAAAAATCTCCTATCAGAAAAAAAAAAAAAAGCCCAGACTATATGGCTTCATTGCTGAATTCTACCAAACATTTAAAGAAAAGCTAATATCAATACTTCTCAAATTATTTCAGAAAATTGAAAGACAGAAAAATTTTCCAAACTCATTCTACAAGCCATGCATGGTGGCTCACACCTGTAATCCAGCACTTTGGAAGGCTGAGGGAAGAGGATTACTTGAGGCTTGGGCAACATGGTGAGACCTTGTCTTTACAAAAAATAAGACAAATTATCTAGGCAGGCATGATAACCCATGCTGGTGGTCTTAGTTACAATTAGATCCGAGGAGCAAGTTTTATTTATTTATTTATTTATTTATTGAGACAGAGTCTCACTCTGTGGCCTCGACAGAATGCTGTGGTGTCATAGCTCCCAGCAATTTCATAGCTCAAATTCTTGGGTTCATGTGATCTCTTGACTCAGCCTCCCGAGTAGCTGGGACACCATTCCTGGCTAGTTTTTCTATTTTTAGTAGAAATGGAGTCTCACTTTTGGTCAGGCTGATTTTCAACTCCTGAGCTTGAGCAATCCACCTGTCTTGGCCTCCCAGAATGCTAAGATTACAGGTATGAGCCATGACACCAGCCAGAAGGAAGAAGTTTTGATGTTATATGACACAGTAGGATGGCTAGAGTTACCACAAGTGAATGTGTTGTATATTACAAAATAGCTAGAAAAAATGCTTTTGAATGTTTTCATCAGTAAGAAATGGTAAATGTTTAAAGTGATGGACATATGAATTATCCTGATTTGATCTTATATGTATACATGTATGGAAACATAACATTGTACCCCATAAATATGTATAACTGTTATGTTTCAATTATACATAAAAATAATAAAGAAATTAATCTCAAGTTAAAGTTATAGGGAAGTAAAGAGATGAGACCTGAAAATAAAGGTTAAAGATACAGAGTGATATCAATCAAGTCCCATGCAGGGTAATGTTGGCCCAGTTCTTGCAGTGGATGGGTAGATCACACCTGAAAGTCATTGCTACCTAGGGCAAGCGGCTTGAGTGTTTGCTTTCCTGTATTCACCGGTCACTGGTTAAGGGCTTAGCTTAGGAAAATGTAATCTCAGAGCACTTTGACAGCAGGTAGAAAGACTCAGGTGCTATTTATTAGGAGTAGAGGCACACAGGTGGTTGGTGTACACGAGGATGGAAAAGGCACACGACAGAACATTGGCAATGTTCACTACAATGAGAACAGAATATGTATGGTTCTCATCTCATCTACAATGAGAACAATAGGCATACAGTCTTTATCCTTGTGTCTTTATTGAGATGCTTTATCATTTTTTTCTTAAATAAGAGCAGGTGGGTTGAAAGCTTATGTTTTTTAAAAAGCAAAATTTGTTTATGTGTGCTAGAATTTTATCCTCAAATTTAGGGATCACTTTTCTTCCTTTTTCTTTCTGCCATCTCTTTACCGTGGTGGTTTTCAGTGTTTGGGCCCGGGACCAACAGAACAAGTAGTATTACTGGTAGGTGAGGGAACTTGTCAGAAATGAAGATTCTCAGGATTAATTCCAAACCTATCTAATCAGAAAACAGGGGAGCGGGGCTCAGATATCTACATTTTAACAAGATGTTTTAAAAATAGGAAAGGAAAGAGACTTGCATTTCTTTAGCACCTGCTTTATGCTAAATAAAGTTCTCAGTGCTTTATAGTCATGACCTCATTTGTTACTCATAATTCCTACCTAAATCCCGTGAAGTGAATATTATAAATGACATTTTCACTAATGAAGAACCTGGAAGTCAGAAAGGTAAGTTGACACGCCTAACATAATAAAGCTGGAGACCAGGTCATGATTTGGACCCAGGCTTGATTTAAGCCCATGCTCTTTCTAGCTTATGATGCTGTACAAGGAAACAAGATGATAGAAAGTGGCATTTGCAGTGACAAGTAGACACAGACATAGAACCACACATATAGCCTTGAAGAACACACAGAGCTGCCTAGGTTTCTGGCTCTGGCATGTAGCATGTTGAGTGCGATCCATACAGTGGAGGAGCTAGGACAGCATGGATCAATTTCACAGTTCACAATGAATTCGTGGATCAATTTCAGCATCATAATGAATGTGTGATGGAAATCTTTCTCTCAAACATTCTGGAGGAAGGTGATCTTGAAATGGAGGAGAGAAAAGTAGCAGTAGTTTTTGCCATTATGAGAATAGGGACTGTCCAAATGACAGATACTTGCCTTTGTGATAATAAAATAATTATGTAATTGTGTACTAGTGATGGTGGAGGTGGTGGTTATGATGATGGAAGTGATGATGGTAGAATTGGTGATAGTGGTACTAATGGTGGTGACATTAGTGATGGTGGAGGTGGCGGTGATTATAGAGGTGGTGATAATGGAGGTGGGTAATGGCAGTAGTGATGTTGGTGGAGTTGGTTGTGGTAGTGGTGGTAGTTATGATGATGGAAGTACTAATGGTGGAAGTGGTGATGGTGCAGGCAGTGACAGTGGTGGACCTAGTGATGATGAGATGGTGACACAGGAGGTGATGATGATGGAAGTGGTGGTAACAGTGGTGGTGATGCTATGGTAGTGATGACGGTAGAGGTGGTAAAGACGGAGGTGGTTATAACAATTATAGCAGCTACTACATATTAAGCTCTCATCAAATACCAGGTATTCTGTTATAATCACCGTCTCATTTAATCCTTATAGTAGCCCAATGTGGGTTAGTGCTAGATAATGTCAATACTACCATTTTACTGATGAAGAAACTGAGGTTCTGGAAAGGTGCACACTTTCTCAAATTTAAAGGGTAGAAGTTAAAATTGGGGTGATCTATGCATTGATAATCAAGGCTAACCCTTAAGGAATACTCCCTTTGTGCCAGGAACTCTGCTTAGCATTTTCGATAATCCTCATAAGATATTTATTAGACAGATGCCATTGCAGATAAAGAAATAGAAGATGTGCATCTTATACTCATGGTCATGGGCCTGTAAGCAGCAGAGCCGGACATATAATCACAGGCCATATTTGGCCACTAAACTATCCCATCTCTCAGCATAGACTCAGTGCAAAGTTGCATCTTAAGAATATGTCTGGTGCTTTGCAAGATTTCATGATGATTTACTGCATTTAAAATTTTTTTTTGGTGCTTCCCTAGAGAAATTATTGCAGTTTCTTACATTATAAACCCCTGGGAACTCCAGCTCCCAAATTTCAGTTGCTTCAAAGAGTTGCATGTGTTTGCAGTTCTTTACCTTTCCACATTTGGCACATGAAATTGCATTTATCCCATCCAAATTCCATACTAATTGACTGATTGAAACAGGATTCGATTTCAAGCATGCTTTGTAATTGAGCACTCTCCTTTGGCTTTAGCTTCAGGTCATCCATATAAAAGAAAAGACAAATCTTGAAGTCTTATCTCTTTCTAAGAGAGTAACCATAATTTGGCTTATTTTGCATCCTACTAGAGTGGGTTCAAAGCTGAGCTAAATTACAAAGGGCTCCAGCTGTCACTCTGGAAGATGCCTTTCCGTATATCCGTCTGGAAAGGATTTGTTCCCATGGAGGCTCTATATCTTACAGATATCAAATACTACTTGGGATGGGTGGGCTGGGACTTGGAAATCCTTTCATCCCTTTAAGATTTTCTTTGTAATTGGGGTACGCTTTGATAGTATTTGACCTGTAATGATTCCTCCAAACACCTCTGGTTAACAGTCTTAGCCCTGCCCAAGAAATGTGGGTGCTATGTCTTACACAGAAAGTATCCAAGAGGCCAGATAGCATAGTGGTTTTTGCAGGGCTACTCCAAGTGTGGCCTGCTGACTGACATTGGTATACAACTGTTTGTTACTGGTTCTAAAGGAGATAGGAGCTTACATCAGAATATAAATCAGCTATGGAACTAAGCACTGTGTCTAGCTCAGATGGTATTTTTTCATAGCAAGACTTTCTTGATGAAGGAAGCAGTGCACAGATTTACGAGCTGGTGTAAACTCCTTATCTTCTCACAGACCAGTCTAAAAAAGTTTAAAGGCTAGCTACCTTGGGTAGCTCTGGTTTAGGGCAGCAAATTGCCTGGATTCAAACCCTGGTTCTACCACTTACTAGCTGTTTGATTTGTGGTGGATTTTCTAACTTCTTTGTTTCTTCACTTGTTGATAGGGAGTAATATTAGTCCCTATTAGTATACAATGTCTTTGTGCATTATATATATTACATAGTAAGCACTAGGTAAGTGTTAATAATGACAATAATATTAGCAATATCAATAAAAAACAATAATTACATAAATGAAATAATCAGCATGGTCCACGGTCATGCAGAGTAGCTTGGGGGTGAGTCTCTCCTTTGAACTGAGATGATTGCTGAACGGTGGAGTTGGGTAGCTCAAAGCAGAAGAAGCTGGGGCTGAGCTTTGTAATTTATAAGGATTTTATTTATGCAGTTTTATTTACCAACTCTCTAAATTGCCATGTCTGCCCTCACCTATCTCTGAAAAAAATATGAGTGCTTCTATTTAAGGCATGTCTAGGGTTAGGGGAGGGAGAACATGGTTATTGCATGTTCCAATTGATTTGTTGAGCTGAGTGCTGGTGTCTGAGCTGTGAGCTCCATGCAGACTGCATGTGTCACGTAGCAGGCATTCTCCAAGTGTGTGTTCAATGAGTGACTGACTACCATGTCCCCAGAAACGCAAAATTGTTCATGCTGTGGGTGACTCTTGATCTGTAAAGTACCAGGCTCTGAGATCTAAACAAAGGAAACCGACTTTACCAAGGTGCTACTACTTTATCACCTGCTCTCTTAGCACTGGCTCAACACAGCTTTGCTAAAATTACCTCTCAATTTTTGTATTTTTGTTTAAAAGACCAGGTGAAAGCTAAGCCCCAAGCAATTCTCTTTTATGCGTTACAGTTGTCCTCCCAATACACTGCAAATGGAATGAGTTTTACAAGTTTTACTCTGGGTCTCAGAATTAAATTTCCAAACCGTTCTCCATGCTACGGTACGCTGCTGAGCTATAATGTTGGAAAGTCGTTGCCCTCAGAACCCACGGGAGATCAATTCCAAAGACTCCTAAAACTGAGAATTCCAGGAATATTATATTTAATAAAGAATGGCAGGAGGAGAACCAGGCACGCTATTTTAATTTGTTTTTATTTCCTCTCTTTTCCCCAAGGCTAAAAAGAAGACTGACAGAAAATATAGAACTAACCCAGACTAGATCCAGAGAGCTTAGGTTAAGGTGTCAAGCTGCATTTTGTAAAGCTGATTTTGATTTTTTTTATTTAAAAAAATTATTTTTAGGCCAGTCACAGTGGCTCACACCTGGATTCCTAGCACTCTGGTAGGCTGACGGAGGCGAATCACTTGAGCTCAGGGGTTCAAGACCAGCTTGAGCAAGAGCAAGACCTCATCCCTAGGAAAACTAGAAAAACTAACCAGGCATTGTGGTGAGTACCTGTAGTCCCAGCTACTCAGGAGGCTGAGGCAAGAGGATGACTTGAGCCCAAGAGTTGAGGTTGCTGTGAGCTACCATGCCTGGGCACTCTACCAGGGCGACAGAATGAGAGTCTGTCTCAAAAACTAAACTAAACTAAGATAAAAATTGTAATTGGGGTCAAATGCACACAACATAAAATTTACCATTTTAACCATTTGCAAGCACAAAGCTCGGTGGTGGTAGCACATGCACACTGCTGGGCATCCATCGCAACCATCCACCTCTGCAACTCTTCTTATCTTGCAAAGTTGAGAATCTGTAATCATTGAACAGAATCTTTCCATTCTCCTCTTCTCAACCACCCCGCGCCCCAGCTCCTGGAAACCACCACTCTACTTTCTGTCTTTATGAATTTAACTATTCCAGGTCCTTCATGTTAAGTGGCATCATACCATATTTGTCCTTCTGTGATGGGCTCACTTCACTTGGCATCATGTCCTCATAATGTCCTCAGAGTTTACTCATGGCATACACTGTGTCAGATATTTCTTCACCTTTAAGGCCAAATAACACTTTATTGTATGTACATATCATATTTTGTTCATCTGTTCATCTATTGGTGGACACTTGAGTCATTTCCACCTTTTGGCTATGGTCAAAATTGTGGTAATGAACATGGGGGTACAAATATCTCTTCAAATTCTAATTTTAGTTATTTTAAATATGAATCTGAGCTTGCCCCTGGAACTGTCTAGAGCCTCCTGGTTTGGCCTTGTCCTGCCCTCCCTTTGACCCTTTGCACTTCCCTCTAGTTTTCCAGTTGATTTCCTTTGTGTTTGAGATAATGAGAATCAGTTTCTGTTGTGTGCCACCAAAGAGCCCTAATTGAGATCTGGGGCATTGGAATCCAGCATGTGGCTATTTCAAGCTTGTTACCCAATGTTCTTGTCTCGTGAGCCCTCATAGCACAACAAACTCAGCTGGTAAAGTAGATGATGGTGCAAGAGGTGATGAAAGATGGTGCACTCAGCGTACCAGCAGGAAGCAGAATTCTATTCATAAGAGTTCAACTGAAGACAATCTCAATATAGGGACTATTGTCACAGGTGTGGACAGAGTTAGGAAAACCTAAAAAGAATGTCGACCACATAGGGACTAGCAAGAGTGCAAAGCCATTACCACCTTCAAAAGGAGGGGAAAGGTTTGCCTGGAGCCCAGTGGAAGCTGAAGCCATGAAGCCAGGGAGGAGGGGCTGCCTTCTTCTTCTCCCTCTATCCCTTCCTTCCTTCCTTCCACTTTACTGAGATATAATTCACACGTCATACAATTCACCCATCTAAATCCTACAATTCTATGACTTTTGATACATTTACAGAGTTGACAACCACCAGTTTTGAAATATTATGCCCCAAAGAGACACAGTACCTCTTAGTAGTTTCTCCCCATTTCCCGCCTTTTCTCCCTCTCCCTAGCACCTGTCAACTGCTGCTCTATTTTTGTTATCAATTGGCCACCTGGTCATTCCATAAACAGTCGATTCTTATAATTCTCAGCAGCTTTTCCCATAAAGTTGCCTTGAACACCAGATTAGTGAATATGGAGTCATCGCTCTTCAAGGGAAAATGCACAGTTAGGTTCCTGTGTGCCTCTGGTCTCAAAGTTTCTGTCAGCTGATCAATGCGTAACCTTGCTTTATGTCATGTATCTGTTTAAAGACACCTTATTTAATATCTGTCATTGATTAATTCCTGGCCAACAGCACTAAAACTCATGCCTGAACAAAGGTTATGTAACATACGTGTTTTCTATGTATGGTACATCACAGCCTTCTTGCACTTGGGAATACTAGGCACAGCATTTTAACACTAGACCTGGGAGCCATTTTAAGCATGAAATCACTAACAAAAAGTACAAAAATGTGGACAAAGGTGGTCTGACATAGGCAGAGAAAAGAAGACTTGTTTACACTAAGAGAGCTGAAGCAAGAAGGCAAGGTGTGGCCTTGCTTGACCTCAGCTGAGAACATGAGCCTTGGGAAACTCCAACTTTCTGCTGCTCTCTGCATGTCTGCAAATGACCAGCAGACTGCTGAGAGTGTTGGTTTGAGGGTTATGAAAATTTTAGCCAGTAGGTAAATGTGTAAATATCAACTCATGAATAATAAAAGTATACTATAAATGAAATTCTGCAACATGGGATTCTTTTGAAAGGCTGCTTAACGTTTTCATGTTTCATTTGTGCTGTGGCACGTGACTGGTATTCTCACTCCTACTCATCACCAAATGGTAGTCCACTGTGTGGAGATGCCACATTTATATATCTACTGATAAATGTATGAACATCTTGGTTGTTGCCTTCACTATTTAACTATTAGAAATAATGCTGCTTATAAACATTTGTGTACAAGACTCTGTGTGATCAAGTGTTTTCTTTTCTCTTGGAAAGACAGCTGGGAGTGGCATTTCTGGATCGTATGGTGACTATAACCTTCTGAGGAATTATCAGACTGTTTCACAAAGCAGCCATAGCACTGACACTTCTATTAGCAATGTAAGAGGGTTCTGATTTCTTTCCGTCCTTGCCAACACTTACTATTGTCTGACTTTTTGATTATAGTTATCCTACTGAGTGTAAAGTGGTATCTCACTGTAGTTTTGTGTCTTTCTACTGACTAACAGATGTTTAGGGGTGTGTATGTGTGTGTGTGATGGTGTGTGTGTGTGTTGGTTGTTGGCCCCTTGTCTAACTTCCTTGGAGAAATGCCTATTCAGATCCTTTAGGTAGAAGTTAATCTTTCTTGTGCTATGGAGATTTTAAGCAGGCTGGAGAAATGTGTGTGTCCCTTCTTTGAATAAAATTAGTAGAATTATAAAAAAGATTATGTTGAAATAACATTATTAAAAATATTTTAAAAGACAAATTTGTGATATAGTAAATTATGAGCCTCTGTATTAGCATGTTAAATAACAAAATGAGAGGCAAATTTTAGGATGCCATAATCTGAAGACAGTGAGTAATGAGTACCAACGATATGTGGAGATATGTGTATCTGTCACAGCTGTTGACAAATTACAAAAACATGTATTTCTCTGGTGATAGGTCTCTGATACTAAAATTACTAAAATTGTTGCCTACTTCATAGTGAAAGAAATGCTTAAATTTTAGTTAAAGGTTAATTTGTAAAAAGACATATTTTTTTTCCTTTTCCAAAATCACAGATCTTTGAATTTCTATTTATCTCTCTCAGGGGAGAGTCCATGGATTCTAGATTTGGAAGAAACTGTACTAGAGGGTCAAGGCACCTTCCAGACCTCTGACACTCATGCAGAAAAGGACCAGGGGGAAGAAACACCCCAGCCCAGCCCCCTACTCTTCTCTGCTCATTTCCTGCAGTGTCTTTCACTGACTGGACCCACCTGGGAGCCAGAGGGCACTGGGGGCTGGCTGGTGTCGTCCATGAGGGTCAGACCCGTGAGGACGACACAGAGCAGAAGAGGGTGGAGAACGGATGGGGCTGGGCTGGGGTTGGGCTGGGGTGAGGGGACACAGCAGTGATGGGGCACTCAGAGTAAACAAGGCAATGACCCAAAGACTTGTGACGTCAGCTCTCTGCTGAGTCTCTGTACCAGGAAAGGGAATGAGATGAGGATCTTTCCTTCCAAATGGAATTGATTGAGAGTGATGTTTCTCTAAAGTGACTTTCTTTGGAATGTATTAGGAAACTCTGCGACATCAGTCTCCTATTTGGGCTTTAGAGACTCACAACGCTCTGGGAAGACCTGCAATAGGAGACTAATTGGCCCAGCGCACACGAGCTCAGGAACTTTTCTCACAGCCCTTTTATTTAAATGGGCATTGCGGAACACCAGTTTGGGAAATGCCTGTTCAGAGCGCAGTAATGCACGTTCAAGAAGCTGGCTGGCAAAATACTTTTATAGCCATTATCTGATTTGACCTTTATAGCATCCCTGTGATTAGCGTACTGAGATTTGGAGAGGCTGGGTGACTCACCAAGGATCACACAGCTATTTAGCATTGGTGCAGGCAATTAAGAATCTGTTCTGCCGCCACCCACCACAGGGCTCTTACTCTTATCCCTGCAACACAGTAAACCAACTGTGTGTGTGCCCCCAAGCTAACACTTCATTCTTTCTCCAGATAGCGACCAAACTGACCCAGATACCAACCTTGCTCCCGCGTGGGGAAGCTCTAATGATAACTTAGTCTTAACTCTGTGCCCTTGTTGTATCTTCTGCCTCAAAGGCATTAAGCAGGTTTCAGCCTTTTATATGACCCCGGAACATGATTTTAAGAAAATGAGAAGAAATACATATTCTGTAGATTTTCTGATTTAAAACTACTTGCTCAGAAAGTATAAGGGAGGGGCATTCGGAGTACATTCCTACCTTTAGAAAGTGACTAGTCTACACAAAATGCTTAATGCAAGCACTCAGATTAAGGGATAACCAGTCTTTGCCCTCAATAGCAATGGGCTTTCTCTCAGGAGTTAAATGTTGACAGTAAAGAATAGAACATTTTCACGTATTTGATTCTCTTAACAGTCTGGTGAGATAGGTGGGGCAGGTACCATGGCCCTCAGGTAAGGAACCTGGAGATTAGAGCTCAGAGAGGCCCTGTGGGTTGCCCAGCCAGTAAAAATGAAAGCAAGGACTTGCGATTAGGAGTGGGCAGCTCAGGCCCAGGACTCTGTCTGCTCGCACAACCCTGCATTGAACACTGTGTGACCCCAGCGTGGTAACAATGTGCGATTGCTGTCCATAAGCCTGTGCAGCCCGGCAGATGGGGCACTGGGAAGTTCTGAGCAAGGTATCAAAGGAAGGAAAGGTATGGATAATTAAGAAAGAGCATTAGGCCCAAGTTTCCGAGGATTACATTGGTAGTGGGGGAGAAAGGCTCTGGGTGTCGCTCCAGGGAGTACGGAGTAAGCAGGCGAGCAAGTGGTGCGGTGGAAAGAGTTGGAGGTTCCCAGTTTACCATTTGCCACTAAAGAGCTGTAAGAGCTTAGGCTTGTTATGTGGCCTCTTTTCCGCCTGTAAAAGTCTCTGGAGGTCTGGACTGAGTGTATACAACGTTATGTCCTGAGGAGCAGGTACAGAGTCATGAAGATGTCTATCTCATACGGCTGTGAGTGGCAATGAAATCATGGGAAAGAATGTGATGGGTAAATACGGTGTGCTTTAGAGGTTTCTAACCCAATTTATTGGGGATTAAGAAAGATTCCAAAAGAATCTGACATCTCATCTGAGACCTGGGGTTGAGCAGGAGGTGGCTGGTACAGGAATGATGGTGGGGAATAGTGGGAACCGTGCACCCAGGGAGAGAGGCGGATGCAGAGATGCACACGCAGCCCCGTGAGGAATTACAAGGGGGTTCCTTCAGACTAGGTGGGACAGGGTGGGTGGAAGGTTTTCTTTTCCGCTCCCTCCTGCTGATCTACATATTCCTTATCGAATGTTGTTAAGTAGACAATACGTGCAAATGCAGTATCCCAAAGGTGTAATAAAAGCGTACAATGAAGAGTGTATCTTTCTTCTCTTCCATCCCCCAGCCATCCACTTCTGCTTCTAGAGACGAGAGGCACCAGTTTTCTATTAATACTTTCAGAAATAGTCTATGAATTTGCAAGTATATAAATTTCTGTGTGTTTCCCTGAAAATAAGTACTCTTTCATATACTATTATTACTTTTACTACTTAAGTATTTATCTTTGAATTTATTACTTTAACCAAATTAAGGTCTTTCCATTCTTTTTAACGGCCAATCTGAGAGGTGAAAAAAATGGGATATTATAATAATGTTTTTTAATTATAAGTAAGTTAAAGTTTCTTTTGACATGCTTCAGAGAATCTCTATTTTATATTCTGTGAACAATCTGTTTACACATTTGCCATTCTCCATTGATTTGTCAGAACTTTCTATATATTGTGGAAATTTGCCCTTTGTGATATTACCTACACACTTCTTTCCCCTAATTTGCCAGTTTTGTTTCTTATTTTTATTGTATTGCTTTGTGTTTTGACATGCAGACTTTTCCAATTTTGTGGTAGTCAAGTTGACTTGCCAATTTAAATGGCTTCTGTGTTTTATGCAGTATCTTAAGGAAGGCCTTATGCATTCTACGAAAAAGTTTGTATTTTATTTTAGTACTTTTATGGATTCCTTTTATATATTTCAATGTTTTATTTATTTCTGATTTTCTTATAAAATATGAGAGATAGAGACATAAATTTATTTATTTAATTTTACAGATAGCCCATCTATTTTTCCCAATATTACTTATTTAAAATCTATCTTTTCCCTCCCACTGGTTTAGAGTGTGGCCTTTATCACATACTTTACTTCTAGGATTTCTATTTGATTTCATTTATCTGTCTGTCTATTCCTGTCCTGGTATCATGTAACTTAAATTTCTGTAGCACATAATTACTTAATATATGGAAAACCCGGGATCTTCTTTTTCAGAATTTTTCTACCTATTCTTACTCTTGAGGGAAACTTTGGAGGGAACCAATAATGAGACAATTTGATTAGCTTTTTGCTTCATTCACAGGTCCTGAGAGTTAACTTTTTCATTTGGTTCTGTCTACCTCTGGGTGCTTTACATAACTACCAACAGCCTGGTAACGAGCTATCCCAGAACAGCCCTCCATTCTTTTCCCGTTTTTATTAATCCTTCCTGGACTCAGGAAAGAGAGACTGGAGAGCTTATTAGTGGTGGAGCGATGGCTGGAGTGATGGCATTGGTTCCACACTCACTAGTATTATTGCTGCTATGCTGACCATCACTATTATTACTGCCATGGCCCCATGCTACTGCTTCTATTAAGATACGGTACGCCAGGCACTGAGCAAAGTATTTGTAATTTATTATGCATTTAATCCATATACAGCACTGGGAGGAGGCGATCGTGTTTCTCTACTGTCCCTAGCTGCTGGTGGTCACTACTGTGTGCATTCCACCCTCAACCACATGTCCTTCACTGGACGTGAGGGTGTTTTTATTTCCAGAGTTGTAAATTGAACCAAATAGATGTTATACAGTTTACAATGTGTCTGACAAGAAAACAGGTTGTTGCTGCCAAATCCTGATTTTTAATTGAAACTCTATTTGAATGTGGGGGATAATAAATAGCCTGACCCACAGGGAGCATAAGGCAACAGTGCAGGCATTTGAGAATATCTCCTGGGAGGGCCAAAGGGCAAAGGGCCTGTCGTTTTCTGGAGGCCTTGCTTACTTTGGTTATTTTGGAAAAGCCTTTTAAAGGGCTGTTTCTGGGGAGTTGATGAATTCATTCATGACTGCCATTTTGATAGCACTCAAGTAACAAGGCACCTCTGTTGAGCCACAGAGGCTAAGCTTGGGCTCGATTTGACGTTAATTGGATTTGGTAATCCCTGGATCTCCTGTGTTTATGCTCTCCATGCCTGAGAAGTCATTATGTACATGAGGAGAGCACTTCCCATTCTTGTTAGGGCCCTGCCTCAAGGATGGCTGATTAGAGAAAGAAGATGTTTGGCATTTTCACACATTAGGTAAAGAAAGCCAGCACAATCAGCTGTGGCCCGAGACTTGGGCCACTCTGCTAGCGGATTGAGATCACACTCAAATGGCAGCGGTTCCACTGCGTCCCTGGGTTGGCAGGGGCTGAGCCCCCAGGAGTTCCCAGCAGGTCTGCATATGTTGAGGTGTCTACAGGAAGAGCAGTGAGGATGGTATGCCATGTAGGCTGGGGGGAGAGAGGAGAGTCCAGCAGTGACAGAGGGGCAACATTCAGTCATGAGCCCTGGAGGTAATCAGAGTGTGAAGGTGGTGGTGATCCTTGAAACCATGTGTCCACACAGCTGCTGGGTCAGGGCCAGGAACTGTTCACAGCTTATCCATTCTCTCATTAGACATTACATCTGTAGAATGAGGGATTGGGGAGAGGGGCGGGAAGAGGGAGATGGGGGGGGAACGGTGTATGACACACCTCATACAGGTGGGACACAATTATAAGAGAGACTTTACCTAATGAATGCAATCAGTATAACCCAACTCTTTTTACTCTCAATGAATCCTAAACAATAAAAAAAAAAAAAAGAAAAGAAAAGAAATTACACCTGTATTTGGATCGGGTATTGTCATTTCTCACTTTAAGATAATGAATTTGAGACCCGGAGATGTTAACTTGCTCAGAGCTGCTTGGATGATAGGTCAGGCAAGACGACTGAGCCATTTTCTGTTTTTTAACTTCAGAATTTAATATGAAAATAATCTTCTAAATGACAGCTAGAGGAATTAAATTTCTAAATTTAGGTTTTACTCATTTAAAAAATAAAATCATGAACAAATTAAACTTAGCAGCATTTATATGAGCAAAGAATTGGCCACTACTTAGAACCAGGAGGGGTTCAGGGGGATCTACCCAGCAAAATGGGCAGGCAGTATTTGTAGACAGAAAAAGAAAGTTGACATACAGAAGCAGCTTGATTAGTTACAGCCCTGCGTTTGCTTTATTTGGGCCCGGTGCGTTGAGGCATTTTTGTCTTTCACGGACCCCAGCTGCTCAGTTTGCAGCCTGTGATTGGCTGAAACTTAGTTGTTGTGATTGGCTGAAACTCAGCTCCTTGTTGCCAGATTATAATCTGGGTTAGGTTGCCCTTTACTTACATACTAAGTTGGGTTGCAGTTCACTACATATAGCGGCAGATTTAAGTCTAATTTAATTTAGCGATTCCTCCTTTGTCAGCTACTCAATTTTGAGAGACAGACCGAAACCTTGGGTATCTCTGTTACCATTGTAATGGGCTTCTTTGGTCTCAGTATGGAATTTCCAATTCACAATGTCAAGTCAGTTGGATAATTCTTTATGTTCTCCTTGTGTCTTTATTATTCTAACCATAGTGAGACCGTTTAATGTATAATGGGTGGCTGCACAGAAGTGTTTAAGGGTACTACGCGTGAGAGAGACTATCAGGATGGTCAGGAGGATGAAGAATACTTTTTAAGAGGAGCCTCTACAAATTGAACTGCACAGAACAAATATATCAAAAATGAGACCTATGGGTAATCTAGTTTTTTTCTTTTTTTTTTTTTTTAGAGATACAGTCTTGCTCTGTAACCCAGGCTGGAGTATGGTGGCATGATCATAGCTTAATGCTGTCTCAAACTCTTCCTCTCAGGAATCCTTCTCAGCCTCGGAAGTAGCTGGGACTACAGGCACGCATCACACCTATTTTAATCAAGTAGCTAGTTCATTGATTTCTGATAATTTTCTACCATTCCAGATGCACTTATCCAAGCACAGGAGTGGGTGCAATAGGTAGCACCGACTCCTTTCTGCTAACCGTCTAAAGTAATCATGTTATCCAAAAGAACTTTTGAAGAGAATTTAAAGAAGTTTTCTGGGCATAGTTGCCATAGAGTCGACTATTATTATTTACATTGGTGACAAACCAGAGAAGGAGCATTCTACCAAACAAAGCCCATTTAGAGAGATTTGGCGAATTCCTCCTTATTCCATGGTGCACATTAAGAGGTGTAGGTGGATGTCAGTTTTCTTTTGGTTATGGAGTGGCAATCATGTTGTTAGAATCCTTATCTAAGGAATAGATTGGCTTCTTATTTTGCATTATTTTGACATGGAGTTGCCTACACAGATAAAAATACATCTGAGAGGAGAACAAAAGATACCTACAAGACACCTTGTGCATTATAAATCACCAACAGGGAAGCACTAGTCATATGCACCTGTCTCCATTTCCGTTACTGAGTCACTGCTTGGTTGGAGGATACTGACCATTAAGGAATTAGGGTTATGCATTTGTCAACAGACGGTTAAATTATCTCTCTTTTGGTTTTCTTATGCAATTTCTGGTATAGTTCAATTCTGCAAATTGCAAAACCCTCACTTAGGTTTTTTTCTACTCTTAGATCTAAATACATGAATCTAAAAACTTTGCTCAACGGAAAGGATCAGATGTGGAATTTGAACAAATTGTCATACTTGGAATATTTGTTACAGAGTAAACCAGAGACTCTGTGGGATTGTGTAAGGATTCAACATGTCATATACAACATTCAGTTACGTTCCCTGGGGAAAGAAACGGGGAAAAGAAGAAAGGAAACCAAGGTTTTATGGTGACAGAGAAGAGAAGTCTTGATCTGTAATTTTGGGAAAGCTGTCCACACCTAGGATACCATCTGCTTTGGAGAAGAAACCTCCCTGGTCAGTTTTACCTTGAGGTTTCCTCTGTATACAGTCCGAAGGGTCTGGACAGGCCCCCTTGAGTTGAGAGGCATAAATGTAAGACTCAAGGCCCTGAAGTTTTGCTGTAGTGAAATACTTAGTACGGTCCCTTTCAATGGGTCTTAAGGACAATCTATTTGGTGTCTTTTCAAAAAGATTCAATCTCTGTGTCCTTGATTGAGTCAAAGCTTCAATGTTCTGGATCATGAAAGGTCTGGTTGTCATCAGTTGGTGGATCACAAAAGGCTTTTTTAATCTGGTGAAAATGTACTTTGACATAAAGCCTTGAAACCTTGAGTCATGTTAGAGTTTATAAGAACAAGAGGTACATGAGGATCTATTATTAGGGGCATAGCCCTTCCACTCATTATTTCATAAGGAGTCAAGCTGTGTTTTCCACTGAGAGTAGATCTGACTGTCATCAGTCAACAATATCTTTGACTAAGGCAATCCAATCAATTCAGTTAGATTTTCCTAATGCCATTGAACTTGTCATATCTTATTTAACTATTTTATAACTTGTCTATTGAAATGAGTACCTTTATCACTGGAGATTTCTCCAGGAATGCCCCATAAGGGAAACACATTCTCTAATAACCTTTTAGCTACTATTATAGTATCAACCTTCCTGTGTGGGAAAGAACCTATACAAATAGGAAACATGCATTGGAAGTAGCAATTGAAAAAAGTCCGTCTGTAAGTGTTCCCATAATTTAGCAGGTGCTGAAATGTATGACCTGAAGTTCTATCATCTTACCAGAATTATGGGCTTGATAAACTAAAACATTGGCTGAAATGATTTTTAGCAATTTTGGGACATTCCCCTTGCCAAGTTTTATTATTTTAAGTCTTCTGTGATGAGTTGTAGAGTGGTGAATCTTCAATAACAGGAAGTTAAGGACTCAAAAGCAAAAAGTTAAGCACACAGTCTTCTGGGCTTTCCATGAGTCCACAATTAACATTGTATTTACATCCTCTGAAATGTTGGTTTTGTTCCTGCAATTCAGGTATATAGCATTATTTTATTAAATAGGTTATCATAGGTAATTCTACTTGAATCAATGCGATGGAGTTCATTCAGATTGCATGTGTTAATAATTTTGGCGCTGGCT
>NW_003852441.1:4704011-4719739 GCF_000181295.1 Otolemur garnettii | reverse complement strand
GGTTTTATAACATCAATCGGTTTTTTCGTTAGAGTTTTATGAATTCCTACCCAGTCCAGTGGTATGATCAGATTTCTAGGGATTTAATACAATTTCTAGAACACATATAATAACACATCCGTACAAATACAACTCAAATCAGGTTTAGCATTACTTATTATCTGACAATGTTCCCTGTATACTTATACATGGGTATGGCATATATCAAATTATCCCAATTAGTTTATCTCTCTTTTTTATGAGATACTTCCTTCTGGATTTTCCAAGAGCTCACCTAAAATTCTTACCATTAATTTGAAGGGAAGAATAAGACTTAACTTATAATTCGATTTAGGAAGTTTGTCAAAAATATCAGGGGTTTAAAACACTTGATCAAATTGGATCACAGATCACTGTGAAATGATAGTCATGTATTTCAACAGAGTGCTAAGTGAAAGACGTTAAAGGCAAGTACGGAAAGTTACATAGCTGGAGAAAAACCTTAGCTCTTTTAATTGAGGACTCAATTATGTTAATGATCAAATACCTAATAAAGACAGCACAAAGCACAGGTTGTTATCTTGGTAAAACACAGAATCTTTGTCTCTCAGGCCAATTACCTAACAGGTAAAGAACAACGTTTTGTATTTTCCTACTAAGAGAAGACCAATACTCTTAGAAAACCTTGTTATTCTAACAGAGAGGATCAAAGTATAGTTTTGGTTCATTGTACTTTTGATATTAATACTTAATTTGTAGAAAAATTTATAAATAATTGTCTTTCAATCTTAGCCAGTTTGATCACACACAAAATTTCTTTGAAAAAAATTGGACTTAGGCTCGGCAACTATAGCACAGTGGTTATGGCACTAGCCATATACAACAAAGTTGGTGGGTTCGAACCCAGCCCAGGCCAGCTAAACAACAGCCCAAGAGTTTGAGGCTGCTGTGAGCTGTGATGCCACGGCACTCTACCGAGGGTAACATAGTGAAACTCTGTCAAGAAAGAAAGAAAGAAAGAAAGAAAGAAAGAAAGAAAGAAAGAAAGAAAGAAAGAAAGAAAGTTACAGAAACTTTCTATACATTTTTCACTATTTTTGTTCTATACTTTTCCTCTTTCTCATTTTGAAACAACCAGTCATTCTACTTTACAACAAACATTACTTTCTTTTTCTCTTAAAAAAAAGAAAAGGCAGAACATCCTCAGACCTTTAGCTTTGTATTATCCCAGAGCACTTCTGACCTCTTTTGTACACTTACATACAGAGCTGTTATCCTTATTATTTCTAGTAATTTTAGTTAAAAATATTAATTAGAATTCTTCACCCTTATGCCCTTAATATCCAGCGAACACCACAGGCAAACGACCGAGTTGTTTGTCACACCAGCGATCTGCACATCCGCAAAGGTATGAATCATAATTTCTAGAAGCATGTGTTTCTTATAGCACAATTTGTCAGTCTGACACAGACCATGTTTACTTACAATCCCAAATACCTTCAGATTCTCTGTAATAAGAAAAGAAAGTAGAAAGGATGCAATGTTTTATCTTTGTTCTCTGTTTTTGAGGGGATATGTCTGAGAATTAAGTTGTTGTTTGTAAATGTTGTTTCCCTCAGCATCAGTTTCCCAGTCTTGATAATGAGAATGTTAAAACCTTCTGGAGGGCAGCTTTCACCTGGGAATTTTCTCTTACACTTATCTCACTCGCTTGTATTTAACAATTATGCTCAAATTGCTCATGAAGATGAACGATTAAACAGCTAACCATCATCTTATTTTTCTTGCTGATAAATTTTGTAATATAGAGATAACATGAGATTTTTTTCCAGTGAGTTGAAAAATTTGTGTATCCATCCTATATTTAATTCTGAAAACTCTGTTTTCATCAAACAAACAAACACTATTCTTATTTACCAAAAATTAGTCAACTCACATGAACTTGAAAAGCATTTAGGTTAGTTTTAACTTTCCTGAGGGAATACTTACTTTATATTACCACTTAATTTTTTTAAGCCAATCAAATAGAGTTCTTTTGCAATTTAATTTTGGCAATATTGTAAGGAGACAGAAAAATATCACATATATAGCATACATAAACATACAGACAGAAAGAGATCTTACAGTCTTCATTCTAAAATCTTAGCATGTACCAGGTATAACAAAACAAGCACTGTATATGCCTAGAATGAGCTTGGATACTTCTCCTTCTTCTTTTTTTCTTTCAGACGGAGTCACTCTGTTGTCCTGGGTAGAGTGCTGTGGTGTCACAGCTTACAGCAACCTCAGACTCTTGAGCTTGAGCAATCGTCTTGCCTCAGTCTCTCAAGTAGCTGGGTCCGTAGGTGCCTGCCACCATGCCATGCTAGTTTTTTTTTATTTTTATTAGAGACAGGGTTTCCCCCTTGCTCAGGCTGATCTCAAACTCTTGAGCTCAGGCAATCCTCCCTGATGCTTGGAGTATAGGTGTGAGCCACTGCTTCCAAGCTCAGTTTCAATGCTTCTAATCTTGCCTTACAGTCAGAGATTGGTTCCTTCTTTCTTTGTTTCTTTTCAAGATTGACTGACAGACCAATTAGTTATTTTTTTTTTTAAATTTCTCCCCCAAGGAAGTGTTTTGGAGAATAGTAAAGATGACAACAACAAGAAAAAGGTGAGCAGGTTTGGCAGAGCCTGGAGTCAGCAAGAGTTTGAGAAGGGGGGTTTCAACTGACTGAGAGTTTGTTATGGGAGAAGCAGAATTGAATGGAGACACCAGAGAAGACTAATTCCTACATGTTCTTAAAAAAAAAAGAAATAGTCCAAGTGTCAATTAGACCGATTTGGACAATGGGACCTTTTGGATTTGATTTGAAACCCTCTTCACAGAAATATTCTTTTTTCTTTTTGACAGTCATCAATTATTATCTGAAGCTTTTTGCTGTTTCCTCTGGTGAAGAAAGAGTCTGTGCAAAATGTGTAAAGTGGAAATTTTATTTTCAATGACTTGGTTGTTTACAGTAAAGGAAGACATTGGGGCATAGGGTTCCTTAGCTTAGGACCACCTTGGTTTGGGTTTCATATATGAGGAGGCCCTCTTGGTTCCTGAAGCTGTTGTAACCCTAAAGACGTGTGCCTGTGTGCCTTTTGTAAGGAGTTTCTCCACTGTGGCCTTTGGTAAGGTTCATCTAGTTGTCTAGAAAAGCACAGATTGTAGGCCCATAGTTCTCACGCATTAAATTGGTCAGGGTTTCAGATGGACGAGTTCCTGGCCCCTTTGGATCCAGATGATAACTTGATTCCCTGTTGCTTAGTAACCTTACTCACCTGCTGCACCCAGTCCCATTTCCGTCTGAACCAGTCAGACACCTAAGGCCTTTCTACAGGACCCAGCCCTGTTTGTGTGGCAACTTCTGAACCAAGAGCAAATTAAGAATGCTCAATAAACCCAGTGAGTTCAAAGTATAAGCTCAAATCTGAGAGCGAACCCATCCGTGACCCTAGTTGCTGTGAGAGGCACAGGAATCAAACCTCACTTTCCCTTGCAAACTCTCAGATGTTTCCTTTCTTACTTGGAAAGGCTGGAATAATTATCCTGTTACTCTGTCTGATGCCTGGAGGCTTTGGAGTTTGAATACATCATCTCCTCATTCTTATAATCCAAGAGAATGCCATTTAGCAAAGAGTTTAAGAATGTGCGATATCCTAAGACAAGCAAAGTTGCTGTTACCTTGGAAATATATCATAAGAAAGACAGAAAATCATAAAGAAACTGGTGACTGAATGTGACAATTGAAAGTGTTGGCAATCAGGTGGTGCCTATAGATCAAAGGAGTAGGGCGCTGGCCCCATATGCCAGAGGTGGCGGGTTCAAAATCCAGCCCCAGCCAAAAAGTGCAAAAGAAAAAAAAAGTGTTGGCAATCATTTAGAAGGCTGTCTCTGTAGTCACTGTAGCAATTAACTGGCAGGTGGAGGAGGCCATTCTAGATCAAATGATCACTGGGGGGTCATTTTGAAGAGGTGGTATTTAGACTAGACCTAAGAGTTATTGCTGAAATGGGAAACAGCAATGGAAAAGTCTGGGGGTCATGGGGATAAACGTGAGTATTTGACAGACAAGAAGGCCAATGTGACTCGGACAGAGAGAGTGGCCTAACAGGATAGGAAGTGAAGTCTGGGATAGGCAGGGGGTGTGTGATCATCTATGAGACAGTAGATAGTTAGATATTGTTCAGAGAGTGATGGAAGCCTTTGAAGGTTTGATTTGGCTACCACTGCTCTTATCGTTGTTTCACTGTTTATAACTTACCTTTCTTCATGCTTTTAAGATTTTATCTTTATCATCTATATTGAGAAATTTGGTGATAACGTGCCTTGGTGCAGTTTTCTTCCTGTGTTTCATGCTTGGGGTTCCTTGAACTTTTCTGATTCATAGGTTTTCTATGTGGTGAAACTAACAGTCTCTACAAAGAAGAGATAAGAGTTGAGGATCAAGTCCTAGGGCCCTTTGCTGTTTAAAAATTGAACCAGGATAGTAGTGCCCATAGCTCAGTCAGTGGGTAGGGTGCCGGCCACACACACCCAGGCTGGTGGGTTTGAACTCAGCCTGGGGCTGCTAAACAACAATGACAACTACAACAAAAAAATAGCCAGACTTTGTGGCAGGCACCTGTAGTCCCAGCTACTTGGGAGGCTGAGACAAGAGAATCGTTTAAGCCCAGAAGTTTGAGGTAGTTGTAAGCTATGCCACCACAGCACTCTACCCAGGGTGACAGCTTGAGACTCTGTCTCAAAAAAAAAAAAAAAAAAAAAAATTGAACCAGAAAGGAATTAGCAAAGGGTCCTTAGAAGGAACAATTGGTGATGTCAGAGGAAAACCAGGAAAGCTTGATGTTATCGGAGCCAAGAGAAAAAGGCATCTCAAGATATGGCGATATACCGATATTTGCTGAGAGCAGTTTCAGTAACACAGAGACCAGTGGTCAGATCTGAGTGATGTTTAAGTGTAGATTATTAAGGGAAAAGAGAAGGAGAGGGTTGGAATGACATCTCATGATGGATTAAGGGATTTTGAAAAAAAAATAAACAACTCCATTAAAATGTGAGAAAACAAACAAACAAAAAGAAACAAAAGATGTGAGCAAAAGACAAAAATAGAAGTTTTTCAAAAAGAGACAAATGGCCAGCAAACATATGAAAAAACGCTCAACATCACTAATCATCAGGGGATTGCAAATGAAAACCATAGTGACATACCACCTTACCCCTGTCAGAGCGCCTATCACAGAGAAATCAAAAAACTAACAAATGGTGTGGATGCAAAGAGAAAGAAATGCTTATCTATCCTTGGTGGGAAACAGTGGGGCGATTTCTCAGAGAAGTAAATGTAGACCTACCATGCAATCCAGTAATCCCACTACTGGGTATCTCCCCAAGGAAAAGAAGTCATTTTATCAATAGAATGCCTCATTAAAATGTTTATTGCAGCAACCTACGTGCTCATCAGTCCATGGGTGGATAGAGAAAATGTGGTATATGTACACCATGGAGTACTACTCAGCCACAAAAAGAATGCAATAATGTCATTTGCAGCCACTTGGATGGAACTGAAGTCTCTCAAGAATGGAAAAACAAATCCTGCATGTTTGTCAAATCATGGAAGCTAAATCATGGGCACAAAGAGACATAAAGCAGATTGGAAACCAAGAAGGAAGGGAGGTGGGAGGGTGTGAAGGGCAAAATCTTACCTATAGGGTATAGTGAATAGCATTCTATGGATGAGCACATGAAAATCCCCAACTTAAGCATTATACAAAGTATCCATACCACATTTTTAAATAAAAAGATTTAAAAAAGGGATTTTATAAGGACGGGAAAAGATTGAACATTGTATAGTGATAGGGAAGGAGGCACAGATAGCAGACAATGATGCAGACAGAACGAGATGATTGATGGGGGAGATCAGATAGGACGGAGAGGAAAGAGATCAAGAGTATGTGGGCAGGGGAGGCTGATCAGGAGGGAAAGGTGAGTCACTCTCTGAATCTGGAAGCAGAATCTGTAGATTAGCTTTATAGATGGAAGCAGACAGTTGAGGTTGATGATACCCATTTTCTTGATAAAGTAGGAAACAATGTTCTTAAAGTGAAAAGTGAAGGTTTGGTAGAGGACCTGAGGTGAGTGTTAACGGAGGTAGAAGGCATGGCTGCCTGAAGACAGGGAAGGAGTACGTGGGTCATGCTGCCTCGTCCAGCTGAACCTGAAGCCTGGAAATGGGGATTGTTGGTTGATGGTTTTTTGTACAATGTTTATCAGCCTCAATAATGGAGCTGAGGGAAAGACTGTGGGATTATGGTCTTGCTGTATGGGTTTATACAGAGCTGTAGGTGATGCTAAAGATATTTCAGACTTCCAATAATATCTAGGCAGAATTGGGAAATAAAGACAAATGTCCTGGAGGGGGCGGATGTCTAGGGGACCCAGGCCCTCTTTTTAAAAAGGGATAATAAATCAGAAGAGTTTGCACAAAGACAACTTAAAAAGTAATTTTTCTGTACTTGCCTTATAAGGTGCTTAAGAGGTAGAGGTGACTTAATCCACACACAGTGCTTTGACCACTGCTTAACACACTGCAGGGTCTGCAGAAAGGCTGGTGGTGGTAGCAGATGTTACTGGAGGAGTTCAGCAGGCTGCTCCCTTGGAACCCTGACCTCAGCTGCAGTTCTGGTGGGCAATTAGGGAGCACATCCATGGCCTCCTCCCTCCCCTTTCCCACCTGAAGAGAGGGCTGTGCCCTTTCCTCAAAGGATCCAGAATTTGGTCCCACTGTGGGGCAGCACTGTGTCTGTTTGCAAATGCCCCCCGCTTCTTTCAGCTGGAGGTGTGTAGGAGGTGGCTCCCCCCCAGTTGACACGAGTTGCCTCCAGGCCAGGGAGTTCAGTATCGCACACTGTAGAGGCTTTTCTCCTTTGTGTCCTTGACCTTTCCTATCTCTCACTTCTGCTTGCCGGGATCATGTTCCAGATACAAAACTGAGTTTGCACTCATGTTCTCATCTCGCATTCTGCTTTCGGGGCTGTGTGGATGGGGGAAATCCAAACTAAGCTAACTGTTATTATTGTCATCATCATGATTGTTAATGTTCTTATTTTTATTGCTGTCTGTGATTATTATTATTATCTATTCTAGACATTTAGAAATTTGTGCAGGAACATTTTCTGAGCAGAAAGGAACCTAAATCTACACATCTACCAGGCAAACAGAGAATCAAGCAAAGTTGCTGAAAGAGACCAACAACTAGGCTTGTCCTCATGAACTGAGGATGAAAGGAAGAGAGAAGGCAAAAGGCACGTGTTCAGAAAAGCGTGCTGACCTGGCAGGACTAGGAGTCATCCGTTTTCAAAATTCCCCTTTATAAATGCCTAATGGCGTGACAAATAAAAATGTACCAGCAGAGCTTTGAGGGAAAAAAAGACTGAATTCCAGGAAACATATATTCTAGGAAGTCGTTGATGTGGAAGTTCTTGCCCTTGTTCTTAGATGTGCAACTCACTATTTTAACTTTTAAACAAAGCCCTGAAGACCTGGCTTAATGGACGGTTGAGATGACTCAAAACACAAAGCTTTGGTCTTCACCAAATTTTAGGTATAAAGAACATTAAGTCTGGGTGATGGTTTCACATGTGATTATAGGACGGGATGAAAGTGCAGAGCCATTGAAAAGAGAAGAGTCATCGTTCAAAACCAGTGGACTAATTATGCCAATGAGAGTCTAAATGTGTCTCCACACAAAACAGGAACTCCAGACCCACAGTGGTAGGAGGAAGCTCAATTTCCTTATTCTTCCCAAGGGGCATATTATTTCATTCTTGATAACGATAACTGGAGAAATATATGGTCCAGGATGGAGTTTTCAAACTTCAAAATAAGAACCAGTTGAGATAAAAGCAGGATGCATATTTTCCAAATTACTTAAGAAAAAAGGCAAAGAACACATTTCGGGTATGAAGCATACTTCAGCTAACAAACTGAAGTTTTTGGTCTTTATAATCTTCTCATCTCCAAGGACTCCAGCGAGTCTTCATCCCCTCTGGATGGCATCACCACCAATATCATTAATACAAGGCGTCCCATTCTGAACACAGCTTCCTCCCTTCCCAGCTTGGCTGTTTAATTACAATCGCTAGAGTATTTCCGGGCCTCGTAGTGACCTTAAGCTCCTTTTCCCTCAATTTTCCCTATTGTTCAGCCCTGTCCTTTGTTCAGTTTTCTGCCTATCCAGGTCAGATTTCGCAGTCTGTTCTTTCAGTGATCCTCCTGCCAATATCCTAAACTCCTTTGCCTCTTTGGGCTTTTGACAGACCCTACACAGCTGAGATCTATTCCCAGAGCAACCGACTGTGTGTTTTCTCTCTTCTTGTATTTGGGCAGCTGGAGAAGCACACAGGAGCGCAGACCAAACCATCATAAATTCACGGCCATCCCCTCCCAATGGGCACAACCACGCCAGGCAATCCTTCAGGTATCTCTGGTCAATTTATAATCCAGCAATTGACAATGACTCTTTCAGACCCTCTCTAGCCTTCTCAAATGCCCAACTTTCCTACCATCTCTCAATAGATACTCTATTTTATATTTCACAGAGGAGACAGACACATCTCATAAGAAACCTTCCCACCCCCAAATCTGCCACCAAACTCACTAGCAGAGTTTAGGACAGGAGCTGTTTCTCTTCCTGAGGGCGACCACTTCCTGAAGTGTGCTTGGGACCCCTTCTCCTATTTTCTTCCAGAAAACTTATACTATGCTTATTCTAAAATCTCCTGAATATGCAATCTTTTCTTCTCAACCTCATCAGTTACTCAGCTTGCAAGCATTAAAAAAAAAATCGATGCTCTACACACACACACACACACACACACACACACACATACACACACACACACATGCATGCAGTGGAGTACTATTCACCCTTAAAAAGAAAGAAATCCTACCATTTTGGTAAGCATGGATGGCACTGGAAGACACTATATTAACTGAAATGAGACAGACACAAAAGGAGATGTACCACAAATCTCACTTACATGTAGAGTGTACAAATGTTGATTCATAGAAGCAGAGGGTAGAATGATGATTTCCAGGGATGGGAGATTGGGGAGATGTTGGTCAAAGGGTATAAAATTTTAATTGGATACGAGTCAGTTCAAGAGATCTATTATATAGCATCATGACCATAGTTAATAACAATGTGTCATAGTCTTGGAAAATGCTGAGTAGATTTTAAGTGTTTTCACCACAAAAGTAAGTTTGTGATGTTGTGATGTAATGCATGAGTACTTAGCTCAATGTAGCCATGCCCACAATGTATACATATTTCAAAAGAACACATTGCACATAATAAATATATGCAATTTTTATTTGTTAATCAAAAATAAATCAAAGAAGGTCTAAATAAATGGAGAGAAACCATTCCATTAGTAGTTACTATTCCCAGTGCTCTTCGTGCCCTGTATTATAGAAAGGTTTCTCGATCTGGGCACTATGGATATTTGAGTTCAAATGACCTCTGTCATGGGGCTGTCTTGTGCTCTGCAGAGTGTTTAGAATATGCCTGGATTCTTCCCCCTGCAGCTGTGACAAAAACTCCTGACCTTCTCCTATCCTCCTTGAACTCAGTCCCTTCTGAATATCTTAGAGAAAGACAGTGCCACTGGCACAGTCGTACAAGCCTGAAATCTAGGACTCGGTCTTGGTACCTCCTGCTCCCTCATCGTCCAAATGTGATTTGTCATCACATTCCATTATTTTGACTTTCTAAATGTATCCCAATCCCAACCATCTTTCTCATTCCTCACTGCTGCCTCCTTAATCCAGACTGTCCTCATTTCTCACCTGGACCGTGGCAAAAATAAATTCCCACCTCGGTCCCTCCTCCCCTTCACCCCCCTCTGACTTGTCTACAATGTAGCTAGTGTACATTTCAAAATATAAATCTGGACAATCTCTCTCCCCCCAGTTTATAACCTAAATAGCCAATTTATACCTATGTGGGTATAAATCCCTGCAATGTACTTGCATTTGGATACCTAAGAAATATGGTAGTAGGATTCATATCATATCATATAATATCATAGTTACAGCAAGCCTATCTAACTCTATAAAGAGACTTTTTTTTTTTTTTTTGTACAGACAGTCTCACTTTATCACCCTTGGTAGAGTGCCATGACATCACAGCTCACAGCAGCCTCCAACTCCTGGGCTTAGGCCATTCTTTTGCCTCAGCCTCCTGAGTAGCTGAGACTATAGGCACCCACCATATCACCTGGCTATTTTTTTGGTTGCAGTTTGGCCGGGGCTGGGTTTGAACCCACCACCCTTGGTATATGGGGCCAGCGCCCTACTCACTGAGCCATAGGTGCCGCCCTAAAGAGACAGTTTTTTTTCCTTTTGGAAATGGTTTAATTAATGATCTTTAAGAATTTTCGCAGCACACGTAAGATCCTGTGTCACAGCACGCTGGTTGAAAATCACTGCCTAATAACAATAATAATAATGGCCTTTACTGTTTATCAGACTGATTGTCAATCTTTACCTTAATCTTCCAGAATATAAAGATAGCATGACTTATAACCACAGATTTTGGTTTTCAAACCGTATATCAAAGTTGGGTGTGGTGGCTCATGCCTATAAGTGAAGAAAGAATGAAGATGCTTTTGCTGTGGTATGATTTAATTTCTGTAATCAGTTTTCTTGAATGTCATTTTGTATACCTTTTTTTTTTGAGACAGAGTCTTACTTCTTGGCTCTGGTAGAGTGCTGTAGAATCATAGCTCACAGCAACCTCAAACTCAGAGGCTCGCTCAAGCAATCCTTTTGCCTCAGCCTCCAAAGTAGCTGGGACAACAGGTGCCCACCCTCACAACACCCAACTGTTTTTAGAGATGAAGGTCTTGCTCTTTCTCAGACTGATCTTAAACTCCTGCGCTCAAGCAATCCACCTGCCTCAGCCTCCCAGAGTGCTAAGATTACAGGCATAAACAGACAGTTTTTGACTACTCAAAGAAGTAAGTATCAACTTCAAATTAGAAAGAACATTTTCAGGAGAGAAAAGGGAGGGAATCATAGGCATGATAATAAATGCCCCCCCCCACACACACATACACACAATCAAAGTGTCTTTCCAATTTATGCAATTAGACTTCATATTGGTTTGCCATTCCCAGGAGGTGTCTACACTTCTTGGTAGTTACAGGATAAACTAGATAAGTGGAGATTTACGGAGGAGAAAGTTTAACACCTCTGTTGTACAATTGTGATCTCCAATAGCACTTTGAGTGTGTTCCAAGTATCTTGGGGAACAAAGAATGATGAAAAGGACATTGTCTGTATTCTCAAGAATCTACTTGAATTTCCTGTCGTATCATTCGGTTTCCCTCTGCCAATTCTTTCCACCCCAAGAAACTCCATCATTATTTCTTTTCCACTGACACTTTCACACATGACCATATGTCATTTGCTGTAAGCTGATGAAAACTAAAAAGTTTGACACGAACTTGCTGAAATCACACTCCAAATAAGCAGGAGGAATGACTTAACAAGAGCTTGGGAGAAATTTTAAGCCCTTTTAATAAAGAACAACCAACCACACTGCCTGGAATTAGATGCCATCCTTCCCCGTGAAGGCTGCCTTTCTGAGTGGAGACAATGGCATTTGGAAGTTTATACTCTTGAAGAAAATGGGGCACCAAAAATGGATGAGGAAAACAAAGTGGGAGATCTTGGAAAGATCAAAGACTGTGCTATCGAGTGGTGGATCAGATAAAAGGATTTCCTATAAGGTGTTCCTCTGGGAACTCTACAAAGGGTGCCATTGTTACTGTTTGGTAAATAGGAGTTTCTGATTTGGAGAGCACTCTTCTCTCTTTCCCTTAAAACAGGGGAGGTGACTGTTATCATCTGGGAACAAGAGTGTGAGCATTTGAAAGCTTTGATTCATTTCAAGTCTTGTCCCTAAGAAAAGAAAAATTAAATCTTTGTAACTTGACTTCACAAATTACAAGACTCGCTCTGCTGGACTTGGATCCAGGTGGGACACCAGTGTGCATTCACGTCCTCTGTGAAGCATGAACTTTCAAAGCCAGCGAGTTTTTAGGCAGGAAGAATCCTTAGGGAACGCTGGGTTTAGAGGTTTTTAGGTTTTGAGAAGCAGAGGAACCCTTTCTTCAATTAAAATTTTACATGGAGAATCAATATTTAAAAGAGGAGAGCAGAAGTGAGGTGGATGAGGGGGCCCCGGGAGAAGTGGGGACACAGCCCTGTGGTCTTGTGCCTTCTGTCCCTGAGGGGGCGTCTGAAGCACCATGTGGAATGCTGGAGCAAGATTTCATACCTGCTGATTTTGTCACTCTCTCTCAGCTTACAGATGAGGAAACTGAGGCCCAGGGAGTTAAAGTGAACTGAGCGTCATCACCTCCAGCACACAAATAGAACTGAGGATCATGACACTCCTTTGATGTGGGCAAGTGGGGGTCCACATCCTCAACACTCTGATTGTGGCACCCACCTAATATTTGGTTGATTGAGCAAGCTCCTTTTGGGGGACAGAGGATTGTTGGAGGGTTATTTATTTCAAGGGTCAAGGAAGGATCTTGGAAATAATTCAAGTGGTTGGCAGGAAGGCATGTAGCTTTGATTCCCAGTGCTGGGCCCCAAAGAGACCAGGCAAGGAAGGAGGATGGTTAAAAAACAACAAAAAGATGTGCGTGCATCCAGTCCAATTTTACAACTGATGCTGTGTCCCTCTAGACACCTCCTGGAATACAGGAGGGCTATGTCAGGGAGATGTCCCAGCGCTGTGGGTGACAGTATTACCCATGAGATCCTGGGCCAGAAGCAATGTCTAGGCTTCAAATAAACTAAGCTACCTGAGTTCCAGACTCCTGCCCCTCCAGCATCCTGTGTTGTGAGTTAGAGACTGGGGGATTCAGGCTGGCTTTCCCAGGTGTCACTTCTTCATCTCCAGGGATTAAAGTCATCACTTCTGGCTCCCAGGTGAATGGCCAGGAGCTCTTCATGGGTACAAGTCTTGCCTTTTCATCCTTGTCTCTCTTGTATGTGGCGTGCTGATCTGTACATGGAGCGGCCTTGATAAACGTCACACCCAGAGCTTGAGAAGTGGTCTTGGTTACCGTGGGGGCTCTGGGCTGACACTAGACTATATGGCAAAAGAAAGTGCAGTATTGTGGGTGGGAAACCGAACTGGCTGATGATATGTGCCCAACCACTAACTTATCCTCAGATTTGGAGAAGATTATGTGTGATCCTGGACTTTGCTTTGCTCAGATGTAAAGTGAGATGAGATGGGAGACTAGATCATTCCAGGGTCTCTTCCAGGAGGCCTGCTTGGGTCTGGCCATCACCTGCCCAATGACCATGCTGCTGTTCTATTTAGAGCACAGTGCATGTTCTGTTTATTACAGTGTAGAGGAATAGCCCACTTTATAAGGAAGGGAATCTGGAGGCAAAGAGATTAAATACTTTGTCCAAGTTTCCACAATCAGGACAGGAAAGAGTCTCCTGACTCTGACACTCCCTCTGCTCTGTTCAGCTGCCCCAAACTTGGGGCAGGAAAGGAAAGAGGTCAGGGGCACTGTGATGAAGGCTTCTGAGTCCTCCCTGGCCCAGCCCTCCTCCACCCTGCCTACCTCCGAAGTATCCTCTCTAACCTCCAGCCTTGCATCCCTCCCCATGCAGCACGATCCAGGGCCAATTCTGATTGTTGTTTTTAAAATCTCTCCTCTTACACATTCTACTTCTGCATCTTGGTTCCATTCCCAGCAAGCAGAAATATCTTTGCTGCCAGTGGGATAGATTTGAGTTTCACAAGTGAGATGGCCTTATCTATGCCAGGCTTTCTAGTCTATTTTTAACCAAGGAGATTTGGCTTGAATCAGATCTTTCTGGAAACCCAAGGTTTCCATTGGTTTCTCTGTGAGAGGCTTTCTGGCACAAAAGTGGAAGTAAGTGGAGGAGAGACTGAGTTTCTCTGGTTCTCTGCAGAACTGAATTCCTGGTTGTGCCAAAACATTAAGGTTCCTGGCTGAATTTATTGAGATCCATTTTCTTTGGACCAAATTTCCCCTCAAAAGTGGAGGATGCACTCGGGACTCACCACGTGTTGTCATCAGTAAGCATTTTCATGCTGAGAAACCCCTAACACAGGGGTTAGGTTCTGTGCCGGCCAAAGCCCTGAGGCAGCCCACGTCTTCCTGTACGTGCCCACGTGTGTTCGTAGCTTGGTTTCCTGCGTTAGTTTCTATGTGTTTCCTGTCTGTTTGACTTCGCCTGCCTGGGGCCAGGGTGCTGGGCACTGGGGCACAGTTCAAGCTGGAGCTGACCAGGGCGATAGCAGTGGCTTCCACCTCCAGGAGACTGAGGCTCGGAAGGAACCGAATGATGCTAGTCTGTTGGGCTCCAGGCAAAACTCAACTGTGCCATCAAAGTGTCCCTGCCTCAAAACTGACTGTAAAGGGCACAGCCCTGCACCCCCTTCTCCAGTAAAAAGAAGGGAAGTGCATTTTCATTTGGTTGAATTAATTGAATCTCTGTTAAAATTTACAATAGGGCCTATACAATGTTATAAAAAATGCTATAAGAGTATTTTATGATTTCCAAAACAACTGATGTTTAATTTTGTGATTCCTTCCTTAGTCTTCTCTCGCTGTCCTTGCAGTCCAGGCCCAGCCTGGCCCACTGGTGCCCTCTCCCTCCCTCGGGCCATCTCCTGCCCTTTTCTTTCTTTTTGCAGCTGTAGACACTTGAATATGTTTTGGCAAGTCTCATTTTATCCTGTATCCTCTGTCCCTCCCTCCATAGTGCCCACAAGGGCAAGCCAACCTCTCCTTGCTTGCACTGGCCTCTTCTCACAGCGTCGTTATTCTGGAAACAGTCCCTGAAAGGGCCAAGACTGAAGAAGGGGTGAGGCAGACAGAGCGTCCTCTCCTGCCACACACCCATAAATTACTTCAGGATAAAGGCCAGGCTGCCAAGGTAAAAGGAATGAAGAGTAGGCCAGAATGAGGAAGTTCAGAGGAAGTCTGATACCTAAGGGAAGACCTCAAAGTCTGCTTAGAAAGACTAAGCTGTAGAGCAGAGACCCATCAGAGAAGGACAGAACAGAGGACTCGCCGTGTTCGCCGTGTCTCTCCCAGGCTGGCACCAAGCCTTCCCCAGGCTTCTGCAGAGTCACGGGGATTCAGGCAATGAATAAAAACGATCCTTTAACTTTTACTTTGACCAAGTTCATTTTTTTCAGCTCTTCCAAAAACCTGATAAGAAGTTCTCTAAAGTCACTCTTTTCATGCCCTTTTAAAGTCCTCACTTTTTGCTTCATATAAAGGACGGCAGCTTTGGGCACTGGTCCTTCATGTCTGCCCACCCCTACCCCAGCAAATCTCTATCTCTGTGGCAGAGTTTCTCTCCTTTTCCAGATCTGACCTCTCCATCTCAGCCCTCAAGACAAAGTCGTTTCCAGCCCCAAGATGCCAGTTCTGCGTCCTTCTGGCAGGTGGATTCTTTTCCCTCTTGCACCTTTATGAAGTATGAGGCCTTTCCTCTCAGCGGGGGTCGTGGGGTGCTGGTCTGAAATCCACGGCCCTTCCTCTCAGCGGGGGCCGTGGGGTGCTGGTCTGAAATCCACGGCCCTTCCTATCAGCGGGGGCCGTGGGGTGCTGGTCTGAAGTACAGCCCTTCCTCTCAGCGGGGGCCGTGG
>NW_003852441.1:4696335-4703468 GCF_000181295.1 Otolemur garnettii | reverse complement strand
GGTGCCGGTCTGAAATCCATGGCCCTTCCTCTCAGCGGGGGCCGTGGGGTGCCGGTCTGAAATCCATGGCCCTTCCTCTCAGCGGGGGCCGTGGGTGCGGGTCTGCATGCTGCCCTCTTTGCTCTCTTCCTTTCTGTCCTCTTTAACTTGTAATCCACACTTACCTCACTTATGTTTGATTAAGATTTTTTAATTATTGAAAATAAAAATCATCCATCACCCTCCTGCTAGAAAGAGTGGTGACCATAGGAGAGAAGAATTGACGATTTTTCCCTATTTGTCCTTATTTACCTTGTATATGCTTAATATTTATGCTGCTCACTTGTACCCTTGTTAGACAGATATATAGGTGAACTTTTCTAGAACTAGAATATAAATGTTTTGACACAATGACTATGCAAATGACATGAAATGTATGTGAACCAGCTTGATGAAAGTATTTCAAAATGTATATGAAAACACTACACTGTACCCCATGTTTGCATTCATGTATACAGTTATCATTTAATAAAAAAAATTTACACTGCTCAGACAATTTTGTGTCCTTCCTCTCTTAACATTATTTTGAAATCTCTTTCTTGAAATTCAAAAAAATCTCGTTGTCACTTAATTTTCTGGCCTTTCTCTTTTCCTATTTTCTAGAGCCTTTAATATGTACAATGTATAATGCTTATTATGCCTGATATTTTATGTAGAACTTTCCTCCTCCTGTGTGATGCTACAGATAAACAGAGATACAGAATTATTTAAGAAATAAATCTGCAAGGGTAAATGTACTATGACCATCTATTCTATATTTTTAAAGTGGCTTAAGACAATTTTCTTAAATTTTAGTCTTTGCTGGCTGTCCTGGTGCTGTTAGGATGTCTCTGGCAAGATGTCCCTTTCAGTGTCGCCTGCAAGACCATCCATGCTCTCCATGACTTTGGACAACTCCTGTGACAGTTACTGCTGGTTAGACTGTGTCAAGACGGCAAAGTTGGTCCAAGTATAGGGAGGTTTACGTCAATATCCTGATAGAAGAAAGAAGTCAGCATAGAAAGCATGTGATAAATGTAATAATTTCCCAGAACACTGTGCTATGAAAGCTTGGGAAGGGGTCTTTTTTCTCCTGTGTTGAGGCCAGAATTATTTTCTCTGCAGGTTTATGTGAACTTGACACTTGAACCATGGTTCAGAGAAGAAACTCATTTCTTTGGAGAACATTATTATTAAGGAATATTCACTGAGAGTTGTGTGTTTGGAGAATATAATTTATGTGCTTTGAGAAGCACATAAAAATATAAATTGCACTGTTACAGACAGTCCAAGAACGTTGAACCGAGTGTCAAGGGACGTGAGTTTTAGCTCTGACTATGAAAGTAACAGAGTGGTCTTCACTTCATCTGCTAAAGTTTGTAGATTGACTTCTAGATTTGTCCCAGTTTTAGATGTTGTTGTTAGTATTAACTAGAACAGTAGACTCTTAATTATTCGGGATAATGCTGGGTGCCCTGAATTAAGTTATCTATTGGATTTTCATATTAGGCCTGTGAGGAAGGTCTCTTTTTGTCAGCTTTATCGAGGTAAATTTGACAAATAGAAATTCCCTATATTGGCACACAATTTGATGTTTTGATATATGAATGCTTTGTGAAATGAGGACCACAGTCAAGCAGGTTAACAGATCTGTTGCCTCCCATGGTTGCCATTTTTAATTGTGAAAACACTTAAGATCTCCTTTCTTAGCTAGTTTCAAATGTACAATCTGGGACTGTTAACCACAGTCACCACGCTGCACTTTGAATCCCCGGGACGTATGTATCCTGCGAACTGAAACCCGGTGCCCCTTAACCAGCGTCAGCCCATTGCCCTCATCTCCCAGCACCTGCAGCCACGGTTCTATTCTCTGCTCTCAAATCTACACATAGGTGAGATCTTGTGGTATTCGTCTTTCTGTGTCCAACCTATTCACTTAACATAACACCCTCCAGGTTCATCCCTGTTGTCAGAAGTGGCACTTTTACGATGCCTGAGGCATAAAGAAATTTGAGTGTAAAGAAATTAAGTAACTTGACCGGTGTCCCAAAGCTAATGAACATTGGTTCCAGGACTTGAATCCAGGTGTCCTTGACTGCAGATCTCAGGAGTCAGACCTTTCATGGATGCCATCGGAATGGTAGTCAGAGGAGGGTCCAGCTGAAGATGGGCTGTGGGAGAAAGTGAGGTTGACGGAGGAGGTGCAGGCAGAGGATGTGTTCCAAAGAGAAGGACATCATGGTTTGGTGATTAAAATGAAACTCTATAGCTAAGTGGGATGTGTTTGGCATAGACATGGTGCTTCTTGAATGGTTGATGAATGAATGAGCATGTGAACAAGTGAAGGAAATGGGAGATGGAAAGGGAAGCAATGGTATTAGCACAGTCATCGTAGACCGAGGCAGAGGCAGCCAGGGCCTTGTCACTTCGATTAGACAAGTGCATCAGTTCAGAGGTGAGACCACCTCTTCACACTCTGATGTGCCGTCTGAAACGCTGTTCCAGTCATGCTGCCAGTTCCCGCTTGTCCATCTCAGATAATGCATCAGTTCCAGTGACATCTGGACCTGGGTTCTCTCTTACCATGAGTGCAGCTGTCACCCTACAGTGTCAAATCCTTCATGACTGTTACAGTGAGCAATGGTGTGGGCAGTGAGCTCAGCTTAGCTGTGGGACCGTCTGCTCCTTTTCTCTGAGTAGCCAGTTGGGGTCAATCAACATGACAGGCCAACCCAATGTGGGTGGCCAAGAGACTGTTCCTTGGGCACAGGTGTTTGCCAGACTCTGGCATGTGACTTTGGGGTGAAAATAGGGAGCTACAATAAAAAACTTTTGAAGCGAGCAGTCCCTAAGCCAACACTCCTGAAAGATCATGGGCCTCAGTGAACACAGGGCCAGAGTGTCCCTTCCCAAGGATCTGAGTGAAACTTGTCACACTGCAGGGTCTCTGCAGCACCGTGGTTTCTCTCAGGATCCCTTACTGATACAGGTGGTGTTAGCCAGGCGCCTTGTGCCTGGTGGACATGGCTGAGGGAAGAACATGTGGATACAGCATCTTAGCCACCTGGGTGAGTGCAGAGGTGCCCATGGTGACATCAAAAGCCGTAACATTGGTGTAGAGCTTCTGTTCTGCTGTTCTCCCTCAGTGCCATGGAGATGAGTCCAGCACCGAGGCACAGCCAGGCTGGTGCCATGTGAACAGCAGTCAGGGACTGCCACGGGCAGCCCTAGGTGGGTCTTCTCCACTCATTTTCATTTGGTATTCTTCCTTCGTTTTTGTTTTTGGATGGGCTCTCACTCTGTCCCCCTAGGCAGGGTGCTGTGGTGTCATCATAGCTCACAGCAAGCTCAAAACCTTGGATCTCCTGCCTCAGCCTCCCAAGTAGCTGGGACCACAGGTGTCTGACACAATGTCAGCTGGTTTCTCTATTTTTAGTAGAATTGGGGGGGGGTCTCATTCTTGCTCAGGCTGGTCTCAAACTCCTGAGCTTGGCCTCCTAGAGTGTAGGATTGTGGCCCTGAGCCACCATGCCCGTCTTAATTTAATGAGGAGCAGAGAGGGAACGTGAGGGGAGTGTATGAGAAGAACTTGACCCTTGAGAAGAAAATCTGATCCACTGCAAAGCAGGCTTTCTACAGCTTTTCTCATGTTCTCCACCCATATAAAATAATACATACTCAATGCAGAAAATTAGGAAATGCATATATAGGTGACTAAATAGACATCTACAGTCCCATTATGGAGACATAAGGATTACATTTTAAGAGTATTTCCTAACAGTCACATATAAGAAAATACGGTTATGTTTTAAGAGTATTTCTTAACAGGCACATACAAGAATACACAGATACATACATACAGGTATATACACAAATATGTTTATTCCCTTTCTTACACAATTAGAATTCTACTCTGTGTGCTTATTTCTACTGCTTTTTCCATTTACTATTACTCTGTGAACATTTCCCCATCCCGTTAAACATTCCTCAGGATCAGTCACTTTCACTGACTTTATGCCGTAATTTATTCCCCATTTCCGTTTTGCAAACTTTCTGGATACCTGCGGTTTTTCCTACTGTGAGGAATGAGGCGGCGATGTCCATGCCCAGCACACTCATCTTCACACACACTTGGTTTCCTAAAATATTTGTGGGCCCAAGGATCCCTGAGCGGGAAATGTTCTCATCACAGCTTAAATACAGTTTGGGTTCTGGTTTTAATGGTGAGGCTCATGCACATGGAGATGAGAATGACACTTCATGAGTGAAACATAAATTTACAATTTAGGGGGAACTTCTAGATTCAGGCAACAACATCATTCTAGAGGTGAATATTCAGGCTGACCTTCCTGGGGTGTTTTTTTATGCCCTGGAAGGACAGGGAAGAGGGGTTCCCACCCTCTCCTGCCTCTCCTCTTTGTTCTGTCCTGTAGGACTCGAGCAGGAGAGGCAGAGGAGTGAGACAGCCCCGCACTCAGCAGGGACTCGACCCTCTAACACGCTGTCTGTGCTCTTCCGTTCCTCTGGAGTGTCACCTGCAGCCTTCGCTTGGTGATTTGGTGCTCTCCTTAAAAAAACCTTCTCATCATTAGGTTTTGATGAGACTGCAGCTCAGTGCATGAAAGATTGAAAGATGACTAACAGGTCTGTTTTCCCCCTTCACAGACTAGGGTGATGCCCAACAATGGGGCTGCCGCTGTTCTGCTGAAGGAAAATCTCTCAGATCAGAAGAGTACAAATGAGTTAATAAAAAAAAAGTAAGATTAAAAAAAAAATAAGTGTTTTTGCTTCATGTCCCCGGGTATAGTCTCACTGGTCCCAACATGGAGTCAGAATGGCCTCCCTGAGAACTGGGCGTCCCCACCACAGCCCTGCCCTCCGTGAACCCTTCCTTTTGAAGACCGTTTTCTTTTCAGTTTTGCGGCATTGTCTTCTGAGAATTCTTTGGTACATTCATTGTAATTTTCCATCCTCTTTCTTCTGAGAGCTGGACCTCTTGAATTAATTCTGACTCTCTTCTTTCTTTCTTCCTTTTTTCTCTGCATTCTTCAAGCCTTCCTGAAACACGGGCACACACCCGCTACTGAGCTTTGCGTTTCCACTTTCACATTTGCACGGCCTCTTTCTTAACCCTCTGATTTCGTTCTCATGGCATTCTACTCTCGTTATAAGAGTGCAAGTCTCAATTTCTTTAAGGATACTCATTACAGGATTTTGTTTTACTTTATTCTCTTCCATTCTTAAAAGTCACCTCTGTTTCGGTTGGAGTCAGCCTCCTGCCTGTGCGACTGTCACTCTCTCTCACGCTGGGAGCACTTCCTCAGGCCTAGGAGAGTTGCCTGTCTGCTCATAGGAAGAGCCAGATGCTTAGAGGGGCTGCCTGTGAGTTTTGTGGGCATTGTGGGCCTTCTGATGTTCAGGCTTCAGTTAGTAAAGGTGGCAAGAACCTGGGGTCCTGCAGGTGCCAGAGAGGGCCCATAATTATTTGAAATGTACTCATTCTCCCCAGGAACCAGCTTAGGTTTTTAGAGAACAAGCTGGACATTTGTAGCCTGGGAGTAAATGGTTGAGGGTTATCCCTCAGGGAACTGGAGAAGGTGGTGGATGGACCTTTAGTTAATACCCTCGTGTCAGCCCATTCCTTCTCCCTTCTTTTGTATCTTCCTGAACCTTCGGGGCTCTACCGCCCAGCCCGGTTGGCTTCTCAGCTGCAGCCCCTCAGTTCGCATTGTGGGTGTGGAGTCATCTGTTCTATTTCATCCATTAATACACCTCCATCTGCTTTTAATTTAATTTTAATTTTTAATGATTATGACATGTTTCAAATATATAAGCAATATGAGGACAGCCGGGAACGCACCACCCAGACTTGACACACGTTAGCATTTTGCCGCATGTACTTCAGATTCCGTCTCCTTTTCATTGTTCAGGAATTAGTTCAAGTCTTTCACCTACTGGTGCTCCTTATTCTGTTTCCTTCTCTGTTACGGGCTTGTGTATTTTTTTAATACCCCTTTCCTAGTAGGTTGTAGTAGGGAGGAGAAGCAAAGCTGTAAATCACTCCGTCATCTTGATCTGTTAGTCTACTCAGAGTTTTTACTGGAACAATTTAAAAGACCTTGATGCGGGCTGCTACTGACCCCAATTTACTTTCAACATGAACTTAGAAGAATATGAAGCAATCAAGCTTTACTGTAAATTCTTAAGTTTTGCTCTTCCTTTTAGCCATTCAACCAATAATGTTGAGTTCCTACTATGTACTCGGCATTTTGACAAAGATTGTTAGAGGAAATACAAACAGCCAAGAAATATAGCCCATGTCAAAAAGTTAGGAAAACGAAATTAATGGGTATGCTGATCTTTAAAGATTAGACTTGCAACTTTTTCTTGTATGATGTTTTGGCTGTTACAAATTGCATTGCAGAGATCCTTGTTTGATTTCTAAAACTGGTAAGTGAGGCCTGGACCAGGCTGTGAATTCCATTTCAGAGGGAGAAGAAATCAGAGCCGGGCATGAGCGTGTGGGATAAGGGCGTTGTCACAGGCAGGGTTTGGGCTGAAATCAGATGTGTCTGTGGTGTTCTGCAATGCGGGGGGTGGGGGGGTGCTCCCAACTTTTTGTCTTGATAATTTCCTCCAAATTCATATATTTCCTTAGCATGAAAAGAAAAGAGACTAGATCGAATGAGTTTTCAGGAGACAGTGGGTTTTACAGGGTTACTACTGGAAAAAATTTGAACTGAAATCAACTTTTCTTCTTTTCCTGATAAAAAAAAATATTCTTATTAAACAAATAAGCACTATTCAGCCGTAAAATAGATGTAGACTTTGCATCTTTCACGTTTACCTGGGTGGAGTTGGAACACATTCTTCTTATAAAGTATCCCAAGAATGGATTAAAAAAAATCTAATGTGCTCAATACTATTATGAAACCAACATATTAACACACACTAGTATGAATGATAAAACACAAACATAGTCTAGCAAGGGGAAGAGAGAGGAGGGAGAGGGGAGGGGAGGGGGGAGGGGGAGGAAAGGGAGGAGGGAGGGTGTTTGGTGGGATCTCACCTAATGTGCATAACTCAAGGGTATATTTCAAAATAACTAAGAGTAA
>NW_003852441.1:4694767-4696055 GCF_000181295.1 Otolemur garnettii | reverse complement strand
GTAGTTGTCTTCATTGTTTAGCAGGCCCAGGCTGGTTGGAACCTGCAAGCCCCAGTGTATGTGGCTGGTACCCTAACCGCTGAGCTATGGATGCCAAGCCTATATGGTTATGGTATTTCTAAATGCCCACCCTCCATAGCACATATATACTCTGCCTGCTGGCCTGCCTGCCTCTCTAACCTGTGTTATCCACAGTGCTGTGCTTTATGCAGAAACTTGGAATTAAATGTTCTGGCTTACAAAACAAAACAAAGCAAAAAACAAACTGAAAAACAAATAAGCAAAAGCCGTGGTGTTACTGCAGGGGCCTTTCCTTCACACGCGCACCAGCTAGTCGCACTGCAAGCTGACTGGATGTTTGGCAACTAAAAACACACACAGTAGATATGGAATCCAATCCTAGGATTCAGGAATTTTTGTGGCTTCTCCTTTTAAGTAACTTTAACAAATGACACAGGGCCTTTTTTTCTTGTTATAAAGGAATAAAAAATTACATTCTCATTGTGAAAGATTCAGACAATATAAAACACATTAAAAAAATAACAATCATCTTTCATTAAGCCCTTTTACTTCTAGTAACAGTGAATGAGGTTATTTTGGTCAGTCCTCTGTCTGTGGACATTTATAAAAGGAAAGCAGATACAAAAACAAAAGTCGTCCTGCAGCCACTGGAGAATGAACAAGACAGTGAAGAATTAGCAGATCGGGATCCAGAGGTGAGAAGGACGTGTTAAAGGTGGGAACACTGGCACCAGTCACCTGGAGCTGGGCTGGGACTTTCAGCCGAGGCCCTCCAGGAGCAGAGACGAATGGGAAGTGACCCAGACCGTATTCTCAAGTTAACCCCAGGGCCCAATCAGAAAATATTTGAAAAATATGATTAATACGTTGACCTAATTGGACACGTTTACCTTGTTGGGGGACTGCAATTCAGTACAACCTCTTTGGAAAGAAGTGTGGAGAATCCTCAAAGAACTCAAAGTAGATCACACATTTCATTTGATCCTACAAATCACTGCTAGGCATCTACCCAGAAGAAAAAAAATCACTTTCTCATAAGGACATTTGCACTAGATTGTTTACTGCAGCTTGATTTACAATTGCCGAGACATGGAAACAACCTAAGTGCCCCCCAACTGAGGAACGGATTAACAAGCTGTGGTATATGCGCACCATAGATGACTGTTCAGCTGGAGGAAAAGATGGAGACTACATCTTTTGCATTAACCTGGATGGAGTTGAAACACATTCTTCTCAGTACAGTTTCACAAAAATGGAAAACCAACTA
>NW_003852441.1:4687178-4694420 GCF_000181295.1 Otolemur garnettii | reverse complement strand
AAAAAAAAAAAAAGAGAGAAACTCATTCCAATTCAAGTTGGGGGGAGAGGGAGAAAGGGAAGGAGGAGAGGAGAGAGAGTTTGGGGTGCTCCCACTTAATGGGCACAATGTAAAGGTATATGGCACCCCTTTTGGGTGTAGGACACAACTGCAAGAGGGACTCTACCTAATAAATTCAAATATTGTGACCTGGTTGCACCCTCACATTAACCTGAAAAAAAAAAAGTCAATCTAATTGACATTTATAAAAAACTACATCTAACAACAGCTGATTGCATATTTGTTTTAAACCCACATGGCACATTTACTAGAAACTAAAAAGGAATTAAAATAAAACTACACCTTTTTTTTTTACATATATTGTGAATATCTTTTTATGTTAATTATAGATTTTATGGTCTATTTTTAAACATAAAGATGCAATAAGAAATCAGAGGTGTCATAAAGTTAGTCTGAAAGCTAATGAGAGTATCTTGACGTTTAAAAAAGTTTTTAAATTTTAAAATTTTTAAAAATGCAGCCACAGTGTGACTGCATTTGCCAGAGTATTTGGTCATTCACTATCATTTTCCTCTTCATTTAAGCCACCTTGGCTTATCTTAAACTCAAAGTATGAGTACCTATCTGCAGAATTTTCTCCTGGCTCAGTCCTAGTCAGACCTTAGCAGACTCAAGTCTGGGGCTTGAGTTAAGGAAATTCCCATTCTCACTTCCAGAATTGCAGATATAAGTAGTAGGAATGAAGAGGAGGGTAGTGATGTTGTTTCAGATTAAATTGAATTTCTTTAAAATATACAGCTGAACCTCCCCTCGCTGACCACCTCCCTACATTGACCATCTCCTTAGGTTGCCCTAATTTTCATAGACTGGACGTGTCCCTGATGTATGTATCAGTAGGCCTTATTTCTTATGTTGACCATTTCTACGTGTTGACCAGTTGGTTACAGTCTCTTGGGGGGTCAACTTACAGAGGTTCTGCCCTATTTCTTTATTGGAATACTATACACACATGTTTAGACAATTGAAGTGTTTGAAGGGTTTCTACATATAAAACCCAAAGTACCCTGTTCTTTCTTTTCAGCTGCTAAATTCCTTCTATGAGGAGCAATAACTTTGAACTCTGTAAATTATTTCTACCAGTAGCTGTGAAGAATATGCTTATAATGCAATGTACACATTTTCCAGTTTTAGACGTGATAGTTTGACTTTGGACTATGACAAGTGAGGATTTAATTCGCTCATCGATAATCTCATCTATTTTTCCTTTTTCTTCCTTTTTCTCACAATTTGAGTATCATTTACTTTCCCCTCTGTTCTTCATCCTTATCCCATATTACACATCTGTTCAGTTCTCCACAATGGAGACAGTCTCTCTCTACTCTCCTTTCTTCTCTACCTCCCAGCTGCTGCCACCTGTACTTCAAATTTTTATAAAATTGACATTGATTCTATTTACATTCTATTCTGGAAACATAACTGAATTGTTTGTATTTTGTCTATAAAAAAAGGAAAGTTGAAAATGGTGTTTACGTAATTGTAACCATGTAAATAGTAATCCCTCAAGAACTGGGGACTATAGTTACGCTTTTTTTTCAGTATTGTTTTTGTTTTCCTTGGGTTTCAAATCATTTTTCACTTTCTTACACTATTTCCCTTTCTTGTAGCTTCAGTTTTTTTCTGCCCCCTCCACCCAGTCACACGTCATATCAGTTTTATTTTTCCCTTAGATCCTTCTCTGGGGGGCTCTGTTCTTGTTCCTTATCAGAACTGCTCACTTCCCGGCCCTACTCTCTCGAGTGGATTCCACTGGCTTCTATTTCCAACTTCTCCACTTCTCGAGTTTTTCCTCCTTTCCCTGAAGTCACCACATGACTTCAAGTGAATTTCCTAAAGACATGGTTTGTGGGACATTAGTATTCCAAGTCTTTTTATGTTGTATTGTCATGGCATTTACTCATCATCGCCTACTGTTTTGGCTTAGTTGAAAATCATGTTTCTTCTGAAACCTGAACACAACTCATCATCGTCTTCCAGCCTCTACTGCTGGTGATGAGCAGTTTGACTTCTATCTATTTGCAATTCTTGCTGGGGAAAGTGTTTTGTTCTTTCTTTTGGGGTTTCTAATTTTTGCCCTTAGTCTTTTTTTCTTTTTTTGGATTTTTTAATTTTTTATTAAGTCACAGCAGTGTACATTAATACTATCATGGGGTACAGTGGGTTGTTTCTATACACAATTTGAAATACTTTCATCCAACTGGTTAACATAGCCTTCATGTCATTTTCTTAGTTGTTGTGTTAAGACATTTATATTCTACATCTCCTGTTACATTATTTTAAAAGACTAGGGATTTGCCCTTAGTCTTTTAAAATAATGTAACATGAGGTGTGGCTTTAATAAAAATTCAGGGCCCTCTTCAAACTTGATTTTTGTGACATTCAACTCTGAGAGGATACTGACATTATTTCCTTGATAATCTCAGTTCCTCTGCTCTCTTTCAAAAAAAACTCTTGGGCTGTCATGGATGGCTCTTCTAGGCCTTTTCTCTAACATTTTGGCTCTTAGTTTGTCTATGTAACTTTTATGAAATTTATTTGATTTTATTACTGACTTTCTTTTCTATAGGAGTTTTAATATGGATTCTTATTTTAAAAAATTATTGTCATGGAAATTTCTGTTCCTATTGTATCTCCATATAGATGAAAGAGTTAAGTACTCACTTAAGGCTTTTGGGGAAACTAGCTATTTCTTGCCCCTCATTTCCCTTATTTCTTCTCCACCAAGACTAGTACTCCAGTTTTCCATGTTTTTTTCTGTTTGTTTGTTTTATTTTGAGAGAGAGTCTCACTCTGTTGCACAGGCTGAAGCCCTGTGGCTTGAGCCTAGCTCACAGCAACCTCAAACTTCTGGGCTCAAGCCATCCTCCTGTCTCAGCCTCCCAAGTAGCTGAGACTACAGCGCCTGCTGGAACACTTAGCTAGTTTTTCTATTTTTAGTGGAGACCAGGTCTTGCTCTTGCTCAGGCTGGTCTCCAACTCTTGAGCTCAGGCAATCTACCTGCCTTAGCCTCCCAGAGTGCTAGGATTACAGGCTACCTCAGTGTTAGTATTGTGACCACCGCACCCCACCCCAGTTCTTCATGTTTTTGCTTGGATCCGTCTCTTCCTCCTCCTCCATTTTGTCTCTCTCCCTTGTCTCCTTCTCCCCCTCTCCTACTTCCTCTTCTTTTTTAAGTTGTGGGCCTTGCTATTGATGTTTTACTATGGAAGATAAAGTTTTTAGCTCTTTCTTCCCACCAACTCCACCAGCAAGCACAGCTTTCCCAGTCCCAACTCCTCTGTGTTATTCATCTATTGCCATAAAATGCTACATGACAACCAACCACAAAACCACAAGGACAGAAAGCAGAAATCATTTATTTCTCTCTCAGTTGCAGCGTTGGAATGATCTTTGTCCAGCAGCTAGTCTGGTTTAGACTAAGCTCCCTCCTGTATCTGGGGGTCGGCTGGCTAGTCTACAGTGGATGCAGCTAGGGTGACTGCAACTGGGCAACCTGGCTCCGCTCCAGGGCCCTCTCATCTTTCCCCAGTCTTCCCTGGCTATTCCTACAGAGATGGCTGAGGCACAAGAGGGAAAGTCCAGTCAATGCCTCCGCTAACATCGCATTGGCCAAAGCAAGCCTTATGACTGCTTGCAAGTTCCAGGTGGTTAGACACTCTATCCATGGTTACATGGCAACTATGAAGTCACAGAGCAAGGGGCCGGGACACAGGAAGGGGAGAAGAAGTGAAGCCAGGATTGAAAGCCCCATCTCTATACATACACACATAAACTCCATGTCCTTACTCTGGTTAGGTCACTATTCTCTTTCCTGCCTCATTTAAAACAATTATTTTAATTTCTAACTTTTAAAGTATTCTAACTTTATTCCTTAGATGTTGGATACTGCATCAAGGATTCCAGCAATTTAATCTCCCTGAGAAAATTTCTTCAGGAAGCTTCTGAGGGGCTCCAGACAGGCCCGGTTACCTTTCATGCTGATGCATGGCTGTCGTCCTGGGGTCTCTCTGTGTCCATTACCCTCCCAAACCCCCTCCCCTCCTTTTTGGGTTTAATCCACTGCTTTCTATGTCCATATCTTCCTTGGTTTACTCTCTTGTTTCAGGAGTGCATATTCTCTAAAAGCTTCCTTTAAACTTGACGGACAGTTTGGAAAGACAGACGTCTACGTGATCTTCATAATGCTTCCTCAGACCAGTGTTTCCCCATATGTATTATTGTGTTTGGGAGATGTTAATACAAGCTATTCCTAAAATGCATTTTGAGTATAGGGCAGTCTGATAGACACTGCATGCAGAAGAATTTCCGTGGTTTCTCTCTTGAGAACTTCTAGGTGCTTTTAATGTGCTAATGTATAACGGGACTCTCAAAGAGGAAGCATGTACTGTGTGATGTCCTCAATCCTTATTTGCTCAGGGAAGATTTGTTTCATGTATCAAAAGGGAATAATTTTTTGTAGAACAAACATATGGAAATGGTATTAAAGAATCTTGAACTTGGGTGTCCTAATTTAGGACCTACAGAGAAGCTAAGTCTTCTGGCCTCCCTGCTCCACCCCTAATCACTCCTCATAAGCCATCCTTTAAAGTCCTTTGCTTACGACTGGTGGTGATGTGTGCAGGTGGAAGGGGAATAGCAAACTAACGCAGAGACCAGAATGGAGAAATTTAGGGTTAAAAAATGTGCACAGTGAAATAACTCAAGTCCATTGACTTTTCTGCAGTGTCTAGTATGGGCCTCATCCTCCTGCCATCTTCCTCTTTGTCTTGAGAAGGAGGATTGGCACCTTTAAAAATAAATCTGTCAAAATCCTTTTGGTGGAAATGCCCTTTCCCATTGTCAGGCCATGAGGCCTTGGGGAGGCCGGTCCCATCCCCTGGCTCCAGAATGGTTGTGAGACCTGGTCTGGTCTATTTTCATCAGCCACAGGAATTTCACAAGAACATTTGAGAAAAGAGACATTGGTTTTTTGTGCGGATTACCTATTGTTTGGACTACGCAAGGGACCTTTTATATCACCTCTTTTAGAGACAACTGCCTGACAGTGTGACCAACACAGATGGGAGCAAGGAACAGAAGTCCACAGCGTCCTGGAGCCACCCTTCCCTGCCCACACCAGCCCCACCTTCTCGGTCCGTTCCTCCTTGGATTTTGCACTGAGGCCATACCTTCATTTTTAGTAGTCAGCCAGTGTAAGTTGGATTTCTATCATTTTCATTTAAAAGAATCTGGGCTAAGTTACTTTTTCTCCCTTAGCCTTATGTGCTGTTGGGAAGAAATGGGCCTCCAGGGAGACATGCTTTTCATATTGCTTGTTTCCACTTTCACACTTTGTTTCTGATCACAAGAGGGTGCCCTAAAACATGGAAGTCTACTGACCCTGCATAAGGAGAAAACAAAAAGTCAGAAATTCAAGTTACTGAACACTGGGATGAGAAATTGATGTTGGGACAAAAAGTGGCTGAATCTGTATCTGGGGGCTGATTGCAGGAGCTCAGCTCCGAATAGTGAACGTGCATTGGTTCTATACACAGTGTCAGAGAAAAACGGTGTTATGTGTGGATTCCGGCAACTTCTCTGAGATGGTACTAGCAGAAGAAAGCAACAGGAGCCTTCTGGTGGGACAAGGCGGGTGCTCGCTGGCCACACTCCTGTGCTTGTCCGTCCCTGACCTGCTGGTGACCCATCTTTCTTTCCTATGGTCCAACTCAACCCCTGGGTCCTAAGCAGAAGCTCCTTGGCTCCCTTTAGTGTGTTAAGGAAGCCAGAGGCCATCTGCGGGATGAGCAGGGTTTGATCTGCCAGGCAGCCTGCTGCACATACTGCATTTCTTTGCCTTGGTTATCAGTCCCCCTTCTGGACCCATCAGCTCTGTCCTGTTTATTTCTCATTGAGGTTTAAATATTAGGAAAAAAATGGATTAGGTTGCAGATTAGAGCAACCTAGCTCTATAATCTCTAATGAGACCAGAATGGCTGATGTTCTTTCCTTAATATTTCCTCCAAACTAACACACATGCCCATGAGCACGCACACACACACACACATACATACGCACACATGCACACATGCATATTGAGACGTACCAGGACAGTGGCTTCTGTGTTCCAGTTGGGAGATGTAATTGCAGACAGTCTAATGACATGACCTGCAATTCCCACCTGGGCGTGGAGTGGGGAAGTGGGTGAGATGTTTATCAGGGTCTTTTTGTATTTTCCCTTGTTGTGTGGAAAGGACAGACTTAGTGGCTGGAGAGAAACAGAGTGGTAGAGCTTTGATTTCATCTCCAGAAGAACAGCCTGGCTCGCCCTAGCACGATGTCTGCTGTGGTTACTTTTGGCTTATTCCCTGTGAAGGAATCATTTACACTAGGACCCAAATATGGGAGGACAAGCAGAGAGGAGGGGGATGTGTATTGGGGGATAAGTCTGGACTTTGCCAGCAGGTCTGGAAGCATCTGCAATGTCAGCATGTTGCCCCTGGGCTGGTGGGAGTGTTGTGAGCTCTCCTGGTCCCTCCAGGCCATCCCTCATCAGTACTCTGTGGGCTCTAGGTCCCAACATTGCATTGCCTCTTTGACTACAGGTGTCAGTATAGACACCTGCAAGGCCCACCAGGCCTTTAGCAAAGTGACCATCTCTCAACTCATCCCCCAACCTATCCTATTAACTCTTATGTCCTTCCCAGCACTTAACAGTGTCTGAAAGAGTCTTTTTGCCTGATTACTCATTGTCTGTCTGTCTCTTACACCAGAACATGAGCTCCTGAGGTCAAGGACTCTTTTGTCTCCACCTCTTGAGCAGCTGGTGACATGTCCAAGGTGCTTGGTCAATGACTTGAACTAACCCACTGCACAAACTGTCTGAGGACTGAGAAAGAGCAGCTAATCAACTTAATGCTTTGATCTAAGGAGCTGAGGTACAAGAACAACAAAGCCTCATTAACACCTTTAGGAAAGGCCGGTGCATCCTGCCATGGGTGTGATGGTTAACCTAAGGGTCAACTTGGTGAGGTCATGGTGCCCAGGATGGGTGTGATGGTTAACCTGAGGGTCAACTTGGTGAGGTCATGGTGCCCAGAATGGGTGTGATGGTTAACCTTAGAGTCAACTTGGTGAGGTCATAGTGCCCAGCAGGGGTGTGATGGTTAACCTGAGGGTCAACTTGGTGAGGTCATGGTGCCCAG
>NW_003852441.1:4669642-4686334 GCF_000181295.1 Otolemur garnettii | reverse complement strand
ATTCACACAAAAAAATCACTAATGAGACTTTTTCAAATTTATTTTGTATCAAACCATCAAAACTTTACAGGGCATCTCAATTCAGCATGTCATGAATACAAAAAACGATATCTTAAGGACATCTGCTTGGCAATGTTTGTATCAGCTCAATTCACGACTGAAAAGATGTGGGAACAACCTCAGTGTCCATCAACACAAAAATGGATTAATAAACTGTGGTATGTGTGTGCCACAGAATGCTATTCAGCCATAAAAAGATGGAGATATTACATCTTTTGTACTTACCTAGATGAATTTGGAAAACATTGTCCTTAGTAAAATCTCTCAAGAATGGAAAAGAAAGGATCCCATATCCTCAGTGCTAATCTGAAAATAGTAGATCAACAACTACAGGCCCACACAAGAGAAACGCTATTAAATTCAAGAAGGCAGAAGGGGAGAAAGGAGGGAGGGGATTCAGGAAGCTCCCACCTAATAGGTATAATATAGGGGTATATAACATACAGGTATATAATACAGGACTGAAGGACTCAACTACAACTCATACTTTATCTTACAAATACAAGCAATGTAACCTAATTGCATATACCCTCATATTACCCTCCAAATAAAAAGAAATTATGAGTGAGCTAGAGCTATTTGACAGCCTCTGGGATGTGGTGTGTATTTTTTCTTAGCAGCACATCTCATTCGCACTAGTGATGTTTCAGGTGCTCACTAGCTCCGTGCAACCTGTGACCACCCTACCTGACAGCAAAGCTGCAGGTGGAGAGCTGAGCAGGGCACAGACAGAGGGGCAGGAGGCCTTGTGTGGGCACAGGGAACAGAGAAGGGTGGTCACTCTGGAGTGAAGCAGAGGTGGGTAGGGCAGAATTATGCAGAGCCCGAATAAGGTGCTGAGGTTTTAGTGACAGGTCAAGAGGAGCCATCCTGACTTATTTGAAAGGAGAATAAAACTCTGTCCTAGGATGACATAGGTGTAAATGGAGAGTGGGTCCGGGGTGGGATGACTAAAAGGGAGGCCAGCTGGGGAGCAGTGGCAGTAGGTTCCCCCAGAGGTAAGGAGGTTGAACCCAGGCTGGGGCACTGGGGATGGACAGAATTGCAGATGTTACTGGATAAGAGTTTTTAGGCATTGGAGAGGGAGGGAAGAACCAGGGGATGTTAAAAGGGAGCTCAAATGTTTATAGCAGCACAATTCACCAGTCACATAGACATGGCAGCAACCCAGTGCACCATAAAAAAATACAGCAAACTAGTATCTTTTGGGACAATCTGGGAACTGGAAACCATTCTTGTAAGTGAAACATCACAAGAATGTGCCCCATACCTGATCAGAACCAAGCCACCAACACTTAAATGCACATATGGGAGTAAATCTCATGAAAGTCAGGGTGGCGGGGGAGGGAGGGGTAGATTTGAAGATACTGGGTACAGCACACACTCTATGTCTCATTTATTTCGACTCAATCTGTACAAAACAAAATAAGTAAACAAAATGTGCTGCCCCCTAATATTCTGAAATTAAAAAAAGAAAAACTTTAGCAACAACAAAAAAGGAGGGACTCTCAGCTTTCCAGCTTCTACTGACAGACCACAAGAGATTTCATCTTCTCTCACTTTGATGATTCAGAATCACTTTCCAGGGCCTCCTCCAGCCTCTGCAGTGAGCCCAGGCGCCTTGCTTCTCAGCTCCTGCACAGCAGGAAGGAGGTGGCCTCCGAAGCTTCAAGAATGCCTCTGCCTTCCACTCGGTCCTGTCTGTCCTTCCTCGGGTCTGAGCTGCATGACCCCAGAGCATCCACCAAGCGCCTCTGTGTCTCGGAATTCCTGCATCGCCCACCCCCCACCAGTGGTGTGGCGAGATAGCAGCGGGGTCCTGCTGTCCCATACGTGTCTAATGACCTGTTAGGATGTGCTCAGCGCGTCTCTAACTGCGCTAATGAGCTGCAAGTCTGGAGGAGGAACAGCGAAGATTTATAGCTTTTCCTTGGATGACCTTCCTCATGTCATGGGAGGGATTAACTGGACCAGGCTTGACTCTCAGCTCAGTGGCGGCTGATAACAAGCCACAGGGACCGCGAAGGCCTCGGGAGATTAGGTCCGCGCACTCTCACGGGCGCCTTCCTCACCATTGTTTATTTTAGATTGTGGCCATGTGGGGATGCTACTTGGTGTGTGTCAGATATACTTAATAGAGAGATAATTTAGGAATGATAGTGGACAGAGGGTTACGGAAGAGATGGGAGGTGCCGGGAGTTTAATGGTTGCGTACCCCATTATCTGGAGCAGGGCTCCCGGAGACTTCTCCAGTGCCCTCCGCTCCTGGGAATCCCCTCTCCTTAATCCTGGGCTGTTTGCTCTCAGCTTGAGTTTGGGCCCTTCCTCCCAGCCTCACTGTAGCTGCCTCCAGGGATGCATGTGAAGCTTCAAGTTTTGATCCTTTTCTTCTTCAAAGTAATTCTTTTTCTCCTGGCATTCTGTTCTGCTTCCTTCTTCTCTCACTATTTTCTTCCCCATGTCTTCTCATTCCCAACCCCCTCTGACAAATCTACGTGGAAAGGTCTCTAAGGGAATTAATAAGTAGATCACGCCCCCCAAACCCAAAACTGTCCTTGTTGAAGGTGAAGACCTTGAATGGGTCCCAACCCTAACGCTACAGGGGTTAGCATAACTCACTGGACTGAAAATATGACCATTGAAGCAATATTTGCTACCATCGTTCTTCTTTTTAAAACTAGATAATTAGAAATGAAATCAGTTCCAAGGCTGTAAGACTGAAAACTGGGAATGGAAGGAAATAAGGCATATGATTTGGATTCTTTCATTGATACGAGTCCTGTCACACTGCCAAAGACTTTTCAATAGTTCTCTAGGGCACTGCTGAGCAAACCCACAAAAACTGAGCACCAGAGCACAGAGAACTCCACCCTGGGTCAGCTCACATCGGGCCATCTGAAGATCAGCTTTGGAAGCTCTTCCTCTCATCACCATCCTCAAACACAACGGGGCAAGGCTTGGCTCCCTTTTTAGTGATCCAATTTACATCAGTTGACTCAGTAATTATTCAAAGCCTGCTTTAACCTATTCATACTTGACTTGTATGGACTCCTAGGATAATGGGTTCCACACGACATGAGGTGATTCACACTGATATTTTTAGGGGAGTTCAAACTCATGCTACGCTCCCCACACAGGTGTCTTTCGACCCCAGAGCATCCTCCAGGGACAATCGCCCAGGTGCCCTCAGTGCAGTACTCTTCCCTTCAATATCCCTTTGTCATGAGGGGGACAAATGCACCCCAGCCAGGTAGGAAGGACCGTTTCTTTCTCAACTGACTGAGAAACTGAAGAGAGAACCCAGGAGCTGAGTTTCCCATCGTTGCTTCCTCAGCATTCTGGACACAAGCTGCGCCCATCTGCCTTTACAGCTGCTGTACAAAAGGGCACTGGGATTTGCACCACGGCTCTTTTTTGTGGTCTCTGCCCTGCTCCACAATGGCCACAGAACCTTAAGTAAGTCATCAGATCCTTCTCCGCTTCCATTTCTCATGGGATGAATATATAACACCTGCCCAGATCGCTTCTTGAGTCTTTTTGAGGCCTGTATGAGATGGGGGAGTGTTTTGAAATGATGATGTGCTACATAAAAGCAAGCATTGCTGTTACTGTCGTGACCCTCTGTGAGGCGGTCGTGGGCTCTTCCTGCAGGAGCCTGAAGCCTTAGAAGGTTGAGGCCTTTGTTGTGCCTACTGGGACGTCGGCTTGGCTGGGAGGTTCCTTCTCTTTTTTGGCTACTCCTTGGCCCTGCTGTTGGCCTCTCTACTGGTAGAAACCTTTTTTTTTTTAAAAGTGTGAGCTGGAGCAGTCCACACATGGTGGTATTTTATTCCATAAAGGGGGCATTTCCATTCCTGCTTTGGGCACCTTTGAGCAGCCAAGGTCAGACCTAACTGTAAAGGATGAGGAAGGACTCAGACCATGGAAAAGGCTGGTGGGGACGTCTGCCCACAAGGTCAGGGAGACAACTGTTTGAAAGACTGAATTGGGCACACTGCACCATTTCTGATTCCAGTGGGTGTTGAACTCTTTGGGGTTTTTTTTGTTGCAGTTTTTGGCTGGGGCTGGGTTTGAAACTGCCACCTCCGGCATATGGGGCCATTGCCCTACCCCTTTGAGCCACAGGCACCGCCCAAGTGTTGAATTCTTGATACATGCTTCTCTTTTGGATGAAATGCCATTTTTTGTTGCACTTCTTTTATATATATAAAAGAAGTGTGCATTACAAACATTATCTCTTAGCCCTGACTACAACCTTGTGAGATTGGTATTATCATGCCCCAGTTTACAGATGAGGAAACAGAGGTGCAGAGAGGTAAGGCAGCCTCCCAAGGTCACCTGTAGTGGAGTTGGTGTCCAACACGTTTTTGTCTAACTCTACCATCCATGTGGTTAACCAGAAAGAAGGGGAGAATTGCCCGTGAGACTTTTAGCTTTCAGTAGTGTTATAAGCACATGCTCCTAACCACAAGGATGGCTTTTAAATTGCAGGAAATAACCAAAGGAATATTATGAAAGGAGAAAATCCATGCTCAGGCTGGAAACCAGAAAACGGGGTCGTCTACATCCAACATAGGATTTGACAAGATGGGAGAATCCCTTCACAAGCAGAAGAGTCCCATAATACCCGAGGGGGTGTACCCAGCAAGGGGTTCAGACAGTGAGAAGCCACCATGTATGCGAGTGAGTAGGTGGGGTGCGTCCTCTCACCAAGCTCTTCTCCTCCATGAGCCTTGTTCCTTCAAATGACAGGTGCCTGGCAGCAAGCTATGGAAGGTGGCAAAGCTTCTGGCCTGTCCGCCTGTACTTTGTTCTGTAGAAATTCTTCACACGTGGACGTGGTCATCTGTCCAGTGCTGGGCCCTGGGAAATCACAGCGTTCTCACTGTGGTTTCCTTGGGAATTTGGAGGACACAGAAAGAAGTTCATGACTATTTTGTCATCTTGCCCCGGTGACCTAGACTTCATTAGTTAGGACAGAGATATTTCCATAGTCTCTTCTTTTTGCTCTCCTCCCATCCATCCTCATCCTGCTCTTTCTCCAAGCTAAATTTTATTTTATCAAAGCTATTTTCATACTAATATGTAAGTAGAACTTGAGGACTTATTAAGAAAAACAGGGACACAATTATAAGAGGGACTTTACTTAACAAATGCAATCAGTGTAATCTAATTCTTTGTACCCTCAATGGATCCCATACAATTAAAAAAAAAAAAAAAAAAAAAAGAGGAAAGAAAAACAGAAGTCCCTTTGCTCACCTTCTCCTGACTCATGGGCCTACTCCACCTGAACAAAATCTTTCAGGTCTTTTAATTGAATGTCAGAAAATTGTCTTTATTCTTCTTGCACACTAGACTTATGGTTCAACTAAATACAGAATTTTAGGTTGGAAATAATTTTCCCTTAGAATTTTTGAAGATGTGGCTCTGTCTCTGGCCACATCCCTGCTCCCTGTAACCTCTGACAAACTTCTCTTTGTTTGTGTCTCCTGGTTTCTGCCTTTCGCTGCTCAGTGCTGTGGGTGCTTGGTGAATCTTTTCATCTGAGAACTTGTGTCCTATAGTTCTAGGAAGTTTTCTGGGGTTTTGTTTATTTTTGTTTTTTATAATTATATCCTGACTAATTCTTAGATTTTTTTTTTCTTGAGCTCCTTATTATAGGATATTGGCTTTGTGAATTTAACTTTTAGTTTTTTTCTTCTCCAAAAAACCTTACTTATCTTTCTCTTTCTCTCTTTCTTTCTCTCTCTCTCTCTCTCTCTCTCTCTTTCTTTCTTTCTTTCGTTCGTTCGTTCATCTTTCTTTCTCTTCTACTTTATAGGAGAGTGTCTCAACTTATCCAACTCTTTTCTGAATTTCAACAATTTTTGAGCTGTAGATGTTTAAGTTTTGTAATTTCTTGTTCTCTAGCCTTCTTTGTTTCTTTTATCCATTCTGTTCATTATTCTTGTGTCAGGAAGCAATCCTATTTCTGAAAGTGTATTTATTATAGTTATTTTGGTAAGTTTTCCTTTGCAACATAAGATGTCTAAAAATGTGTTCTTATTCTGGCCTTCATCTTTAAAGGTGGTGGCCTTTCTCAAACCGGGAGCAATCCTGGTCTGTCCATTTCAACTTGAGAACCAAACTTAGAATAACCTTACAAAACTAACTGGAAATGCTCTGCAGAATTTCCCAGTGGGCTTCACCATGGGGCGATAGGCTGCTGGCACTGCTTTTTGGTTGATCCAACTGGAGATTTTTTCTTTGAGGCTGTTCAGCTTCTTCAGAGAAGGGCCTTCTATCTTCCTTTTTTTTAGACAGAGTTTCACTTGCCCTCAGTAGAGTGCTGTGATGTCACAGCTCACAGAAACCTCAAATTCTTGGGCTTAAGTGATTCTCTTGCCTCAGCCTCGCAAGTAGCTGGGACTACAGGTGACTGTCAGAACATCTGCCTAGTTTTTTGATGTTATTGCAGTTGTCTTCATTGTTTAGCTTTAACCCACTATCCTGGGTAGATGTCAGTGGTGCCCTTCCCACTGAGCTATGGGTGCCACCCCTATCTTCCTTGTTGATAAAAAACATCTTGTCTCTTTGCCTTCTGGAAATAGGAAGTTGAAGGCCTCACTGCAAATTCAACCTAATCCCTTGGTTCTGGGACCTGCACCTCATTTCTGCCTTCTACTCTGCCTGGAGTCCTTAGTTTGGGAATGTTTTGGGTTCAGTTTCTCTGAGAATAGGCCACCGAGCTCCCTCGGTGTTGGTGTGTTGGCTGGTGGCATGGAGTGGGGGCAGAGTCCTGCATAGACAGACCTTTCTAGCCCACCCCTTACCACTTTCCGGGCACGTGGTGCCCCCTGAAACTTTCCATATCGCTGAGTGACTTAGCCCTTTTGCCCTGACATCCCACCCTCTGGAGGCAGCAGCAGGAGGTTCCACTAACCTTCGAGGTCAATTACCCTCCCTCTATTTCCTCTCTTCCTAAACTTATAGGATTATTTTTTTCATGCTGAAGTGTCCCTTCCTGCTTATTTTGTTCTGGTAAGTTTATACCTTTTATTTTTTTAAGTTCCTTTTCTTTCATTCAATGAGGTTTGCAGAGAGAGGGGGCTAAACATGTGAGTTTGATCTGCAGTGCTTAACAGGCAGCCGCTACGGACCTGTGAAGAGAGCCGTGAGACAATGAAAGTCAGAAAATGCATCGGGAAGGCTGAGCTGCAGGTGGCCCCTCGCAGGTGCTGGGGGAGGGATGTGGCTGTAGGCAGGGGGCCAGCTCAGAGGTTTCCAGAGAACTGTGATGAGGGGGTGATGAGTGAGAGGCGTGTGATTTGGGGTGGGTATATGTGTATCTGTGTGTTGGAAAATGAAAGGGGAGCATCAGATTTGAAAAGGCAACCTCTTCCCGCTGGGTAGACAGGCGGACCCTGCGTCTGGGTCTCTGCTTTCTCCTGTATTGGGTATTTTGTACATCATTTCTCCTTTCTGTACCTTTTATTTCCCTGTAGGCTGGGGGCCAGGATCTGTTTTTGTTCAGTTACATTCAAGACTGGCGTTTCTTAAACGTCAGTGTGCGTAAGAGTCACGTGCACATTCTAATTTGTGATCCCAAGTGGGGTCTGAGCTTCTGCATTCCCGTCTCACTCCCAGGGCTGCTGACAGGGCTGGTCCTCCAGGCTCTGGGAGGTGGTCTGAGGACTTAGAAAAGCCAGGGTGTGAAGGGGATTCCCTCTAGAGCAGTGGTTGTCAGCCTGTGGGTCGCGACCCCTTTGGGGGTCCCCTGCATATCAGATATTTACATTACGATTCGTAACAGTAGCAAAATTACAGTTATGAAGTAGCAACGAAAATCATTTTATGGTTGGGGGTCACCACAACATGAGGAACTGTATTAAAGGGTCGTGGTATTAGGAAGGTTGAGAACCACTGTGATGCCCCCGCCAGCCCTAACTGCCCACCTCTCTCCTTCTCACTCCCTTGCCCTCCTGTAGACTTTGTCTGGCTTAGGTGGTCCTCAGGGACATCACGCCCTGAAATGCTTTGTGTCCAGGGCAGGTGCACAGCACGGGCTCCATGAGGCCCCACCACGGTCACACGCTGCTGTGGGCACTGACAGGTCCTCTCCTGCTCCCTGTAGCCTGGACGCCCGGGGACCAGGCACGGCATAGGACAGTCTGCAGCACCCAGGCACCTCTGTCTCTGCTGCCTAACCTTCTCACTTTCGTTGTGGGCCTTGCTCCAGCCCTGGAGGGACTCACCTGGCTCATGGATAGAAGGACCCAATTGACTCTCTGTGGGACAGTAGTTAAATCCCAACATCCCAAACTTAGGTGGAATGCCTCTGGGTATCCTCTGACACAGTAAACCAGCAGCCTTTAACCAGAGAGCAGAGAAAGCAAAAGGAGTCTGTTCACTTTACAGGAAGGGACAGAACGTGGAGCCAAAGTGACCTCATGTGAATTTTCGGAATTAGCATTTGCTGCTTGCATTTGCCTAATGTAATTCCACTTTTGTTTATTCAGTGGGGATCTCGTGTGTCTGATGTGGTTCTATAAGAAGCAGGACGAGTGGTTTAAGGAACAAAAGGAAAAGCTAACTTGTTCTTACTATCTTATTTTGATTTGTTTAGAGTGAAGGTTATTAGGGTTTTTTTAATGCTATTTTTCCCCCTCAAAAGCCTGAGATGAATTGTGAGAATTTGGACATTGTCTACCCTGGAGCAGTTCCGAGCAGATTCTTTCTGGACGGTGTAATTAGTCAGGGTGTATCTTAGCTTCTGCTTCCTGAGGGGAGGCCTGCGCCATCCTAGATCTCTGCCTTGATATCATCAGTGGGGTCACCGCATGCAGCTTCAAGGATGATGTCTTATTAGGACAAGTGAATCTCAGTAATGAGATCCCTCTTTGGTTTTATATTATGCCTAACCTCCTGCCAAAACTCAAGCACCACTAAAAAGGGATATTTAATTGCATCAACAAAAACAGCATGTGTATATTTTGAAGAGTTCACCATTGAGGAATTCAAATGAATCTGGAGATTATGTGGCTCTCTCTCTAATTACTTATTCCACTGAGGTTAGGGAAAAGAGACCCGAGTGAGGAAACGGATGTATCATAATTGGCTTGCAGGTTTGCTCTCTGTTATTTGGTACAATATTAACATCCCTTTATGTTTCTTGAGCATTTGCCTGACTGTGTTTTCTCAGCAGGGTGGATGGGAAGGCTGATGGGCTCTTGAAGTGCCTGGCTGGACTTGGGGGTTGCAAGTGGCTATAAATGGGGACATTTGCTTGGCTCGCTGGCTAATGAGTGAAGGACCGCCAAGAGTAATAAGGTTTCAGCAGCATTTCCTTAATGATTGGCACAGTTCATTAAGAGAAGAAACAAAACAGGGAGAGAGCCTCTCGGGAAGAGGCTCAGATCATGGAGGTGGGAGTCCTAGCTCCAAAGAATGTGGCTTTCACACAATTAGGTGTTTGAAGGAAGACAGAGCTTGGACACAGCTGAGTAATTCCGGCTAATTGGGATTTGCATGGGTCAAAGACCAGAGGTCTTACTGCTGTTAGAGTGGGATGATATCCGTTTCGGGATCCCTGGATGAACAGTGGCCCATGTGTGCCTCAGAACAATGGAAAGTGGCGTCTCCCCGACAAAGAGCAGCTTTCCGGGGAGACGCCTCTCTGCCCTTATCCCAGCTGGAGGCTCTCAGTGGTAGATCTGATGGCCTCAAACACACCCTAGTAGACTCACATCTAATGCCTTGCTGTCCTTCTCTGGGAGTGAGAACAGATAATGATGCATCTATGTCCCCTGCAGTTGTGTCTGAGGAGGGGACCACCTCCTCCACAAGAAGTGCTTCTGAGAGCAGAAGTGCTGCCTTGATGATGGCACTCAGCCTGGCAAGCGTTGGTGGTGAACAAGGCTGACCACTGCTTTATGCATTTTACTACACAGAGTAAAATGCAGATAGCATTTTATGCATTAAGCACATTTTCTGCATTAAGCATTTATGCATTAAGTGTACAAGAGCTAGCCCAGATCTTTTTTCTCTTCAAGCCACCTACATCTGACTGCACCTCCCTCCACACATACTACTCTAGTGATGGGAAATTAATTCAGAGTAATTAGAGATGCCCTCTCTCCTGGGAATGAGCCAAAAGCCAAGATGGGCAAGTGCCAGGAAGGCCACTGCCAGCCCACACAGCACCTCATAGGTGCACAGCTGAGGGTACACACCTGCTCTATGGTGTGGAGCTTGGCAAGCTGAGTGCAGCTGGGTTTCAGCAACTGCTGGCCCCCACAGCCGGGCACTCTCCTGCACAGCACAGTCCACACAGGTGAGAATGAATTTCTCGCTACCAGATCTGAAGCACACGAGACCATGGATAAACTCCTGGATTCAACGACTGTCAACCCTACTGAATGAAATTCAGCTTGTTGCTCCAGCCCCAGGTTTCATTTCAGGTTCTAAGATGCCTCCAGATCCCTGATGTGACCTGGGTTCCTCTGTACCACACACGAGTGCCTCTCAGAGTTCTGGCCTCCCTGGAAGAGCTGCACACCTCTTCCTTGGCAGGGCAGGACCCAAACTCTTATTTCTTCCATCCTGCTGTCCTCAAGGACACTCCTTGTTCTCCCTTCCTCTTTCTGGACAGGTGATCTCTTCAATACTGAGCTTTATGAAAGACAGAAGCATGGGAGTTCTAGATGTTCCATCTTCCAACAATACTGGAGGCAAGAAAAGACAATATTGAGAACCAGTTAGAAATGGAAGGGTAAAAACCCAAAACAAAACAAAAAGCAGACCAAAAAAAAAAAAAACCCAGAAAAAACCCTTCAACAACAACAAAATCCAGGGAAAGCAAATGCAAATTAATATTTTAATTTATTATCCCACTAGGTTTATACCCAAACCCTAAATTTCCCTGAAGGAGTGATGGAAGGAAAGACTTTGTGTTTTCTTGAGAGAAATGTGCTTGGCCTTATCCAGAACTTGAAGATTGTTTATAAATGGCCTTTGGCTCCTCTAACAAGTTGGGAAAACACAGTCCTTGATTCATTTTGTCTGGTTTTCAATAAGCTTAATATTGCTGTTTTTGTTGTTGTTTCTGAGACAGGCTCTCATTCTGTCACCTAGGCTAGAGTGCAGTGGCACCATCATAGCTCACTGTAACTCCAAACGTAATGTGACCAGATTTTAACATTGGTAAAGTGGGACACCATTGGGGGAGGTGGGGCCTGACAACAATGCAAACTTTGATAAGCAGTTCTCAGTAATCAGTTCTCAACAATTATTTGTTATTATTAAAGTTTAGCATTATAAAATTAACAAAAATAATATAAAACTCATATCCTGGTGAAATAGCCACATGGCAGCCAGAAACCAACCGTATATTCCCTTCCTGTTCTCCCACGTTCCCTAGCTTGTCATGCATTCTTTCCAGAAATTGAGATTTTTTTAAAATACCATGGGACATGGGACAAATTATTAAAAATTGGGACTGTCCCACCAAAAGCGGGACATCTGGTCACCTTATCCAAATGCCTTGGGTCAATAATACTCCTGCCTCAGCCTCCCAAGTAGCTGGGACTGCAGGTGTGACCCACCATGCCTGATCTCATATGTCACTTTCTTTTTTAACCTCTCAGGCTTGGTCTGGACAACTGTGTGATTTGTCTGGAGAACCATTGGGGTGCCTTCAATAATTCAACAAGAGCTGAGCTCCCCTGGGGTGGTGTAGACAGACAGAGGGAAATTACTAAGATGTGGACATGCTGTGAGGAGCTCTGTGACCCTGGGTCGACCCCTCTGTGATGAGCAGGTGTGGGCAGGGTTGGGTCACCGCTGCTACCCTTATGAATGCTGCTATGTGCTGAAGAGAAGGTTAGAAGCTGCTGAAAAGGCGATACAAATAAAGCGTTGGCGTTTCTCATCTCTTTATTTCTCTGGCACTTCAGCTCATGAGTTCTGCTTCTCTTGTTTAGTTCCTTGTTCTCTCCCCGTCCCTTTGTCCTGTTGTTGTTGCTTCTTCCCTTTCTTCCCTCTCTCTCTATCTTTCATTGCCTTCCCTTAATGCTTATTATTTATATTTACTGATTGACGTTAAAGAAGCTCTGACCTTGAATCTCTCCATGTTGAATGTTTCCCATTATCTGCTGAAACACAGAATAGTCAAACCAAAATTTGAAATTGTTTTGCAATTGGTACATAATCCTCAAATACAGTTTTTCAGAGGACCTCATGGATTAAAATTTTCTTCTCTTTGTATTAAAACTAAACAGTGCATGAGGGACCTTGTGGAAGTGTTATCCTCTGAAGTGGATGTAGGGAGGAGCTATGTGGCTGTGGTGGACAGGGCTACTTAGTCTTGTATGTGAGGTGCAGTGAAATGGATGCATTGTGAATAAAAGGCGGGCCCAAAATGTCACTGTGATTGCACATATGTTCATAGGTAGATTAGAGTCTGTGTATAGTCATTAAAACATGAGGCTGCTCTGGAAAATTAGCTTAGCTCTCTCAGAATTTCAGGTCCAGCAGGTTAGTTTTCCATAGGTCAAAGAGAACACTCAGCTTGGCACAGAGCCTCCTTGGCTGTCAGGCAGAAACTTGGTGACTTTGATACTCGGTGAAAAATGCACATCTGGAATGAAATCAGACCTCACCCTTTCCAAGCTTTTGCTTCTTGGTATTTAATTATTATGACTTGGAGGTGACTCAGGCTAAAGGCTTTATTTTTAGCAAAGATCAGCACTGCTCTTAATGTGCAAATCAGGAATGCCATTTATTTTTTTTAATTATAGTGTGTCACTAAACTTATTTTTCAAATCCCAAGTGAACACTTTGGATGTGTACAAAAATACATTAAAATATTTTGAGCTATGTATGCATAGAGAGAAGCTTTGCAAACTGCTTTCTCCAAGTTGACATGTTTGTCCTCTGATATGCTGGTGAAAAGTACTGTTATTCCAAGTTGAACCTCAGGCATCATCTGGTTCAGTCTTCATTTGACAGAGGAGGAGATAGAGGTTTGTAGGGCTGAAGTCATGTGCCAAAGTCACTCACTAAGGGTTGTGAAAACTCAGTGTAGAAATTTGGCAGTTCCCCTGCCACCATCTCCTTACTTTACCACCCCTGGCCTCTCCCAAGTATGAGACATGCACCATTGCTGATTCCTGGAATCATTTTTAAATGATGAAAGATTAAATAACTAAACCATGTAGAGAGAGTCACTTTCTGATTCTCTTTTCTTCTTCATGACTACATTAAGGAAGACAAATCTGAGCTTATGGTAAGTCTTTAATACTTTCTAGTCTTCCCCTTAAACCAGCAGATCACAGGCTCAGAATCTTCATCAGGGAATGCTCTGGAAATAGAATTTAATAATATTCATTTGTTTTCCTTTTCTATTTTTAGGAAGAATATTCATTATTTACAGCTATATAACAAAATAGCCCCAAACTTAGTGACCTAAAAAACCATACCTATTTCTTATGTCACATTTTCTGTGAGTCTGGAATCTAGGAGTGTGTCTCAGCCAGATATTTCTGACCCAAGGTCTCTCATGAGGTTGTTGTTATGATGTCACCGGAATGACGTTTCATCCAAAGGCTTGACTGGGGCTGGAGAATTTGCTTCCAGAGCAGGGCACAAACACACTCACTGGCAGGAGGCCTCAATTCCTCACCATGGGGGCTTCTCCATAGAGATGCTTGAATCTCCTCTGAACATGTCAGCTGGCTCCTCCCATGGTGATGGTCCTAAAAGAGAGCAAGGTAGAGGTCACACATTAGTAGTCACCTGGCCTGTTTTCTGCAGCATTCTCTTGGTGACACAGGTCATCTTTCTTCAGCGTGGAAAAGAATAACACAGGGCTGTAAATACCAGGAGGTGAGACTCCTGGGGGGCTATTTAGCAACGCTGGAGGCTACAGAACATGATACTGGTTTTCTTTTGATTCCCATGTCATAAATTTACCTTTTAGACAACTGTATTTAAGTACCAAAAGAGCAATCTGATTTAAATAAAAATACTATATAAATGTTAACACAGAAGGTTCCCAGGTATCACAAAGTTTGTGTAGGTACCATGCATATGATAGTTAATGAGGAGACATCTCATCACTCTGGGGCCACAAGTGCCAAGGAAATAGGGATTCTGCCAGCATCCATCCTGAGCCCTCCGGTCACTGTGGCTATTTGAGGGGACTCTCACCACAGGGGAGGGAAGGTTTCCAGCTGCAGAGCCCCATGTGGAGAGTCTCACACTAACAGTCGTGGTTTCTTTACCTTACTCTGAAGACATCTGATGGGCTCTGTGCTGCCACCATGGGTACCACCTGTGGGACTTGGAGGATTGACTTGACTTTTGGATTTTCTTATCTTTCTTTGTCTCTTTTTTTGAAAGATGTTTACAGCTTGTCCTCTAAGCTTTCTGTTGAGTTTTTGACTTCTAACATCTTGTTTTCTTCTTTTTTGTTGTGCCATTATCTAAATGAAATAATATATGATCCTTTTTCCTTGTTTATAGCTTGCAGAAATAATATATATTTTAAACATCATTCTCTGAGTATGTTAATATATTTGTAAAATCGTTTTCTTCCTACAGTTGCTGGTATGTTATTTTTAGTAGTCTGTAACAGTTTCAGTCTTAAATGTTTGGCTTATATTTGCTCAAGAGTAAGAGTGAGGGACTGTAGAAGCTAATTTAAGCTCTGAGCATGTGGATATAAGTCTTAGAAAAAGATATTTGATATTTTTCCAACATATTTTAAATGAGAAGGCATTTAAAATAGAAGGTTCTCATTGCTGTGGCTGAGGGTAGATCAAGGTGCTAGTGGTGAACATGTGACTTAGGCGAGAGGTCAAGAAAGGCTTGGTTTCATGACCAGGAGTTGGAATTAGCCAATCAAAGCAGGTGGAGCTGGGAAGAGCATTCCATGCCCAGAGAACATCATTTATTCACTCATTCATTAAATATTTTTATGTATGAGTCATTGCACTGGGGGGAGAAGAATAATGAATAAGACAGATATGGCTTCTACAGTCTTACCTTCAAGAGGGGAAAAGAGCAGATAAGGCAATTAAAACACATCGTGAGATAATTGTGGGGACAGACCAGTGTGTATGTTTGGAATTAGAAGTTTGACTGCAATTTCCCAGTATCTCCAAAGATACTGTCAGAAAGGTAAATGGCATTTCAGGCATCTTGTAGCTGAAATAGTTTCACAGACTAGCCTGGGAAATCTCTCTACCATTTATCATTATAATTTTCAAAGAAATGCATTAATTTTCAAATGCTCTCACTATGTACTCCATGCTCTGTAGGCATTTTGCTCTTCAGGAAACTTACTTAAAACTGTGCTTTCGTAACATAGCACTTTTAAAGTTTTGGCACTGCTACACTTTTGTAAATGGGAAAATGCAGAGTTAAATTAGTAACAGATTTTCTCCTGTTGGGGATGGTCTCTCCCTTGAAAGTCTTTGATCTTTCCAGCATTGAGGCTGAATGTTTTTAGCGCTATGGCTTTGGGTGTGTGCATATTTGTGTACGTCTGTGTGGCTTTTTTCTGTGTAAAATGAGTGAAATGGTTCTTTCCCACTCATCTGGAATAGCGATGTACCTGCCCCATCTGGAATAGGATCAGAAACACTCTCGTTGTACTCACTCCCTATGGAACCCAAAAGGGCAATGAATTATTGTGGGGAACATTAATGAAGTAAGAGTTGAAAAATGGTTTTTCATTCTGGCTTTGTCAGCAATTAGGTGAGTGCCCTTTTCACTTTCTCTGCCGGTGGTTTTTCTTACTTGTAAAAGGGGTCAATAATACATGACCCCCTTACTTCCTCCACTCATGGAGAGGATCATAGGATCCAATAAGTAAAGAGTCAAAAGGCTGACTCAAGTTTGAGATACTTTTCTGGTGATGACCACATCTGCAGTTGGAGAGTCTTTGGCAAAATCTACCTTTCACTCCCTCTTGTACTAAGGGTTCTGACCACAGAACCAGGCTGCCACAGCAGGCTCAGCATGGACTCCAGAGTGCTCAAAGGGACATTCTGAGTTCTGTCCTCACATCCTGCCATGGCTTTTCTGGGGGACGGCCCCTCCAGCAGCAGCCTGTCCATGGCCTGTCTCAGAGTGGGGGTAGCAGTGTAGGAGTCAGGCAGCTTTGATGGGCTATTCTCCTTCTCCAGCTGTAGCTAATACTGTGTCATGAAGAATGTAGAGGTTCCCAAATGTGGTCCCATTCAGTCACAGCAACATCACCTGATATTTTTGACTGTCTGGATAATTTGTAAATAACCAAGGTTTACTGCTCACAGTTCTGTAGGCTGGGAAGTCAAAGATCAAGGCACTGGCAGATTCAGTGTGTGGTGAGTCTCACTCTGCTTCTCAGACGAGCCCTTGTTGCTGTATTCACACATGGTGGAAGGGACAAGGCAGCCTTTAACTTCTTCTATGAGCACTGTAATTCCATTCATGGCTCGGCACCTATGGCTCAAGTGTCTAAGGTGCCAGCCACATACACCTAAGGTGGCGAGTTCAAATCCAGCCCGCCCCACCAAAACAACAATGACGGCTGCAACCAAAAAATAGCTGGGCATTGTGCCAGGTGCCTGTGGTCCCAGCTACTTGGGAGGCTGAGGCAGGAGACTC
>NW_003852441.1:4669080-4669534 GCF_000181295.1 Otolemur garnettii | reverse complement strand
AAAAAAAAAAAAATTCCATTCATGAATGCATAGCCCATAGGCCTGACCTCTTAAAACCATCACGTTGGAGGCTAGGGTTTAATATATGAATTTTGAAAGGACACACACATTTAGACCATAGCCCCTGGGAACTTGTTGAAAATGGAAAAATCTTACGCTTCACCTAAGACTTTCTGAATCACAAACTCTGTGGGAATAGATCCCAGAAATTGTGTATGAACACACAGAGCAAGGAGTTGCAATGCTTACTAAAATTTGAGGACCACTGCCTCCGAGAAGCATTCTTCAAACTGGAATGTGCACCTGGAGATTTTTTATTAAAACTCAGACTCTGATGCTGAGAGTCTGCTTCTCTGACCAGCTGCCAGGCAGGGTTGTGAAGGAGACAGCCCAATGAGCAGGGACCCTGTGGAGGAGACAGCTCTGAACTAGGAGACCCGGTTCTGGGGCCAGC
>NW_003852441.1:4663404-4668999 GCF_000181295.1 Otolemur garnettii | reverse complement strand
AGTCTGAGCTCCCCTCCAATTCCTCTCAGCTCTGATATTGTAGAGTTCTAATTTTATAAATTATTTCAGGACATGTGATACTAAGGATTCTTAGAGGTTCTTGGTAAACCCCCCAGTCACACAACAATCCAGGAAGGTAGTTAAAATAAAACAGCTGGGACCCAGAAGAAGTGGATCCCCAGGCTGCTCTGAGGAGTAGTAGGGGCTGCCTTGCCGAGGGTGTGGCTGAGAGGCAGGTCAGGGATTTGTTGGGAAGCCCACGTGACTTCATCATTCTCACTATCAGGTCTGGAGATGCTTTATTGGCGTGTCCCTTTGAATCCTGTATGTTCCCACATAGCAGAGTGGCGCCTCTCAGAGGCACAGCAGGATTGTGGGCAGAGTCTCTGGGTGGAGAATCTGACCATGATGGCAGAAATGGTCCTCATTCAAGGTAAATGCATCCTTTCCTTTTCTCATCCTTTGAGGCCCCTTTATGTATCCCTTCCTGTTTTCGGGACACTCAGAGCTCTTGGCACCTGGCAGCTTTTCGGGTTTCCCCTCCCCACCTTGCATGGGTTGACTTTATTTCTAGACCTGTTGAAAACTCCCATGGTAACACATCAAATTCCCAGATGTGCACAGGAGTTGGGCTGTTAGTATAAACCTTCCAAACCCACAAAGCTAAACTGTGCATTTTCAGTTTTCATTCTTTTTTCTTGAGGAATGATGGCCACTGTGAGGCCTTGCTCACTTCCTGGGAAGCAGTTTCCCAGCAGCACAGATGTGGAGGCTGTAGGCTGACCCGCAGCTGCTCTTGCAATAACACAACTCATTAGTAGGGGACTTTAGGAGGGCTCTACCCTCTGTTAGTGTCAATATTTGTTTAGTGGAGGATGCTGGGAGGGAGAGGCCAATGGTGGGCTGGAGAAATTTTGTCTGAAAAAGAGATGATAACGGTCACATTCCAGGCTGACAGCTGCTTACACATAGCATTGCTCAGTGCTGGACTGAGAGGACACTTGGCCTGCTGGGCCTGAAACAACGGTTGTGGATATAATTGCAGAACCAGAATTTAATTTCTGCCTTGTTTTTTTGGTTTGGTTTCACTGTTATTTTTACAACACTAGTCTTTATTTCTTGAAGAAGAATTAGGAAGAAATAATGCACACCCCTTTAGTCTACAGATAACTACTACTTACATTTAGCTTTATAGGCACTTTTTCTTTCCATAAAATCAATAAGGTTTGTGTGTGTGTATCCATAGATATTTATATTTTTAGTGTTAATGGGTTTGTAATGGACTTTTCTATAACTTCCTTTACAAAATTTTTACTCTGTTACATGAATCTCTCTCTCTATATATATAGATATATATAATATATCTCTCTATATAAATTTCAACATCACACTTCTTAATGGATGCATAGTATTCTATCGTAAGGATCTGCATTGTTTTTTAGCATTGATCTCTTTTTTTAGTCTATAGGCAATTTTCTACTGATGTCAGCTATAGTTGATGACTATTCATGATTGTTTATTTGGTATAAATTTCTCAGTGCAGAACAAGGTAAAAGGGTACTTATTTTTTTTTTTTTTTTTGCGGTTTTTAGCCAGGGCAGGGTTTGAACCCGCCACCTCCGGCATATGGGGCTGGTGCCCTACTCCTTTGAGCCACAGGTGCCACCCAGGGGTACTTACATTTTTGAAGTCTTTTAGAACATGTTGCCAAAGGGAATCAAGAAAAACTATAAAAATACACCCTTCTCTTGGCTGTATATGAGCATGTCTGTTTATCTGTGTTCTTACTATTTTCACTTTTTAAATGTTATCAGCTTAATAGACAAAATGGTATCATTTTATTTGAACTTCTCTGGTTAACAAATAAAGTTGAACACTTCTCCATGTTCTTTGACTATCTGCATTTTTCCTTCCAGGAATTGGCTATTTACATCTTTTGCTCATTGCTTTTATTAAAATAAACAGACCTTATTTTGTAGAGGAATTTTAACTTCACAGCAAAATCAAGTGCAAAGTACAGAGTTCTCACATCACATCACCCCCAGAGGGCCTCCCCCCATCAACATCCCACACCAAAGTGGTACATTTGTTACAACTAATAACTTAACATTGACATGTACCTATCACACACCTCTACCCCACCCCGAAGTCCACAGTTCACGTTAGAGTTCACTCTTGATGTACCTTCTCTGAATTTTGACAAATGTATAAAACAAGTATTCACCATTATCATGTATAAAATAGTCTCACTGCCCTAAAACTCATCTATGTTCTGTTTACCATTCTTCGCTCCCTGTAGCCTCCAGCAATGGCTGATATATATATATATATATTTTACTGTCTCTACAGTTTAGCCTTCTGAATGTCACAGAGTTGGAATCATACAGCATGCAGACTTTCCAGATAGGTACTTATCCTCAGCAATATGCATCGAAGTCTCCTCCCTGTCTTTTCATGTCTTGATAGCTCATTTCCTTTTAGCACTGAATGGTATTCCCTTATCTGGAAGTACCACAGTGTATTATTCATTCACCGAATGAAGGACATCTTGGTTGCTTCCAAATGTTGGCATCATGAGTAAAGCTGCTCTAAACATTCTTACACGGGCTTCTCGTTTGTTTGTTTGTTTTCTGCATTGACATAGGCGTTTTACTCTTTTGTATAAATATCAAGGAATGCAACTGCTACTTCTTACATCTCTCTTTCTAGCCGCATACTGTCATGTCACGTTGGACTGCTACAACAAATTGCCGTAACCGAAGTGGCTTAAACAACAAGCATTTATTTCTCACAGTTTTGGAGGCTGGCGAGTCCAAGAGTGATTGGATTCTGGTGAGGACCTTCTTTCAGGTTGTGGACAGCCAACTTCTCCTTGTATCCTCATGAGGCAGAAAGAGGGCAAGAGATATGCTGGCCCTACAGGGTAGGAAAGCTGTGGTTTACTTCTTCCAATCACCAGTTCCCTTCATTAGTAAGAGTTGCATTACATGGTTCAAGACAATTTCCCTTATTCACATATAAAAAATCATGCAATTTGTTCCTTGAGAAGTGAAACATAAAATCATTATCCCTTTTATAAGGGCACTGATATCATTCATGAGGACACCACCCTCATGACCTAATTACCTCCTCAAGCCTCCACCTCCTAAAACAATTACATTGGGAGTACAATTTCAACATAGAAATCTTGGGAGGACACAAACATTCAGTCCATTACAGATACATTTCTTTTCCTTATTGATATACAAAGATGTTAAATTTTGCCCATTAAATATCAATGTTAAATTTTGCCCATTAAATATCAATATGTTGTAAATATTATTCTCTGTTTGGTGCCTGCTTCTTAATATTAATTAATGATATTTTGAAATGAAGAGATAGTTTAAAGTTTTATGCAGGCAAATCTGTCAGTCTGCTGAGGCCCCTGTCTCCTGTAGGCTTGCTTCTGCAGTGTTTTAAGCACAGATAGTGGGGCAGACTCTCATTTTGGGGGCCTCACATGGAATTGTTGAAACTCTTAATTGCAAGCAAAATTTTTTTTTTTTTTTGAGATAGAGTCTCACTATGTTGCCCCTACTGTGGCATCACAGCTCATAGCAACTTCAAACTTTTGGGCTTAAGTGATTCTCTTGCCTCAGCCTCCCAAGTAGCTGGGACTACAGGCACCTGCCACAACGCCTGGCTATGTTTTGGTTGCAATTGTCATTATTGTTTTAGCAGGCCTGGGCTGGGCTCGAACACGCCAGCTTCCATGTATGTGGCTGGCACCCTATCCACTGAGCTAGGGGCACTGAGCCTGCAAGTGAGATCTTAAAAACCATGTTGGATTCTTGGCAGGTGTTTAGGCAGTTTTGTTTATTTTTAAGTTAGAATTCTGGCATCATTTATTTCTAAGGTTAAAATTTCTAAAGTTGTTTTCCTCAAAGTTATCTTAGCTTCAGAAGAGATGGGCCACTTCAGTTGGTACTTAGATATGGTGAACTTTAGGCCCAGTACAGTGGCTCATGCCTATAATCCTAAAAGTCTGGAAGACTGACATAGGTGGACTGCCTGAGCTCAGGCGTTCCAGACTAGCCTGAGCAAGAATGAGAACTCATCTCTAAATATAGCCAGGTGTTGTGGCCAGCACCTGTATTCCCAGTTACTCTGGAGGTTGAGGCAGGAAGATCACTTGCGCCCAGGAGTTTGAGGTTGCAGCGAGCTATGACGACACAGCACTTAACCTGGAGGGGACAAAATGAGATTCTGTCTCAAAAGAGAAAAAAGAAAAAGAAAAAGAATTCATGAACTCTAATGTCAGTGGTCCATAATACATAGAGAAGGAAAGCTTTTTTTTTTTTTTTTTAATCCGGACGGTCCAATTTGGCAGCATTTACTTTCTTAATTCAAACTCTTCTTTTTTCTTACACCTCTCCTCTCCACCAATTCCTGTAGTCATTCTCTGTGAGGTCTTCAGTACATCATACCTGGGTTACTTAATAACTCCCTCATTCACCTCCTTTGTTCATTTTCTCTCCTCGTGAAAGTCCACCAGGCTCAGAACTATCCTCCTCAGTGTCTTGCCTTTGCTGAACGCCCTGCAGTAGCATTCTCTTTTCTTACCCACTGTTGCTCAGTCCCCAGGACCCCACAGTCTGATGCCCAGCTAACTCCAGTTTCACCCCAAGAGCACCCCCTCGAGCTGTCTTCCCAGCCAGAGGGGCACAGTTTGTCATCCTCACCTTCCTGCCTCCGTCCAGGCCTTTGCTCTGAAACAGGTGTGTCTAAGGTCTAAGTCCCGAGGGTTGTTTCCCTAGAGTTTTCTTAACTTTAGAGGAGATGAGACACTTTAGCCAGTATCCTACCCTAGGGCTTTTCTCTTTCTGTGGCTCTTCAGAGGAATTGCTTCCTCTTGCTTTGTGAATACTTAAAATACCCCTCCGTGTTCTATTTGCCATTTTGTTTTCTTGTCCTGCCTCTCAGAGACATTGCTGGCCTCGGAGAGCAGGGAAGCCGCTGCTCACTTCTTTGAGTCATCAATTCACTTCATTAGTACAAGCTACATAGCTTGGCTCATGGCAGTTTTCCTTATTAACATGTAAAAATCTTGCTGAATCAGATATGGTGATTCACTCCTGTAATCCTAGCACTTTGGGAGTCTGATGCAGGTGGATTGCTTGAGCTTAGGAGTTCGAGACCAACCTGAGTAAGAGCAAGACCCCGTCTCTACTAAAAATAGAAATTCTAGCCCAGCATTGTGGCAGGTGCCTATAGTCTAAGGTGACCAGACGTCCCACTTTTGGTGGGACAGTCCTGATTTTTAAGAATTTGTCCCGCATCCTGTGGCATTTTAAAAAAATTTTTGGAAAGAATGCATGACAAGCTAGGGAACAGCAGGAGAATGGGAAGGGAATATATGGGTTTTGGCTGCTGAAAAGGTTAATGTAACTCCATTTGGGAATAAAGAGGTTAATTTAACTCCATTTAGGAATGAAGAGGTTAATGTAACTTCATTTGGAAATGAAAAGGCTAATGTAAACTCCCTACTCCCCTCCTGGGCAAGGTATCAGAAGGAGACTGGCTCCCTTCCTTGCTTCTAGGCAAGGACAATTAGCT
>NW_003852441.1:4658695-4662372 GCF_000181295.1 Otolemur garnettii | reverse complement strand
TGAAAACACCACACTATACCCCCAAAGTGCATCAATGTACACAATTACCATTCAATAAAAAAAAAAAAAAAGAAGAAGAAGTTAGAAAGGTATACAGAAGAAGTAAAAAGCACCAGAGCTTCTGGAAGGGGGAAAGAACTGAAGAACTCACTTGGGAGTCTCCACATAGGCTCTTTTATCTAGGGGTCTTAAGTCTAGAGGATTACACGTGGCTGGCAGTTGGTCCTTTATAGTCTTTGTCCCTGAGAAAGGATTAGGGTGTGTGCTCCTACCCAAGGTGGAACCACCCAGAAAACCATCACGATCTTATCAGAGCCCAGAGGGTGTGTCTGGAAAAAGGCAGTCTGCTTGTGCCTGGAAATGGGGGTCTGACCTCTGAGCTCACTTGCGCCTAGAGAATAGGGGGACTCCCTGTCCAGCCCTGAGTGGTGGAATCCTGTATTAATATGACCTTATACCCTCTAAAATGGAAAACAGGTATTCAGACAAATAGTTACGTCTAAATATTCAGAGTAGTGCTATTCACAATAGCTAAAGGTAGAACAACTCAAATGCCCATTAACTGATGATTGAATAAACAAAATTCTGTATATTCATACAATGGAAGAGTAATTTATCCACAGGAAGACTCAAAGCGCTAATGAATACTATGATGGAAATGAACCTTAAAGATATTATACGCTTGAAAGAAGCCGGACACAAAGGCCTCAGGTCATAGGAGTCCATCTCCATGAAATATCCCAAATAAAAATCTTCATAAATACAGAAAGTAGATTAGTGGCTGTCAGCAGAGGAGGGGGACTGACTGCTTAAAGGGTATTTTAGAACTAGAGGTGGTACTTCAGTAAGTGCCACTGAATTGCATAGTTTAAAATGGTTAATTTGATCGTAGGTACATCTGACCTCAACAACAAAAAAAAGGGTGGGGGCAACAACCGTTGCTGGTTGCTACTACGTGAAGTCATAGGAAAGGATGACTATGGGCCTCGCATCAGCAGCACCTGGGACTTGCTCTGGTCTCAGTGCCCATCTGATTCTTCTCAGTGTCTCAGGTAGAAGGGAGTGCTGGGGAGAGAGGCTGCAGTATAATTTATTTTTCCTATTTGTTAAGTATCAGCATTAACTGTATCAGCATGCCTCATTTCCACCTGACATAATTTGTTGTAAATTTGGAAATTCTCCCTTGATGTTAGATGAGGTAAAACAATCGCCAAGCCTCTGTTATTGTCAGGGGAAGAGGAGGTAAGGTGTGATTTTGCTCCATGCTATGTGTGGGCTTGGGTGTCTGGCCAGCTCCCCTGTGGCCACATGCCGGCCCTTGCTGGTTGTAGTAACCACCATAGGAAACCCAAAGACAGCCTTTCTGCTGGGGCCTTACTCAGAAGTGCTCCTGTGCCCTTACAGTGCTGTGTTCTTTCCTCCATCCCCACACCCCACTCAATGGACTCCTCTTTCTTACTACAAGGTAGTATTTGAAAAGACATTAAGCTTGAAATGATTAATCAAGCTCCCAGGGGAAGTTGCTCCTGAGGGTCTGGGAAAACACAGAGAAATGACTTTCTGCTCCATTGAAGTGCAAATATGTTAGCCACAGGCCCTTTGTTAAAAAACTTGGAATTGGCCTTCAAGGCTTTGTACACCTATAATAATCCCAGCACTTTGGGAAGCTGACTGTGGAGGATTGCTTCAGGCCAGGGGCTCAAGATCACGCTGGGCAATAGTGAAAACTTTTCTCTCTCTACAAAAACTAAAAATGAGCCAAATGTGGTGGTGTACCCATGCAGCCCCAGCTGCACAGGGGGCTGAGGCAGGAGGATCGCTTGAGCCCAGAAGTTTGAGGTTGCAGTAAGCCAAGATGATACCAGTGCACTTTAGCCTGGGAACAGAGAGAGACCCTGTCTAAAAACAAGCAAACAACCCAGAATGCAGAATGCTGTATTTCTGGGAAGACCTACTTCCCTCCACTTCCTGCTGTCCTTCCTGGCTGACCATTGGCTTAGGGTTGAGAGCACTTTTCTGAGTCAATTTTAAGAAGTCACAGCTAAACACATAAGTTGAGTAGAGCACCTATAATCCCTTATGTGGAGGTGGAAGGGAGAAAAGAGGGGAGTATACATTGCTCAACTCTTTAACATTTTTATATCTTAGTTTTTTTCTGACATTGTTCTAGAAACATATATGGAGCAATACTGTCAGCCTCTGTGATAAACAGATAAATGTTATGTGGGTAAGATTCTGTTTCTGCTCTCAAGGAGCTTAGTTTTTTTTTTTTGTTTTTTTTTTTTAAATTCCAAAAAGATGCAATTGTGGTCAGCTTTGACAACTATGAAAATCAGGGGTCAAAGTGATTTCATTTTTCTTTTTGATATTATGGACCCTCAGCCTCCCTTGTTCTCTTCCCATGCTGTAAACTCCCGGTGAACACACCAAAATGGACAGAATCTCATGTATCACCTGTATCTTATAAAGGTGTCATGGAAAATGTGTTCATAATGCAAAGGACTGTTACTGAAAAATTATTAAAATGATGATATATTTGGGGTGCTAACCAAAAGTGTCATGCAAAATGGTTTATAGAAACAGGAACTTGGAGAACAATCTCCCAACCCCTGTTATTGTCGGGGGAAGAGGAGGTAAGATCTCTTCACGTAACAAACGTCACAGATACTGTTCATGGCCAGTTGACCTGCAGACTGCCACCTCTACCCGCCATCCCTGCTGTCGTGCTTCTGGTTGTGCTCAGCTTGTAGGGACTGAGTTCTGCTCTCAGGTGATGAGCACTCATCCCTTGTGGGGTTCTCAACCCTGGCAGCAGCTGTGACAGTTCTGGGGAAGCGACATGGGGAATAGAAAGAACCAGAGCGCAGCACCAGCTGAAGACCCAGGTGAGGGTGAGGGCAGGGCTGGTGCTCTGGGTGGGACATGCATTCTCCCTGTAGAAGATAGAGTTTTGGGATGTCTTGGCACTACCGGGGCTCACAACTGTGAGCCTGCATGGCTTGACCAGGACAGCCCCATTTGATGACTTCTGTGGAACAAAGTCCCAGCCCCTGAGAAGGTGCCCTTGTGAGTCTGGGACCCAGGGCCATGCCTAAGGCTGGCTCAAACCTTCCACGACCACAGTCTGCTTGTTTGTACAACTTGGTCCTGCCCTGTTCGTGTCAGGACCTCAGAACAACAGAGCTCAGTTGGGAAAAGCAGCTTCAACACCCTGGAGATGCCTCTCTGAAGACCTCAGAGAGACCTAGTGGTGGAGTAAGGAGAACACTCAGCTGTGTCCCCAGACCATGCCTCACTCTGCATAAGTGGTGGTCAAACTAGGTTCTCTGGGCTCTCGGCGGGGGGGGAGGGGGTATGTTGGACACAAAGTAGGGGTCACGTTGGATATGAAATGGGTGTCACATTGGATATAAAGTGGGGGTCGTGTTGGATATGAAGTAGGGGTCATGTTGGATATAATGTAGGGGTCACGTTGGATGTGAAGAGGGGGTCACGTTGGATATGAAGTAGGGGTTTTGTTGGATGTGAAGTAGGGGTCACATTGGATATAAAGTGGGGGTCATGTTGGATAAGAAGTGGGCGTCACATTGGATAGGAAGTGGGAGTCACATTGGATATGAAATAGGGGTATTGTTGGATATGAAGTAGGGGGTCACATTGGATATGAAGTGGGGGTC
>NW_003852441.1:4651040-4658620 GCF_000181295.1 Otolemur garnettii | reverse complement strand
ATAGGGGTATTGTTGGATATGAAGTAGGGGGTCACATTGGATATGAAGTGGGGGTCATGTTTGGTATGAAGTGGAGGTCACATTGGATATAAAGTAGGGGTCACATTGAATGTGAAGTGGGGTCATGTTGGATATGAAGTGGGGGGTCACATTGGATATGAACTAGGGGTCATGTTGGATATGAACTAGGGTTATTGTTGAATATGAAGTGGGGGTCATGTTAGATATGAAGTTGGGGTCACACTGGATGTGTAGTGGGGGCCACATTGGATATGAAGTGGGGGTCATGTTGGATATGAAGTAGGGATCACGTTGGATTTGAAGTGGGGTTCACATCGGGTATGAAGTGAGGGTCTTGTTGGATATGAAGTAGGGGTCATGTTTGATTTGAAGTGGGGGTCACAATGGATATGAAGTGGGGGTCACATTGAATGTGAAGTAGGGGTCCCATTGGATGTAAAGTGGGGGTCATGTTGTATATGAAGTGGGGGTTACAGTGGATGTGAAGTAGGGGTCACATTGGATTTGAAATGGGGGTCACATTGGATGTGAAGTGGGGGTCACATTGGATGTGAAGTGGGGGTCACATTGGATGTGAAGTGGGGGTCACATTGGATTTGAAATGGAGGTCACGCTGGATGTGAAGTGGGGGTCGTGCTGGATATGAAGTGGGGTCAGTGCTGGCATAGCATTTCATCTTCCCTCCAATAGTAGTTCCTTAAAAAATAAGTCTGACCTGGCTTTCCTCACGGGAATATTGTTATTTCCATGTATCCTGGCTTGCCTGGGGCACTCCCAGTTTACCTCTGTGGTTCCAGAGGAACAATTCTGAGCACCTCTTTTCACTCTCCAAAGTGGTCTGGTTTAGGCAATAAATTATGCAATCACTTTAGTAACAGCCTAGAACAGGGACTTGCAGGGTGACTCTGACTTTCATGCACTTCCTTGGTCAGCTCAGTGTCGTAAATAAAAGCAAATGTGACTATTGGTGGGCAGGACGCAAACACTGACTCTTTCCGCAGTTCCCACTGTCCCCTCATGTCTGGTCTCTATCCCATGCATGTCCCACCACAGCGTTTGTTATCTTTTGATTATGCAACCCTTGGCCTACGGAATGTGCTATGGGGGTCTTGTTATGACTTGTCTAATTGGCCTGTTTGTTGGTAGGGCTAACAGGGTAGAAATGTAGAGAGTCTGTAGGCTGCAGAACAAACTGTAGGTAATCGCTGAGGGCAAGCTGGGAGGATCGCTTGAGCTGAGGAGTTCAAGAGCAGCCTGAGCAATAGTGAGATCCTGTATTTATTTATTTATTTATTTATTTTTGGAGACAGAGCCTCAAGCTATCCCCCTGGGTAGAGTGCCGTGGCATCACAGCTCACAGCAACCTCCAACTCCTGGGCTCAATCGAGTCTCCTGCATCCACCTCCCAAGTAGCTGGGATTACAGGCGTCCACCACAACATCCGGCTATTTTTTTCTTTTCTTTTTTTTTTTTTTGGTTGCAGCTGTCATTGTTATTTGGCCGGCCCAGGCTGGATTTGAACCTGCCAGCTCAGGTGTAAGTGGCTGGAGCCTCAGCCACTTGAGCCACAGGCGCCGAGCCAGAGATCCTGTATGTATTAAAAAAAAAATACAAAAATTAGCCAATTGTTGTGGTCAATACTTGTAGTCCTGGCTACTTGGGAGGCTGAGGCAGGAGGATGGTTTGAACCCAGGAGTTGGAGGTTGCTGTGAACTAGGTCAGGGCCACAGCACTATAGCTTGGCTAACAGAGTATGAGTTTCAAAAAAAAAAAAAAGAAGTTTGCCAACTGGCCCTGACCTAGGTCGTGAACTCAACACTTGAACTGCCCATGTACTGTACTCAACTTCTCCTAGAGCATGCAGACTGAGAGTAGTACAGGTTTCCCCAAAGGCTGCTGGCCTGCTACAAGAGGAGGTGAGGATGTATTAGGGTCGTGGTGTAAGTGAAGGGATCCTGTATGTGGTGGTCAGCTAGCTGGCTTGGTTTAAAGTTTCATGGGGAAGATTTGCTTCCCTGGATTGTAAGAAAATATTACCACACCATTGGATTACTATTTTGGCATTGTTTTGAATTTTAGGCACGGCACTGATTTGGGGGAAGTATTAATATATTGGTGACCTCAACTAAGTCTAAAAATAGATGTCTACAGATGCATGGAAGGCACCCAGCTACATGATGTGCAGGTGATTGGCTGATCATCTGTGTCACCAAATGGTTAATGGATTGATCAGTGTTTACCCAGAGGAACTTCTCAGGTGCATGACACACGGGGATCATATGAGACCTGGTCCTCTTCAATATTTCCAGTATTTTGGGTGAAAACAGAAAATGCATGCTTACAAAACCTATTGGATATAACAGATGTGTTAGAATGTAACATGAAATTTTATAAATTTCTTGACCAGTGGAAATAATAGGTTGAAAAGAATAAGAGAAAATTTATCAAGAATGAATATCAAATCTCAGTTCAGGTAAAACAAACACACAAATATAAAATGTTTGCACAGTACTTGCAGAATGGGGAGACAGATTCAGCATGAATCAGCAGTTTAAAAATTAAAAATTAATGATTGGAGAAATAATGGTCTTTCAAAATGTGGTGCTGGGTCATGAGGGAGGCATATGGAAAAAAAGAAAATGATATTTATCCCTAACTCACACCATGCACAAAACCAGTTCCAGAACCCCTAACTCACACCATACGCAAAACCAGTTCCAGATTTAAATGTGAAAGCTATAATAATAAGGTCTTTTAGGAAACAACAATTTGAGAAAACAGCTTCATGATCAGATTTTTATTATTTTTTAAAAATTCTGGCACAAAAAGTGCTAAGCCTAAAGGAAAAAAAAAAATAGATGGAAGTATTTTAAAAATTAACAGCTTTTTAAAAATAGGCCATAAAAATGGTGAAAGGGCAGTTAATAGTAGTCAACGAAAAGCAAATAAATAAATAAATAAATAAAACATACTAAGAAGTTCTACAAATTATTAAGAAAATAGCAGAGAACTCAGTAGAAAAAGGAGAAAAACACATGAACAGACCCTGTATGAAAGGAAATATCTCAGGGGCCACCAGTTATGTGAACAGTGCTTGGCTTCCTTGGTCAACACGGGAGTGCAAAGTTATCATTACTATGCTGTCTCCCACCCCCAAACCCCAATATTGCTACAATTCTGTAAACTGACAGTGCCAAGTGTGACTCTACACAGCTGCTCTGGGCAATGACTCAGCGGATCGATCATTGCTCATCCCACACACACTGAATGTGGCGGAGTACACCACCCCCACCTAAGACATTTTAGCAAAATAATTCAGTGTAAAAACAGTTGACAAAGAGCAGGTGGAAGAAGATGTGAAAGATGCCCCACTTATACCAGGAGGAAAGATTCAAGGAAGTTAAGCCCAAGAGAATTCTGTGCGGGGAGAACTTGTTCAACAACTCGTATCTTCCTTTGGTTGCCCCATACATTTTAGGGACTTTTCCACAATTACCCGTCTTTGATCAACCTAGTATATAAGCACTTAGGGGTTGGCCCTTCTTCATTTTCCTGTGAGAACACCAATGCACAGGTAAAACATTTTCATGCTTTTCTCTGGTTTATCTGTTTTATGTCAATTTAATATTCAGGTGTAGCTGAGACCCGGAGAGGGTAGAGGTGAAGTTTTGTATCCCTCGCCCCATAACAGTCTTTGACTCTGCAAGCTGATTCCCAGGAATATACCCAACAAGAAGCAGACAGGCTCGCCGGAGGATCCATACCAGGATGTTTGCAGCAACGTTATTTGTGAGAGGCAGTCTGGAAAACCCACCATCTGCCTCTAATGGGGTGGATACGGAATTTGTGGAACATTCATACAGTGGGCTGCCACTGAACAATGGGGTCAGACCATCCACAAGTGTGAACAAATCTCACAAATGTGTTAGGAAAATGAACTAGACACAGCGTTCTGTGTGTGTAGAAGCATTCTGCATGATTCCACCGGTGTAAAATGCGACACAGGCAGAACTAGCATAGGGGAAAGAAGTCTTTATGGAGGGGTCCCCAGGGAGGGTACTGAGCTTGGTGTTTTGTCTTCTGGATCTGGGTGCTAATTACATGGGTGGGTGGAAATTAAATGCATTAGGACGTGTGCATAGCCCATATGCACATGATTCGACAAGTCAGCAGGGAGCTGCTATTGCTGAGCAAACGTGCTGTGCAGTGAGGAGCTTGTCTGCCATAGTCCTGCCCTCAGTGTGCCAGCTGCTCTCATAGGAGCCTCACAACAGCCCAGTGGCAGGTGTTAGCCCCATTCAGAGGCTGAGCAAACTGATTAGAACTCACTTACAGTTACATCTAAACCCAAGTGCTGTATCCTCAGGCCTGGTTGTAATTCCTCCTCATTGTCCATAAAGGGCAGCCGTTGCCAAGTGGTGACCTCCGAACTTGACCCTCAGGTGCATTTTGTTTGCTCAGATTTTCCCTGGCTCAGTGCTTTGACTTTTAAAAATTAGTTGCTGTGTGGTTTCTCACCATACAGTAGCCCCTAAAAAATCAGATTTCCATTTTCTCTTGAAATATTGGAAGATCTGGCAATGCTGGTCCATTTCCAGTGTGAATGTCTGAAGCCGAGTCACTGTCCCCTGCGTCCTCTCTGACAGCTGTCTTGTTAGTTCTCTGCAGTCCGGACACGCCCTGCTCTTTCATCCCTGGCCAGGGCATTCACTGCCTGTCCCATGGGTTTGTTACCCTGGATGTGGAGCTGCCCAAGGTGTTTTCAGAAAAATCTTTGTATCTTTGTGAACAGAATCCCCGATTTATATTGTGGTATTTTCTTTTCCCATCTCTTCCAACACTGTGATTCAGCTGTTTTTCATACCTATAGCTCCGTCAGCGGTTTTGTTCCTATTTACAGTGCACTGATTTCCCACACACATCAACTTGATGCTTATAAAACACGTTCTTCACTAGTAGATGCAGAAATAGGCTAAAAGTTGTATTAGCACTGGCCATCAATTTCATGAGTTTTCTATTTGGATAGTTGGATGCTTACAGCAGTCATTGCAGATGGCCTGTTTTCCCCATGCTCTGTGAAATCCTTTCTCCCTCGCACATCACTTACATGTTCATTAATCTAACAAATATTTGTTGAGTGGCAGGTACTGTCCCAGGCAAAAGTTCGTAATGGTGAGTTATTCAAAGTCCTTTCTCACTTTGAACAAGAGTCTAGAAAGGACAGACAGAAAATGCATACACACTATACCACGCACACAGGAGAGTCATGCGGCGAGAAATTGCTACAGAGACCAGTTAAGGAGGGTGAGGAACAGCGTGGGAAGCAGCGTGAAAGAGCAGGGCAGGTGGGGTTGATGCAATGGGAGTCCTCTAGAATTAAGTAAATCGTGTGGATAGCTGGAGAATGGCACACCTGGAAGAAGTGGTAGCAGGTGCAAAGGGAGTCATCTAGAGTCCTCTAGAATTAAGTAAATCATGTGGATAGCTGGAGAATGGCACACCTGGAAGAAATGGTAGCAGGTGCAAAGGGCCTGATGGCGTGTTGGAGAAAGAGGAAGTGGGCCATATAGCTGGTGCTGGAGCAATGGGGACAGCAGGGGGAAAGGAGGTCCCAGGGAACAGTGGGGCTGCAGAGGGGCTGGGTCACATACTGGCCTTGGCTTTGGAATTTCTGTTAAGTCCAATTTGAAATTTTTAAAAGTCTGTTAGGGTCCACTGGAGATGTCTGAGTAGAAAAAGGCCATCCAGTCTTCTAGTGCTTATACTTTGCCCTGTCTTCTATCCCTTCTCCCCTGTCTTGCCATGGGCCACCAAGAATTATTTTGCCTCACTGAGGTTGCTGATACCTTGAAGTAACCTTATATTTAAAAATGACAACTCACACACAGTGCTAATATAGGAGGTATTAGCACTTCATTAGTTTTCACGGATGAAATAAGTTTCTTGAAAAATAATAATAATTCATGGACTTTTTAACAAGTGTTTATTTGTCCTTTGCTCTGTTAGTTAAATGTATAAAGGAGCAATTCCGTGTCCTTTTGAGGTGTGTGGTGGCTTTTCCCAGTGAGGTGCAGGAGTCTGGAGAGGAGAGTTGAAGGAGGGCCCGAGAGAAGATGTTTCCAGATGCGGCTCCACCCGCCTCATTACAGGGGAGATTCCGGCCGGAGCCCCATATTCTTCTCCTGCCTGTCAATTTTGGTTTATAGTAGTGCGAGTTTCCTGTCTTTCCTGTTTTAAAAGGTATTTTAATGAGAAACTGGAAGCAATTTTATATTGGAAGGCAGAAGTTTACTTCTAAAGAAATTTGCCCCTGGAACGCGAACTGAAGACCTATTAGTATCCGTGAGTGTAACTGGCAGTTACAGGGTGTGGGGGGTGAAGTGCTGAGAGGCAAGAAAAGCAATTTAAATAAGCCTGAAAAAACATAACAAAAAAATAAGCAAAAGCCAGACCATAATTTTGGAGTCAGGACCAGGGCAGACTGAAGGTCAGTTTTCACAGTAATGGGCTATCTGGAGCCTGGTTAAGGAAATGAAAGTGTAACTAGGTTTACGAGAAAGGACAACTTCACCAGGCATAGTTGGATGAGATTGCAGACGGAGGGTCATGAGAATGTGACTTCACATCAGGCAGGATGTGGACAGCGCCGCGCTTTGAGTGATCAGCCCTGAACAGAAGACGCTTGTGCTTCTGGATAAGAAACCACCAAGGAAGTGGAAGGAGCAGTGGGTTTTGCCTCTAGATTTTGTCAGTCTCGGAAGGGTGATCCGGGTGAGAGAGATCCTGACTGACTCCAGACAATTTGAAAAAGAAATTCATCTTCACGAAACGGACTGATAAGTGCACATGTCATTAACTAATAGTTCTGTTGGCTTTTAATGGCAGGAATTTCTTTCTCTCCTTTTGTCATGCCCTCAACAAATATTTATTGAGTTGACAAGCATAGCCTGGGGATGTAAACAGATAATTAAAATAATTGCAGACAAGGGTGATAATAGAGATCTGAACAGCAGGCCCTGGGAACGTTCACCACTCGTGTACACTCAGTTTCTTGTGAATGTGTATACAAAAGGTAGTCTTTTCATAAAATCTATTTTCCTTGTAAGTTCACTTTGTGCATCTGTTTCAAGTAAAATGGGAAGACTTAGCCCGCTTGGTCAAAGTGCCCTAAATGTCCAGCACCTGCTGGCATCTGAGATTGTGAGGCAGAGCAACGGGAGAAGGCTGCTGGGGAGAAGTATTTGGTTTTCAAAGGCATGACCTCAGGGAAACAAATGACATTGACCATGATGTATGGCGGCGATAAGAGAGGCCGTTCCAACCGACTGGGGTAACTTGTCCTTGGAGGTTAGCAGAGGGAATGATTGGTGCGGAATTCACACAGTGGCTTTCTTACTTCACTTTGTCTTTGGCTCATGTCTCTTGTTCATGAAGGTGCTTGGGTGCTCTTTTTTTGCTTAGCTTTTCTCCCTTCCCCCAAATCATCAGTAATGTGTTGTTCAGAAAATACATCTCAGATGTTGATTTGTCACAGTATTGGCACAAATAATTCCAGCAAA
>NW_003852441.1:4618986-4650872 GCF_000181295.1 Otolemur garnettii | reverse complement strand
GTGATTCTCTTGCCTCAGCCTCCCAAGTAGCTGGGACTACAGGCGCCCGCCACAATGCCCAGCATTTTTTTTTTTTTTTAATGTTGCAGTTGTCATTGTTGTTTAGCTGGCTGGGGCCAGGTTCCAACCTACCAGCCTTGGTGTATGTGGCTGGAGCCGTTCTTTTTCTAAAAGATCCATACAAGATGTCAGCATTTAAACAGAACAGCAAATCAGTGTATTTATGACATTTATCTTGGCTATTCTTACATGTTTTCTCTTATTCATGAACTTTAGAATTCACTTAGTATCTTTTACAAAGTTCTAGTGATTCAGATAAGAATTATTTAAGTTTGTATGTTAATTTGACCGAACTTAAATCTTCACAATGAAGGTTATTTGTTTGACATATAGGGTACCTCTCTATTTAATTCTTCTCTTGGTTCTTTGTTATTATTTTATAGATTTTTACATGTGGGTCTTATGCATTAATTGAGGTGTTTTACAGTTCCTATAGTTGTTGTCAATTATATTTTTTCCTAAAGTGTTTTTTTGACACGTTAATGCTGGCGTGTAGAAAAGTAGTTGCCTGTTAATATCGTATCTATCTAGTTTGTTGAACTCTTACAGTTTTTGCCTGATCATCTTAAATTTGTTGCATAGGTAATATTGTCATCTGGAAATACTGAGAGTGTTTCCTCAATATTTGGATATCTGTTTTCCCTCCTCCTGATGCATTGAGCTGACTGTATATGAACTATACAGTGGGTCACAGTGGAGGCTAGCGTTTTAATTTCAGAGGGAACTTAATTTGATATTAATTTGGTATTTGTTGTTTTCTGATGATTACCCTTTATCAGATAAGGATATTCTTTTCCACTCTTATTTTACTCAGAATCTTTTTCCTTTCCTTTCTTTCTTTCTTTTTCTTTTTGGGTAATAGATTTATTGAGATCTCATTCACATACCAAACAATTCACCTATATAAAGTGTAAAATTCCATGGTTTTTAGAATAGTCACAGAGTTGTGGAACTGTCATCACACTCAATCTCAGAAACATTTTCATCACCCCAAAAGAAGCCCCATGCTCTTTAACTATTCCCCCCAACTCACCCTCCCATTCCCTAGGCAACTGCTCTTTTTCTTCTCTATTGGTTATTCTGGACATTTCGTACAGTGGAGTCATATGTCATGTGGTCCTTTGTGACTGGCTTCTGTCACTTAGTGCACTAGTTTAAGGTTTATCCATCTATAGGAGGTATTAGCACTTCATTAGTTTTCACGGTTGACTGTTGCATCACTGGGAGAACACTCCACATGGTGTTTATTCATTCTGTCTCCAGATGGACACTGGAGTTGTTTCCGCCTCTGGCCGTGGATCTGCGTGGAGAAGCTCGGTGTGTACGCATGTTTTCATTCGCTGGTATAGTCCTGTGAGCAGACATACGTAATGAAATGCTAACTCTGTGTTTAATGTTTTGAGGAGACTGTTTTTCGAGGTGGCAACAGCATTTTGCATTTCCACCAACTGTATATGAAGTTTCCAATTTCTCCATAATCTTGTCAACACATTTTATTAGTTGATTTTTTGATTACAGCCATCCTAGTGAGTGTGAAGTGTTGTTTCATTATGGTTTTGATTTGCATTTCCCTAATAATGAATGTTCTCATGTATTTGTTGGCAGCTTGTGTAACTTCTCTGGAGAAATGAATAATCAAATTCTTTGCCCATTTTTGAATTAGGTTGTCTATTTATTATTGACTTGTGAAAGTCCTTTTTACATTCTGAGTACAAATTGCTTATAAAATATATAATTCACAAGTATCTCCTACTCTGTAGCCTGTCTTTTTACTTTCTTGATAATGTCCTGGAAACATAGATGTTTTTCATTTTGATGAAATCCATTTTTCTATTTTTTTTATTGCTTATGCTTTTGTTGAAGAAACCATTGCCAAATCCAAGGTCACAAATATTTATTCCTGTGCTTGTGTCTTAGTCCATTTTGTGTTGCTATAACAGAACACCACAGATTGGGTAATTCACAAAGGAGAGAAATTTATTCTCTTACAGTTCTGGAGACTGTGAAGTCCAAAAACAAGGCACCACTGTTGGATTTAGTGAGGGGCTTCTTGATGTGTCCTCACGTGGTGGAAGGTGAAAGGGAAGTGAAGACAAGCATTGTGGTTTTTTTTTTTTTTTTTTGGAGACAAGAGTCTTACTCTGTCCTGGGTAGAGTGCTGTGGCATTATAGCACACAGCAACCTCAAACTCTTGCACTCAAGCAATTCTCTTGCCTCAGTCTACTGCGTAGCTGGGACTACTACTACTCCCTTGAGCTTCCATATGACATTTAGGATCAACTTGTCAATTTCTACAAATATATCAGCTGGAATCCTGCCAACCATAATGCCTGGCTTTTGTGAGAGATGGTCTCATTCTTGCTCAGGCTGGTCTTGAACTCCAGAGCTCAAGGGATCCACCTGCCTCAGCCTTCCAGAGTGCTAGGATTACAGGTGTGAGCCACCACACTCAGAAAGCATCGTGTCTTAACATGGCAAAAGAGTGAAAGACAGTGAACCCACTCCTGCACTTTTCATAGTGGTATTAATCCATTCATGAGGGTGAAGCCCTCTGGCCTTAAATATCTCCCATTTGGCCCCACCTTCCACTATTGCACTAGGGGGTAGGTTTCCAATACACAGATTTGGGGGGAAATATTCAGACCACAGCAATTTGTTTTTCTGAGTTTTATAGTTTTAGTTCCTTCATTTAGTTATATGATCCAATTTTAGGTTTTCTTTGGTTGTTTTAGTACTTCGAATTGTTGAGGGAAGGGTTCAGATTTATTCTTTTGCATCTGAACATTTGTTGACAAGAACATTCTCCATGGGATGGTCTTGGCACCTTTGTCAGAAACCAGTTGATGGCAGATGTGAGTTTGTTTCTGGACTTTGCTTCTCCTCCATTGATCTGTATGTCTGTCCTTATACTAATCCACCCTGCCTTGATTGCTGATGCTTGGTTTTGAAATTGGAAGTGTGAGTCCTCCAACTTTGCCTTTCTTGATGCCTTTAGCTTCCATCTGAAATTTAGGATCTACTTGTCAATTTCTACAAGGATATCAGCTGGAATCCTGAAAGGGATTGCATTGTGCTCGTAGATCAGTTTGCGGAGGATAGCCATTCTAACAATATTAAGGCTCCGATACATGAACACAGATATCTTCATTTATTCATATCTTTAATTTTTTCAACAATGTTTTGTAGCTTTTAAAGCATAATTTTTTTTTTCAGAGACAGAGTCTCACATTGTCACCTTCGGTAGAGTGCTGTGGTGGCCTAGCACACAGCAACCTCAAACTCTTGGGCTCAAGAGATTCTCTTGCTCAGCCTCCTGAGTAGCTGGGACTGTAGGCATCCAACACAATGCCCAGCTATTTTTAGAGACAAGGTCTTGCTCTTGCTCAAGCTGGTCTCAAACCTGTGAGCTTAGGCAACCCACCTGCCTCGGCCTCCCAGAATGCTAGGATTACAGGCATGAGCCACCTTGCCCGACCCGAAATCATTGTTTTTAAAAATAATTTTTGGATACTGCATATGAGTAATTTGTTTAGAATTTATAAACTGTACTTGCCTGAAGTTGCATGGTACCCTTTTGTGATATGTGATATCACCTCATCTTGTTACATCCCTTTTCAGCATCCGCTTTGACTAAGAAATCTGATGTCTGTCTGCTTCTCTTCTTTGGCAGAACCATTTTTCCTTTCTATTTCTTCTGTTCTGGAATTTCATTATGATAGGTATAATTGTCATTATAAGCAAGTACACTTGCTTGTCCCGTTTCTTAACATAAATAGATATTTTCAAACATAATAAAGAATAGAAAATATTATTAATATTAAGAACCCCCATATGTCTTCAGGAGTGTTTCTCTGTCATTTCTTAAACTATTAAGAATAAATATTTAATAACATCTAAGCTATTTAATAACATCTGTGTTATTTTCCCTTTTATTTTCTTTGTTGTTTGTATAAATAAAGTGGGCACTAGAACTTCTAAATCTATATTACTCATTTCTAAATATTTCTCTAATACTTTCACTTTTTACTTTTCTTCTTAGATAATTACTTGTTAGATCTACCATTTAATTAATTTTTTTTAACTTCAACTGCATTTCTTTGGTTATTTCTCCCATTTGTAGTGATTTAGAATTTTGTCATGGGCCAAATAGTAATTTCCAAGAACTGCTATTGATTATTTTCATGGATGCAAAAGCTTCTTAACCATTTCTGAATATACAAATAATATCTGAAATATTGTAAGCTTCCCGATATCTTTTATTTCCTCACATTAGTCCTTTTCCTCAGTTGATAGTTGTAATGGTTGATTTTGTTGCCCCACCAGCCCCTGTTTTCTAAAAGGGCTTGGATGCTTGGCGTCATGGTTCACATCTGTAATTGCAGCACTCTGGGAGGCCGAGGCAGGTGTATTGCCTGACCTCATGAGTTCGAGACCAACCTGAGCAAGAGCAAGATCCCGTCTCTAAAAATAACTGGGTGTTGTGGTGGGTACCTCTAGTCCCAGCTACTCAGGAGACTAAAGATTGCTTAGGCCCAGGAGTTTGAGGTCATTCTGACCTATGACACCACAGTACTCTACCAAGGGTAACAAAGTGAAACTCTGTTTCCAAAAAAATCAAATTAAATTAAATAAATAAAAGAGCTTGAGAAGGCTTCGTCATGTGTTCACATGTGTCCCTGAGTTGTGTTTACTAAGAATGATGTTTCTGAGGACTGTTGGCCACTTCTACTGATGAGCAGGAGTCAGCCTCTTTTTCTGGAAAGCGGGCTGGTGACCCGTCTTCAGGGCATAGGGCTTCATGAGTCTTCTGAGGCTACTGCATTTTGGAGTTCTTTATTGTTATTGTTTTTTCTGAGACTGTCACTATCCATTTCTGATTAGCACAGAGTGGGGGGCAGGAATTGCTCAAATGTATTTGCAGAAGCAGGAGGCTCTGGTTCCCTCCTACTTCTGGTGACACTGGGCTCTGGCCTCACAGCCTCTCAGAACTGCTCTTCCCGCTCCCCCCCCCACCCAAGATATCTCCTTCTGGACATGTTCTGAGCTATGATTTCCTCTTTGGGTTGTTTATATGTGGAGGATCTGATTCTATCTGCTTCAGATCATTTAAGAATCTCTAAATGTTTCTGGCCCCCTGAGTCTCTGACAGCACCTGTTTTCTCCAACACAGTCTTTTTCCTGTTCCTCCTCCTCACCCTCTTCTCTTCCATCTCCTCCTCCTCTTCCTCCTTCACCTTTTCCTCTTCCTTCTTTCCTGCTTTTTTTCCTCTCATTACCACTTTAACAAGACTTGGAATGCCATGGATTATAGCAGTGATTTTCCACTGGTGTCCTGTGAGAGGATCTCAGGTATGCTGCGAAAGTTTTAAAGATCATTAATTAAATTATTTTCAAAAGAGTTCAAAGCACAGTAAGTGTATTCTTTATTTTACTCTTTTTTTTTTTTTTTTTGGATCAACATAATTTCTGTGTGCCGTAGAAGTTAACTATAGGTTCAAGTGTGCCGTGAGATGAAAAAGGTTGCAAAACACCCGATTATAGTTTATGTTCTGCCACCATGTGACTACTGGTTGGCTTTTGGCAAAATCAGGTTTTTAATCACAGCTCTCTAGAATATCTTCCCATTGGCCTACTTCTCAGCAGTATTTGTAAGCAAGTGGATTTTTCATATTTCCTTCCCAACTTTGGCTTATTCTTCTATGACACTTCCACTACCTTTGCAGACGAGTATAATCACGGAATATCTCTATCATTTCAATTATTTTTAACATCAAAATCTCCTTGTAAGGGTATTCTATAACATGTACAATATTGACCATCAGCGTACACACGGAGGACAATTCTCCACCTAACACTCTGGTCTTCTGGGCAGTTGGACTGGAGAATCTTAGCGATGAGAGAAATATTCTCATAAATATTAAGGGACTGTTGCCAGAGGAGAGGAGTCTTGCCTTGTGGCCAAGTGGTATTTCCTGAGTCAGAGACATCAGTCCTTACAATGTGGTAAGGTGCAGATATTGTGAAATTTCTTGACTTTAAACTATTCAATGATCCTTTCATTTTGTAGGGCAGAGTGCTAATTCTATGGAATCTACAGATAAATACCACACTAACTTCTTTCCTAGTAATCCCACATGCTCTTAAACTATTCTCTCCCTTAACTATGACTCTCTGATCTCTTAATATTACCTAAAAGACAAACACGTCAGGATCGACTTTGAATGGCCCTGATGAATGAAAGGTTAGTATTTCAGAACTGGGAATATTCTTGTATCACAGGGGCACTAACTTAAGCCTATATTCCCCCACATTCTATGTTTTTCTGAGGCTGTTTTCTTCTTTAAATATCTAAATGCCAATAGATTGTGCCCATCCTGACAGCATAACGAATCTTGGAAATTTTTGAGGACAGCATAGACAGTCCCTGAATCCCTCCTAACTGTCCCTCACTCTCCTCTCTGTCCATAATTCTCCTACTACCTGCCTCCTCTCTCCAGCCCCACTGACTCTTAAATGTCTTCTCATGCTTGGTGTTTTTGGCTGTCCTTCCTACCCCTGATGGGGATGTCCCTCCTCCCTTGATTCCTCGAGGCACAGATAAAACCAAAATAAAATTTTGCCAAAGATTTTGTGTGTCAGAGACTGCTTGTTTTCTCCATTACCCATTCTTTCCTTTTCATTTTAATAACCACGTCATAAGTTTTAGCTGGACACATGCTTGGGGGTTAAACTAGGTTTTCCAGCTTTGCACACAACTAAATTCTGACCAGAGTAATTCAAACAGAAGTGATGAAGTAGTACACACAATGTCCCGGCTTTATCCTTGAAAGAAAAGCTATTTCTCTTCCTTCTTTATCCCTGGGCTGGAATGTGGATGTGATGGCTGGTGCTGGAGCAGCCATCTTGGGAGATAAGATGGGAACTACATGTGAAAGGGGGAAGGGCGGAATGACTGAGGATCACAGGTCTCCAATATTCTAGAGTCACCATACCAGCTTTGGACTTCTTAAATGTGAATGCAATGAAAGAGGAATAAATGTCTGTCGGGCTTAAGCTACTAAGATTTTTGTCTTTATAGAAGTGAACTATAAATATTAAAGACATGGAAGGGAATAGGGGAAGCATATTTAAAGCTGGTTGGTAGACCCTTCATAAGGCTAAGACAGAAAAGCAAGGAAAAATGTGGGCTCCTGACTAATAATTTTGAAAATGTAAGAGTATCAGAGTTGGACTTTAGAAATTCTGAATTGCTTAGTTCTTCCTGACTAACCCCAAAGGGAAGGATGCTTAATGATTTCTGTAACTTTGCCCTCATTAGGGTCACATACAAACTGTAATACTAGGTAATAAAACTGATTATTGTTAAGCAAACATTCTAGAATTTAAGCATGCAAATTGCTACAATATCAGCATTTATTAAAAAGAGAAGTTTTGGAGCTGCTTTAAAACCATATGTATAAGCTGTAAAATGAAATCCACCTTGCTAATTAAAAGTCACACCTCATTTTGACATATATTAATATCACCTGACTTGATCCCCTTCCTAAATCATCAGACTTAGCTCTGAATGACCTTTGGCTATTTCTAAAAACCAAATCTACCCTCCAAGGATACAGTCATAAGTCTATTTGAATGATTGAGCCACAGTCCTGAAAATACTGTCAAGGAGAATTTCAGAAGTTGTAAAGTGGCAACCTCACTAAGAGAAGGAGTCTTCTTTCCCAAGGCAAAACAAAAGGAGTCTTTGGGACACTTAATTCTGCTTTAGTTACTTTCCTGCTATCAGTGCTACAGTTCATGGTGATACAAATGATCTTGGGTCTGGTTGCACTTGGAATTCAGGCTTCAGCAGGTGGTCAATGGGCAGAGACATTTCATACCAAACCTGAATAGGTCTGTAACTCTGCCTCAGAAGGCAGCTTGCCTATAAATATTTCACCCAGAGTGAGACAAAAGCTAGATGGATGTGAGGCTGCTTCAGACAAAAAGCAGATAAATTCCTGCTTAACATGTACCTGATGCTTTATGATTTCTGCCCAAGTTCAGATTTCCTGGATCAAATGTTCCCAAGACCCCTGAGGTCATGTGGTGTCAGAGACATCAGCTAAGCTTGGTGTATATTACAGAGAAGTCATCCCATCCGGGTGCGACTGGTCTAAAGGTAAGTGTTAATCCCAATCTGATTTCGTGTGTGTGACACAGCTGTTGGGAACATTAGGACTGCCATCTGTGTCCAATGGAACGGTTTTCTACCACTTGGCCTCATATGGCCCAAAAGGTAATTTAGTGCATATTGGGAAATTCCTGAAACAACATGAGACTTTAACACTATTTTCCCACCAAATCCTTGGAGGTTTTTTTTTTTTTTTTTTTTTGGAGGGAGGGATACTTTGAGAGTCTAAGGAGGTGTGAAACTGCAGGGCTGGGGAAATGGAATGGTTTACTCATAAAATCTGGGACCCTTGTTGGGAGTTTTTCTCCAAGGTAAATTCCTATGTTTTAACAAGAATAGATCCAAGACCATACTTGAGTAAAGCCATTCTTGAATTTGAGGACCAAAATCCATACCTTTTCTGTACCTTTGCAAACTTCCATTTGCACTTGAAAGCACTAATGACTTAGACTTATAGTCAGTGATTTTACTCATGGAAAATAAACTTTTTAAATTTATGGAAATCTCAAATGAGAGTTAGCATTCTCTGACTTCTTTGAGAGCAGGGTCAATCTTCCCCAAATTGTTTTATTTTCCTAAATTCTTAATCCCATTCCATCACCATAAAGAAAATATCTACTTAAGCTGATTTATATTCAAGTGTGAGTAAAGGAGAGTTAATCTAAGCTATAAACCATACTAAGATGGATTTCCATTTTTTAAAGTGGTACTTGGGACTTAATCTGAATTTAGCAAAGCTGACTCATCCTGACCCTCAAGCAGCTGCTGAAATACCCATTTTGGTGGAAGTCTTTTTTGAATAATTAGGACAGGATAGGGCTTGTGAACATTTTGGTTTTCTTTCTTGATCTAGTTATGATAGTTATGTCAGTATGAAATGTAACAGTTATTTGAGACATAACTTTATAAAGACACAACTGGTAATATAATCCATTCATGTGCAATTTTGCACATTCATAGCCCTTTAAAGGAATGCAATCATTGAAAGTGAAAATTATTTATTTGATCACCTGCTGTGTGCCAGCCAGGTTTGTGCCTTACTCATGTGTGGTTCTTTGTACTGCTTTTCATTAGGACTATGTGACATTAAGTATCTACTCAAAGATCTGGGGGAAGGGGGCTGGAGAACCACCAGTCTTTGTTGTGGTATGACACACAAAAACACATAACAATAAAGAATGCTACTCTGCAAGACATCACCACATGTCCGCACGAACACAGCTGTGAGACCCTGATGTGCCAAGGTTATGAAACCTTCCCGAGTTGTTAGTACAGTGCTGCCAACATAAGCATTCAGTGATAAGTTCAAGAACTTAATTGTCAGACCTAATACAATGACAGCACTGATGTCCATTCAGAAAAAGAATTCCAAACTTGCTTTGAAGTGTGGACTGGGCACTGAGTGTGGTAATACTCAGTAAAGAGGTCTGTAGCACTCTTCCTGGGATGAGTTTGTGGACTTAATTGTCTGACCTCATATACTTCAAAGTTATTTTCCTTATGTTAAGCTCTTAAAATTTCACAATAACAAAACCTTTCTGTTTAAGTCCCCAAGTTATACCTTCTGAGTAAAAACATACCAAGGAAAAGGAAGCAGAGGAGAGAGAAATTGTTGATTATAATTCTTATAGACTCTACCTGGTGGAGAAAAGTTGCTCACAAAACCTATCATTATCTAAAATGATGCCTAGATATGCAGTAAGTTACTTACCAGATGAACGAATGAGATGGTGATAATATTAGGAGGATGTGGTGGCTGCTGAGTCACCAAGACACACTAAATCTTTACCAGGGGTGATGAAGGAAGCATGTGACCCGAGGGAGGCCAACTGGGTGCTCCATTGATGAGCTTAACTCTCAAGTAGAGGAACCAGAGGATTGAAGACAGTCGGCTTTCTATCCACTCATCAGCCGCCCTGCCCACTCCGCTGTGTGCACACGTCCTCCCCGCCTGCCTCCTTCTGCTCCTCTTCCTAGCCTCACATTGTGGCCTCTCATCAGTTCTGTGAGCTCCTGTTCATTCCCAATAAATTACCATCAGCCTAAGCCAGATTTAATTTCTGTTGCTTACTGCAAAGGAGCCTTCACACCTGCTCTCACCGGTCTTATGAGCGCGGGTTGTGGAATCCTAGCTCTTCCTCCAGCCTCCTTCACACCCTGTGCATTCTGCATCCTGCTGTGTGTTTTAGGAGTGCCTAAAACAGCTCCTTTATCATCTCAGGTGCTCTTAAAAACTCTACTCACTCAGGCTGGGCACAGTGACTCACACCTATAATCCTAGCACTCTGTTAGGCTGAGGCAGATGGATTGCTTGAGCTCACAAGCTTAATACAAACCTGAGCAAAAAGCAAGACCACATCTCTACCAAAAATAGGAAAACTGAGGCAAGAGGATTGCTTGAGCCCAAGAGTTAGAGGTTGCTGTGAGCTATGATGCCATGGCACTCTACCCAGGGTGACAGCGTGAGACTCTGTCTCAAAAACAAACAAACAAACAAAACAAAAAACACCTCACTCATTGGTTCATTTGGCAGGTAACTTATTGAGTATCTAGGCTTTGCTTTAGATCCTATGGATGCAGCAAAGACCAAAATAGACCATTTCCATGCCTTCGTGGAATTCGCATTATGGAAGGAAAAGATAATAAAGCAAATAATATATCTCATGCATACAAGTACATAAATATGCAGTAGTTTTAAGTGTGTGTGTGTGTGCATGTCCACGTGTGAGGGTAGATAGGAAATGAAGCAATGAATCCAAAACAGAGGCAGGAAGGAGCCAAAGCTGAGCCACATGGGAAGGATCACTGACAAGGGGCATCAGGGACCGACGGAGAGGCAGAGAGCCACATGGATGCCAGTGGGAAAAGCATTATGGGCACAGGGAACATAAAATGCAAAAGTGCCATGATAGACACCTGCCTCCAGTGTTCTAGGAGCGAGATCGCAAGTCAGCTGGACTGGAGCAAACAAGGAGGAACGTGGACCGGTAGAGCAGTGAAATGCTGGGGGGTGGGCAGACTGTGCACAGCCACTGTCAGGACTTTGGTCTTCAATTCTGAGTTAGGAAGACACACTGGAGGGTACAGAACAAATTTACAAAGCCCAGTCTGCTGGCTGCCGAGGGCCTTCACAGGCTGGGCGTGATCCATGCCTCGCTGCCCTGGCTTCACTGCTCTGCTCCCCATTAGTCAGACTGGTCTTTTCCCTCTGATTTGAGTGTCACTCACACATTACCACGGCTGGGCCAGATTCACTCTCTAGTTAAACCCTAACATCCATCGATCCCCATTTCAAATCCATGTCCTTGCTGACATTTCCCTCCCTTTAGCCAGGCCAGAACCATCTTGCCTACTTCTGAATCTCAAATGGATGGACCTATATACTCTCCAGCTAAGATTCAGCACATACACTCTTGAATTTTACTGAATGTTTCATGTATTTTTGCCTTGTCTGTCCAAAAGTGGAAATTGTAAACTTTTGGACAAAAGCCCCTTGAATTCACAATGAAAAGCAGTTTCCTATTACATGAAACAATCACCAAGGCTCTCAGCATGTCTGGGTTTTGTTTCAAAGGTTTACAATGGACCCTTCTTTCCTAAAGGGTCCTGAAGAGTTACAAACGAATGTGTAACTACATGGTTTGCTCAAGTGAGGCCACAGAGTTACAGTGTAAGACCAATAATCACAGCCTATTAAGTCAGGGTTGTTCAGGGAAAGTGAATCTCCAGGCCTTGGTTGAGCAATCAAGAGCCTGGAGGCTATATAAGCCAGGTCTGGGGCCCTGCCCTGGTCCCCAGAACAAGCCACAATTGTCCCCTCTGAGTCAGTACACATGTTGCCAGTATGGAAATGCATTCTTCAGCTCTGCAGCTGAATGGCTTGCATGGCCCTGTGATCCCAGATCCCGTGCAAGGTTAACTAGCCTTCTATAAACATTAACACCCATGGGAACAGCCTGCCGTGATTATGGAGGAATATACCCGTGCCCCTAAGTACTTGTCAGTTTACAGAATGCATTCTATGGAGCAGAGTGTAAATGTAATTTGCTTGGCAATGTTTATAGCAGTCACAGCTCTGTAAACAGGCTGCCTGGGCTGCCCGCTGGGTTTGTGCCCAGATGGGAATACACCTGCGTCCAGACACACTCCTGGGCTCAGGACCCAGAACCTTTTTGTTACCCGCCCTCTACTGCTCACATGAGTATCTAGGGTGCAAGAGAATGGAGCCTACTTTTGTGAAAAATGAAACATTCAAATGTCATTCAAATGTCTGCCCGCCCCCCGACATTTCACTGCTCTACCCATCCACGTTCTTCCTTACTTAGCACATGGCCCAACAACTGCACTCTCACTACTGACCCAAGAAACATGAAATTGTTCACACTAACACTGCAGTGAACGTCTATACCAGCTTTAGTCAGGAACAGCCTCAAACTGAAAACAAGCCAAAGGCCCAGCAAGGTAAAAATTCTGACAAATACATACCAGGAAAACTATTTAGGATGAGTTAAAGAAGTCAGTCTGAGTGTTCATATTGTATGATGTCATTTGCATAAAGTTCCAGAAAAGGCTGGAGCTGGGGCTAGGAGTGAACTCCAAGGGGCTTGAGGAATGGCGTGGGGTCATGGGGGTGTCCTAAAGCTTGATCACGGTGGTGATGGTGACACAGGTGTACATCAGTCATCCAACTGTACATTTAAAATGGATCTATTTCATTGTATGTGAATTAAATGTCAAACAATTTGGTAAAATAAAATAAAATGGTGATTTGTCCCCAGATGATGGTGGGCAGTAGGTAAGCCCAAGAACCTGGGACATGTAAGTTTCCATTCAGAAAGTGTCTCCCTTGCTGCTGTAGGGCAGGAAGCAGAAGGATGGGTGATGGGACCCCAGGATGGGTGATGGGCCCCCACGGCCGATCCCTCTGGTGCCCTAGGAGGCAGGTGCAGACCGCAGACCTGGTCCTCCTGGCCGTGTGCATGCCTCTCAGGGCAGAGCCGGCTCAGAGCCAGCACAGGTGTGAGGAACCATTTTGCCTCTTTTCCACCTGATGGAAAGCCAAAGCCCTTGTTTGATTCAGTGGAAAGGTGTGGATAAGAGGCATGGTTTCCATTTGTAACGAGGAAGGGGAGTGGCCCTCTGTGAGGAAGCATCCTCTGTGGAGGACGCTGGGCTCGGGGAGGCCCTGCTGGAGGAGGACCCGCTGCATGTAACTGCAGCTGCAGCTCCGAGGGAAGGCAAACTCTACTCCTGGATGAGGGATCCCTGGTGAGGCCGAGGCAGGATGGGCTGAGGGGAGAAGGAGTTATCTGTGGGTTTTGATGCTGCCGACCCTGCCTTGACCCTGGTGGGATCCCTGGTGAGGCCGAGGCAGGATGGGCTGAAGGGAGAAGGAGTTATCTGTGGGTTTTGATGCTGCCGACCCTGCCTTGACCCAGGATCTTTAATTTCTGATGGGGGGAGACAAGGGCCCCTTAGTAAAATGTAACTGACACACACTGAGGATCCGACGTGTGAGTCCACATGCCAGATGCTTGGGGATGCGAGATGCGTCAAAAAGCTCTCTCTGAAGAAGTATTCATTCCAGCTGAAAGGGAGGAATGTATATAAATCAGGACTTGGGCCCTGCCCTGTGGCTTTTACATGCAACTGAAGCCCTCTTGGGCTTTGCAGAGCTCAGGCATCAGTGACAGACAGCAGCCCCAGGAGCCGCTGGCTCCGAGTGTCCCTGCAGGGTGCAGATTGGGCCAGATTCTCCCCATGGTTCCTTGGTTCCTCGTGCTTTTTCTCTTGATGCCACACTCAGCAGCCTGAGACTGTCCCGGCCCATCACCCAGTTCACACATCTCATGTGCACCATCTCACCCAGCACCGATCTGGGCTGTCGCCAGGACAAAGGACACCTCACCAGATAGGCCAGGACTCACGCTTCTCTCTCCACCATAGAGAAGTGGACTAGATGCCTGTAGTTTCCAAACTGGTGTTCTCAAATACCATATAGAGTGAGCGGGGTCCATTTTTAAGTACAGTTTCAGATCCATAAATATGTTATGTCCCAAATAAGACCCAGGGATGGAAATTGAGTAAGTCAAACCAAAATCAATGTTGAAACTGACAGCAGCATCCCATCCCTGGCTGTGGACTGAAAGCTCAAGCCTCCCCACCCTGCCCCGTCACTCCAGCCGCCATTCATGTATTGCAGTCTGAACCCTGAAAGCAACTGTCCTAATAGAGGGGGCCTTTGGGAGGTGATGGGAGAGCCTCATACAGGGGATTAGTGCCCTAGCAAGGGAAACCGCAGAATGCAAGGTAGTCCCTTCCACCATGAGGGCCCAGGGAAGAGGTGCCATCTGTGAGCCAGAAGGCTGACCCTTATCAGACACAAAATCTGCCATACCTGGCCTTGGACTCACCAGTTTCCAGAACTCTGAGAAATAAGTTTTTGTTGTTTATAAGCCACCCAGTTTATGGTACAGTAGAACCTCTATAGTCGACCACCTCCCCACGCGGACCACTTCTTTAAATTAACCTAATTTTCATAGACCAGACATGCACCACACGTATGTATCAGTGCAGCAGACCTCGTTCCTTATATTGACCTCCTCTGTATGTTGACCAGTTTGTTACAGTCCCTTTGGTGGTCAACTTACAGAGGTTCTACTGTCTTTTGTTATAGCAGCTCAAACTAAGACATCAATCATATCCTTATGACAATGGAAGGTACACATTGTACAATAGTGGGATTTCAGGTTAGTCGTTTTTCTAAAATATGATTTTCGTAGTGTTTCTCCCCTTCTCCAGAGTCTACAGGAGCTCCTTGTTGCCTGTTGGTCCTGAAGGAAATCTCTGCTCAGTCTCTGCTTAGTGTACAAGGGATGGGTTCAGTGTGGCCTCAGAACTGCCTGAGCCTTCACAATTCACCCTGGACCTTGTGGGAACTGGCACAGCTTCTCCCGTGCCCCAGGGACATTTTCTTCCAATACCAATCAATGCCCAGGGATGTTTTCAACTCCTTCTGTCCCCAGACAGCACTTTTTGGAATGCTACCAGGTCTATATCACACTCTCACACGCAATTCAGGGAGAGGTGCCACCTTGCTCCAGAGCTAATGGAGTAAAGAATCCAGCCTCGGCATCGATCATATTTTGGCCTTTGATTATTGGGCTACATTGGTTTTCAAAGTTCATTAGCACTTAACGTCACACGCCTAACCCAATTTCCCAGTTTCACCCAGCATATGCCATTCATTTTATTGCAGGCTGAGGACGGTGCTGCTGACTCTCTCTTGGTGTTCCTCTCGGCTTAGCCGCCTCCATGCTCAGCCCTGGGCAGTGCCCTATGGGGCCGGGGAGCTCACAGCACACAGAAAACAGAAATGTGAGCTGTCAGCAACAGTGCTGCAGTGACCACTGCTGTCAGGGAGGTGTCCAGGACACCCAGGTGCTGGAGTCTACCTGGATCACTGTGCCCTCGGGCCTTGGTGCTCAGAGTCACCCTAACTTTCTGTACCATTTCAACGTCCTCATTTCATTTTTCTCCAGATTTTCATGTCTCCATGGAGACAGCTCGAACTCTTCCAGCCCAAAAGGTTCTATCCCTTTTCTGATCTTCTAATACTTTGATGCCACAAGATCTATACTTAATTCTGACCTTATTGTTTTTTTTTAAAATTTCAGATTAATATGAGGCACAAACGATGAGGTTACATTGTTTGCATTTGTTAGGTAAGGCCCCTGTTGGATTCGTGTCCCTCACCCAGGAGCTGTGCCATGACCCTTACGCTGTGCCCGTCAGGTGGGAGCACGCCCTTCCTCTCTCCCCTCCTGCCTCCCCTCTTCTCCCAACTTTAATTGATGTAGTTTTCCTCTTGTATGGGCACGTGACCTTTCCATCTCCTACCTCTCCAGCTCGCCAGGGTGCGGGGTCAAGCCTTAGATTTTGTTTTTTTATCATTGCTCATTCTTTTTCTCTGTCCAGCACCAAGTGGACAGCTCCTAAATACATGTGGGTTGATTACACATATACGTACTTTTGATTTACCGAACATTGTTGGAATATTATTGCTTCCTCGAGATTCTCAAACATCCGCTCACCAATTTTAGTCACTGCTCAAAGTCAAACACGGGGTCTGATGGGATTAGGTTACAGTTAATTCACTTCTCACTGTGTGCAAAAATCTCTTACATGTGGTGGGCAGGGCCTATTTCTGGCAAGAAGGCCAAGAAGGTCCATGAGGGCACAGGTCATATTTTAGAGGGCATTTTACGGGGAGGCCATTGTTGGCACTGCTTGATTTTCAGCAAATATTATTGCTGTAAGAAAAGTCTAGCTCTTTTCTTCAAGTCTTGCATTTCCTGGAAGAGACTCATTAGCAAAATGTACATTGTGGCTTGGGGTACATCAGTGGGCAGTCACTTTTCTCAGGAAAGGGAGGGCGCAGGACAGATCCACGCTTCCCAGGCATTAGACTGACGGATTAGACTCTGGAGGCCGTAGGTTCAGTCTACCAATTGGCTATTTGAGAAACTGTAGCATTCCTAGGGACTTTTAAATGGAAAGAGTGCTTCTGGAGAATACAAATATATATAAGAATACTTCATATATGTAGCATTTAATATTTATTAGTGAATGCTACCAATAATTTAATTATTTAACTGTTGACCTTGATTTATTAAGAAAAGTGAAAAATAAATACAGAAGGCTGAAAAGTCACGATCAACTTGTTTTTTGTTTTTGTTTTTGTTTAGAGATGGAGCCTTGGTCTGTCACCGAGGCTCTGGAGTGCAGTGGCATGATCACAGCTCACTGCATCCTTGAACTCGGCAAGCCATCCTCCTCTCTCAGCCTCTGTAGTAACTGGGACTACAGGCCCACATCATTGCCCCCAGGTAATTTTTAAATTTTTTCACAGAGATGGGAATTTTGCTATATTAGCAAAAATGGTCTTGAACTCCTGGCCTCAAGCAATCGTCCCACCTCAGCTTCCCCAAGTGCTGGGACAGCAGGTGTCAGCCACAGCACTGGACACTCAGCTGCCAGGCTCGAATTGATCTGCCGCCTCCTTCCCAGCCGAGTCTCACTGTGTTGTGGTCCCTCCCGTTTGCTGTTGTTTTCTGAGGAGGGCCGGACTCCTGTAGGAGGACAGGGCTTCTGTCTTTCCATCTGCATCTGCAGAGACCTTGGCTCGGCACAGGGACCAAAGCAACCCCACATTAGCTGTTGGGAGAAAATGCCAAGAAGATCCCCTCCTGTGCCTTCCTGGCATCAGCCTCAGTAGAGGGGAACATTTGTTAAATTGAATTAATTTTACTTATAAACACTCCCAGTGCTTTCATACCATTCCCCACACTGGTTAATCTGAAGACCTGAGGGAAGAAATAATTTTCCACTCACGTATCTGAAGTTCTTTAAACTCATTGTCAAAGACAAATGTAAAAACGTACAGAAAACTACACAGCGTTCACTGCAGTGGCGTGTATACTGGCAAAACACAAGAAAGGACGAAATATGAGAAACATCATTATGTCCAATGATGAAAACTAACAAATTATGAGCCGTCCAGATGATGGAAATATTAGACATCATAGTATGAAGAATTTCCAGGAATGATGAAATACTCATATATCAATAAACAAAAATGTATTTAATAGATCCCAATTTTGGAAAAATACACACAAGTCATATTGGTGATTATTTTCAGAATACGGCATCATACGTGACTGCTATTTTCCGTTCCACAATTCTCAGTGTTTTAACTATGCTTCTAGTTTAGTTGATGTTATCGCTGTACCAGTTTCCTTTTCTTTTGCATCTTTATTCTGGTCTGCGATTGGCGGGCTTTGTTGTTCTTTCATTGTTTTATTTATTTCTGTTTTCTTGGTATAGTTTTCCATTCTTCTATTTTCAAACTTCAGGTATGATTTTCGACTAGTTTTGAATGCCAATTGCAAACAGCATAAAACCCATAAGACTCTCACTTTAATATGTGAGTTAAATCTCTCCCCATTTATTTTGATTACTCATGTTTTTATTTTGCCCTTTGCATTCTCATGCCTTTTCTTTTGTTTGTTTTTGATAATCTTTGTCTCCTGTTAAATTAATAAAGCTTTTTATATTTTCCTCTTTGTTCTACCAATTTGGAAATCATATATTGTATTTATATGCTTTCACCATCACCCTAAAATTTCTAATAAGTCTACTGAAGATTATATTTTCCTAACACAGCCTAAAATTAATACGTCTACCTCTCCCTTGCACATTAAGAAATTGGTATTCAGTTTTCCCCAGATTTTATCTTTTCATCTTTCATATAATTTTATCTAGTATTTTACTTGTGCTTCACTCTCTAACAAAGACATTAATACTAGTAATTAATTTTTTTATCATACAACATGATTTTAATGTCTTTTGTTCACTGTTGCTGCTTGCATTTCCTTTCCTCCCTTTTAAAATTTAACTTAAGTACATAAATCCACTTACAGTGTGACAGCAAGGGTCTATAGATTGTAAATTTTATGAATATCTGAAGACCTAAAATGTCTTAATTTTTTTCTCATTCTTTAGAAAGTTATTTAGAATCCTTAAATATGTTAAAGATACAGAAAAACACAATTATGTAAATAAGTTTGAGTTAATATTTTTTAACTATTTTTTTAAAGTCTACATAAATTGAACCGAAATCCCATTTCCCTGTACAATTCTCTCCCTCACCCCCTTTTCCTACCTGGAGATAACTACTATCTTGAAGGAGAAGTGTATTAATTTCATGAACGTTTTTATACACTTATCACATGTGCATGTCCCCTTAAACAATTTACATATGGCATTGTTTTGTATCATAATACACATATCCTAGCTGCAATGCCTTTATTCATCACATGTCTTTGAAATTTATTCCTGTTGCCACATGCAGCCTAGTGAATTTATTTCACATGCTATGTAATAACATTGTGGTGTAAATAAATCACCATTTCATTGTCTATTACCTCACTGAAGAGCAGTTGGCCTGTTTACACACACAACGCGGCAATGAATTTTGTTGTAAATATTTGTTACCTTGGATACATTTGTGAGAACTTCTCTAGGGTAGAAACTAGAAACCAATTTGTTGTGCTGTAGAGTACACATCTTTAGCTAGACTAGTTATGTCAAAGTTCATTATTCCAAATTATGTTCCCATCTGCACTGTGTAATAATTGCCATTTTCTCACACCTGATGTTTTCAGATTATTTAATTCCTTCTAATCTGATGGGCAAGACATGCTATGTAATTGCACTTTTATTTTACTTATTTATTCAGAGATGGGGTCTCACTGTGTTGTCCAGTCCATACCTTAAGCTCTAGACTAAAGCAACCCTCTTTCCTTGTGTGTGTGTGTGTGTGTGTGTATAATTTTTGTATGTATTTTCTGGGCCAAAGTGGTTAATTACTGCTACACTTTCCTGGACAAGCTTCCCTGCAACCACAACAACCTTAAGAGTTACCAGTGAAGATGATGGATTCATAAAGATTATGGAGTTCAGTTCTTGGATGAAACCCATCCAACAAGCAATGTATGGCATCTGCCTACTTGTTTTTGAATCTCTGCTTCCTACCCCTTCCTCCTAATGCCCATGGATAATCCCTACAGGTGATCCGGAGTGTGTCTTCTTCCACTTTGCCTCTACACTTTTGTTCACACGCTTCCTTCTGCTTGGAATGCTCTTTCATTCTTCCTTTGTTAATTTTTCTTTTTTCCTAAAACTTACCTCAAACATTTACTGCCCTAGGAGCCCTTCCCTTACTACTTCTTCACTGTGGATTCTTCTCTCTGGCCCCTTCCATGTATCAAACTTGATAAAATACCTTTTAGCCTGTTTGTATAATATTTTTCATGCTTAAATCTTCTGTGCATGTGCACAACATATAATCTCTGAGTTAAGTGGCACCCGTCTGCCTCAGATATCTCCACCACCTTGGATAGGGCAACAGGTGTCTGACTACATCCCAAGTTTCACTTAGGTGCTCAAAAGCTATTAGCTGAGTTGAATTGAATCTGTTATCATGGGGATGAAGACTGAATGAGAACAAGAGGATTTGAGAGAAGAGAAAATGGTGAAAGTTGACCTGAGGAAGAGTGACTGGGAAAGGCTTCTCTGGTTTGGGGGAGTGAGATCTATGAGGCTAAGCCAAAAACTACAAGGGATCTGTCTTTCTAGTTATGCTGGACAGAACCCATCATCTTGAAGGACAAGAATTCAGATGGTACAGGCGGTGCCTGTGGCTCAAAGGAGTAGGGAGCCGGCCTCATATGCCGAAGGTGGCGGGTTCAAACCCATGAGCAGAGTAGAAGTGAAAGGCCAAAGAAAAGGGTAGGTTAAGTCTTTTGACTTAGTTGTCTACCTGTAAAACTTTACACTCCAGGCCACTGCCGACTCACCAAGGATGCAAATTGCTAAGTGAGGGCATAGGTATCTGCTCTGTTTTCAGTCACACATTAAGAAAAGCAAAGCTTAACCTTAGAAGGTGATGATAGTGTAGAAGGAACCGACAACGGATGAGCAGCCGCCTTCTGTGTGAAGACGCCCTTGCTCCTTCCTTAGAAAGCTTGCATTCTGTCTAATCTCTGTGTTTTACTGTTGTTAAAAATAAGGGAATCAAGGACATACAACTGAACTGAGTGTGGTCAATTAGTGGTGGAAGCAGGCTGACAGCTCAGCTCCACGCAGACCACAGATCGTACAACCAGTCTATTCTCAAGAAACAGATGCACAAGTCCAACTGGAGTGCGGCAGCGTTTTCTGGATTCAGCACCTAAACACCCCAAATATATTCCCACGTCTACACGTAGTCAAACTATTTAGGCAATTGACACTAGTCTGTTCTGGCTCAATGGACATTCTTTCCCCTACTGAATACTTAGAAGTAACTATTTATTTTGGCATTAGGTACCTGGGGTGCTTTTATTAGTAACAGAAAAATGCCAATCAAATTGGCCTAATAAGAAATTTATGGCTTGCATGAATGGAACTCTAATAATAAAGAATGCAATTTCTGATAGCTTAATCCAGCAATTCAATGATGCCATCGACGGCACTGATGGCCCTTTTGTTTTGCAGTCCCCAGTAATGGCCTCCCCCAGGGCTGGCTCTCCTCACAAGTTGTAGGATATAATGGTAGGAAAAAAAGGCCCCTCCCCCAATTGTGAAATGAGACTCTTCCCTTCAGTCTGATCACATGTGTCTGCTCTGGACCCGTAACTGTTACTAGGGGAAGGCCATGCCCTGATTGGTTTCAGTCCAAACTCCTCAAAGAGTCTAATGGGATTATTGTGTTTGGCTTTGATTAACCAATACTTATTTCATTCCTGGAGCTGGAATTATTTCCTAAAGCATCATAGATCTTCCAAAATGGGGGAGGAGTGGAGAACAAGTTGGACAACTGGATATAATATCTGGTTTGCAGGTTAAAATCGTTCAAATCAGAGAGTGAGGGATTGGAAAACCAAGTTTGATTGAGTAATTTATGTTTTGGCACTGTGTACCATACACTCAGTGATGCAATACAGAATATCCACCCTGATATTTCATTGATAAGGAGACACCATCTTTTGTTTGATGCTTGGCGGAACACCAAGAATGAAAAAAGTAGACTTAAAAAAAAAAAAAGAAAAAAGTTCTGCCATGCTCATTCTTCTTCATTCTCCTCTCCCTCTTCATCATTATCTTCTTCCTCCTCACTCTCTTCCTTTTTGGTTCTTTCTTTATGTACTTTTTAATTTAATTTTATTTTTTTGAGACAGAGTCTCAAGCTGTCTCCCTGAGTAGAGTGCCATGGTGGCACAGCTCACAGCAACCTCCAACTCTTGGGCTTAAGTGATCTTCTTGCCTCAGCTTCAGGGACTACAGGCACCTGCCACAACGCCCTGCTATTTTTTTGTTGCAGTTGTCATTGTTGTTTAGCTGGCTCGGGCCAGGTTCAAACCCACCAGCCCCGAAATGTGGCCAGTGCCCTAACCACTGAGTATAGGCACCCAGCCTCTTTGCTTATTTTTAAAAGAGATCATTACTTCCCACCTTACTTATAAGACCACCTTGTGGTCTCTTGAAGAGCTAAAAATTAAAGTCAACAAAAAAGCAGACCATTTTTCTCAGGCAGATCACTAATTTGGAACTACGTGCTATTCAGTCACCACGGTGTGATGCATCTCTACCACTCTTTCAAAGTCACCTTCTTACTCTAGACTTTAAGAGCTTAGGAAAGTGATCGTGTCCAAACACGGAGAAAGTGAATTAAATAAGTAACTTAAAGAATTTAAATAAATATGGCATGATTTTTCAGAAATGGTAAAAGTGTATTTTAAGTTAGAAGTCTTTGGTTCCAGGCTATTTGTTGGCCGTGACCTTTAAAAGCAGACTGGGCATTAGGAGAGGCGATGGAAGGAAAGACTTCTGTGTTTGGGACCAGGTTCTGCGAGAGGGCTGTTAGCAAATGGATCTTTCTTTAAACCAGGAATGTTATACAGGGTGTGCTGCAATAATTTAGTTTACAATGATGTTCAGATAAGAGTTATTTAAAACATCCTATGGGAAACTGTGATGAAATATTTTGGTAACAGATGAAGAGAGAAAGATGAATAGATAGCAACAAGTGAAACTTCCAAATGACCATGTCATTTAAACCTGAGGAAAAATAACATGGCTGGTTGAGGCTTTTAATTCTAGAGTTTATTTTTGGCTAATCTGTAAATCTTCCGCAAACTCTGGTGAAGTTTGATATCCGCAGTCGACTTTGGTTTCTCCTGGGGCAGCACTTGCAGTGTGTTCCATGAATCCTTTGCAATGTGCTCTTGGCTCCTGCCCTCAGCACCCGCAGGGCTTGGTGTGGCACCCTCTGGCCGCCTGAGTCTCCTGTTAGGACCCCTGGAGATGGTGGGCACCTGCAGGCACATCAGGAGAGCAAAACGGCTGCCGAAGCAGCTTGACCATGTGCAAAGCTAGCAGAGCCCTGAAGCCTTCCAAGTACATACACGGGGAGGAAACTTAGCCAAGGGGACAATTTCTCCCAATTTATTGGGGTATTAAGGACACAAGGTACGCACTGGATATCCTCTCCCGTGCCCTAACCTCCTGTTCAGGCAAGGCACTTCTCTTTCTATAAACAGCAAAAGGTAGAATCTGTCTCCCTTTTTCTATCTTGAGTGAGCTGAATTGGGAACTTCATTAAATGCTCCTATTACACAATCGATGTGCTCATCTTTTATTATCTAATGTTGCCTCTTATTTAGTTTCTGTTTTACTGTATCAATATTTCATGCATATCGTCTTCTTAATTAAAATGTGCTCTAATAAAAAGATTTCAACACTTCCTTTTAAACTGCTCCCTCCCATTTCTTCTCATTCTTACCCATTTGGTAACTTTCTTGCCTTTTGCTATTCGTTTTACATTTGTATAAAAGTGTGGGCAGGAATGCCTTGCTTTTGCATAATGACTTTTTTTTTTGTATAACTGAGACAAGTCTTTACTAGGTGCCCTTTACCTTTTACAGCGTGTTTTGCGAATCTTTTTGCATGCAGTGTGTGGACATACTCTATTGTTTATAACTGCCACAAAGTATTTAATAGTATATAATATACACGTCTGCTAAATATTTATATGTTTTCCAATGTTTTCTATAATGAACTATACTGAAATAAAAATCCTTATAGGTTCCACTCTGTGTGCCCGATGTTTCCTTAGATTGATACTTACAATTAAATTTTATAGTTACTTCTGGTTCTCAAAGGTCCAATATTATTCCGTGTCCACTAGCAGTGTAAAAAAATTACTAAAACATACTCTCAACTTGGGATTTTATCAGTTTACTTGTGCTTTCTCAATCTGATTAGTAAAAGTTATAACATTTTTGTGTTTTCATTGATCTTTCTTAATTAATGTTCACTGGTTTTTGTTGCCTTCTGCCAGTTTTTAAAATTCTTATTCTGCTTCATTTCTCCCTTTGGGCTTATTTTTGTTTTTGCATTCTCTCTCTCTGTCTCTCTGTCTCTCTTTCTTTCTCTGAAATTCTTTATAGAGATATGACATTAATCCTTTATCTGTTTTAAATGTTGTAAAGATTTCCCCCATATATGTTTTGTCTTTTTAAAGCTAAAAATTATACAGGGAGAATATTTGGTAAATTTTAATGTGAATTGTTTTTAATTTTTTCCTGCATTTTTATTTATAGAGGAATGTTTCTATAATCCAATATCATAACCATATTATTTTATATTTTCTTTTTAATGAGCACACCGTGGCATAGACCTCTGTATTTATTTTTCTCCTAATAGTGATAAGTGTATCCCAACTGCATTTACAGGTCAGTCTATTAACCACTGACTTGATATCACATTAATTATAAACTACATTTTTCGATTTGCATGGTTTTATTTCAGTTTGTAGTGATCTTTGTCTAGCCCTGCACTGATGCTGCATGGCTTAACTGACATCACACCATGCTCAGGTGTCTGGCAGGACGAGTCCAGTGGTATGTGTGTTGGAGATGCTCTTACTGGCTCAGGAGAACAACTGGGCACATGTCTTCCCAACTCTGCATTTGGTGACACCATGTTGACAGCATGAATCGAGCCATCATGGGAGTATTTTTACCAGATAAATAATCCTACAGACAGGCAGCAGTAACCCATCTTCCGAACTAGATCCATGAAGTATCCCTCTATCTACTCAGGTCTTTCCCTCCAATTTATAGTTATCTACACATAGATTATGCACATTTCTTCGGAAGTTGAATTATGACTACACAATAGTTTTGATGTACATATTTAGAAAGTCATTTAACTACACTATATATATATATATATTTTTTTTTTTTTTTGAGACAGAGTCTCATTATGTTGTCCTCCATAGAGTGCTGTGGAGTCACAGCTCACAGCAACCTCATACTCTTGGGCTTAAGTGATTTCTTGCCTCAGTCTCCCAAGTAGCTAGGACTATAGGCACCCACCACAATGCCTGGCTATTTTTTTGTTGCAGTTGTTTAGCTGGCCTGGGCCAGGTTTGAACCCACCACCCTCAGTGTACATGGCTGGTGCCCTAACCACTGTGTTACCGGAACCATGTCTACACCATAGTTTTGATGTGCATGTTTAGAAAGTCTTGTAACTATGATAATTTTATTCATCCTACATTTAAACTGGTTACTGCTAGTCTGTAGGGAAACTATTAACATTTGTTTGTTGATCTTACTTTGAACTATTTTGTTGGTATCAGTAGAGGCCAATTGCTATAACAGAGAATTCCAAATTTCAATAGTTTAGTAAAATAAGGCTTGATTTTTCCCTCATGTCCAGACTACCACTGGTCTATGGTGGCAGAGGCTGGGATCTCTGCAGCACATACTCACTCAGGGTCCAGGCTCTGTTCCCTCTAGCATTCTGCCTTTCCACTGGATCCCAGCATCTGGCCACAAGTCAGGCACATGAGAGAAGGGGTGAAGGGTTAAAGGGGAAGTCTTACGGGTAAAGCCTAGAAAATGCTTATGCCATTTTCCCTCCAGGGTATTGCCCCAGACTTGTAAGTGTGCCCCACTTGACACATGTAGTCTAGCTATATGCCCGGGAGGGAGCAGCAGGCCAGGCCCTGCCACAGCTGATCTCTCCTGTCCAGTCTCTGTGATATTAAAGGCAACTTTGTCTGGTAAGTTTCTTATTTATAACCCAATTTTACCATCTAGGACCTGTAGTGTAATGTGAAACACTGTTAATATCAGCAATGGTTACAACTCCATGTTTCCCGTGAATTTCTGATAAGTTTCCCTTAACATGTTGGCTAAAGCTACAATGTTGGCATTGTTTGAAAGAATCATATTGGTTCTATCCCTTGACCTATTACTATATAAGGTGAGTAGCATTTTTTTAATTATAAAACATTCTTGTATTTTTGTAATAAACTCAAATTATATGTATTATATATAGTGCAATACATTTTAAATACCCTACTAGATGTATTAGGGTGGTCACATTTAATTATACATTTTGAATCTACCTTCAAAAATGTTATCAGCTGATTGTTCTCTCGTTTTCCTTCTTTCGTTTTGGAGTTTTGTATAAGTATTAGGTTTGCATCATAGGATGACTCAGAAATCTTCACATCCACCCCCCCCCACTTTGTTTTTATGATGGTGAATGTCAAACTTGTGTTTCCATGTTCAGAACTTCTTCGAGCATTTCATGTAGGGCTGATCTAATGGTGATAAATTCTGTGTCTGCTTGTCTGGGAAAGATTCTTTCCCCTTCATTTCTGAGGCTTGACAGGTTTTTTTTCTTTAAGCACTCTGAAAATAGGGTTCTAATTTCTCCTGGCTTTTAAGTTTTCTGCTGAGAAGTCTGATGGGGGTTCCTTTAGAGGTGACCAGAGGCTTTTCTCTTGCTGATTTTAGGAATTTTCCCCTTCATGGTGACTTTACACTTGGCAACAGTCTTAGAGAAGTCCATCTTACAATGTATTGTCCTGGCGTTCAATGGGCCTCTCTTATCGGAATGTCTGAGTCTTTTGCTGGACTGCAGAAATTTTCGTCAATTATTTACTTAAGTGGTTTTCTGAACGTTTCACTGTTTCTTCTCCCTTGGGAATTAGGATGATTCATAAGTTTGGCTGTTTTATCTAGTCTCAGACTTCTTTGAGGCTTTGTTCATTTTTTTTCCTGTAATATTTTTGCCTGATGCATTAATCCAAAAGACCTGTCTTCCAAGTTCTAAGATTCTCTCTTTTGCTTGGTCTAGTCAGGCAACTATAGTTTGTAACTGTTTCAACAAATTTTTTGTTTCTAGACGTTCTGTTTCCTTTGTTTATAATCTCCATCTCCTTGGTAAATTTCTCATTCCTATCTATCCTGAATTGATTTTTTGACTTATTTGCATTGGTTTTCAAATTTCTCCTGCATCTCATTGAGCTTCTTTAAAATCAATATTTTACATTTTTTGTCTGGCATTTTGTCTTTTGGTTAGGATCCCTTGCTAGAGAACTATGGTGTTCCTGTGGAAGTGTCCTAATACCTTGCTTTTTTACACTTCCAGTATTATTACACTGATCTCTTTGCATTTCTTTGAGGGAACTGTTGCTTCTTATTATTTTTGAATTTGCTTCTGTTAGAGAAAGGGATTATTATTATTTTTTTCTTTCTTTTCCTTCTCTTGAGATTGTGACTGTGCTGTATGGTCAGTAGGGCTGTTTAGCTTGGCTTCTGGGGTCAGTGATGGGGTCTGTCTAATTTCCTCCTCTGTTGCCAGCCCTTGCAAGGCGGCTTTCTCAAATGCCAGAGGTAGCGCTGTAACAGGGAGGTGACTGGGCTGGCTACCTCCTGAGCAGCTGGGTTCCACGGGCAGTGGTAGTGGCAGGGGAGGTCACCAGAAGCTTGTCTCTTTCCCCAGTGCTGTGCACTTGTGTGACCTCTGGGCCAGGAGGTGGCACTTGCAGGTGAAACCAGTTGTGGTGGTGGCATCAGGGTTTATGTTTGACTTTTGTTAACCTGGAGGGTTACTTGGGTGTCTCAGGAGACTGGCAGCTCAGTGACTGGGTCCTACGCTCCACCTCCGGGTGTGGGTAGGGACAAGCTGGGCTACTTAAAATGTACTGGGTATTTAAAATATAATCCAGTAACCCCACCAGGGTTGTACTGGGTTAGTCTGCCCTCGGGTTCTCTCAGTGCCCTGGCCATGGGAGCAGCTGGGAGGCTGGGGCAGTGCTCAGGTCCTTGGAGAATTGCCCCACTGAGGAGCAGAGTGACCGCTCCTGTGCGAGTGGCCCAGCACCGGGAAAGACCTTCCATCCTGTCTCCATGGCCAGTAGAGCCGGAGGGGACCCGCTTTGCTCTCGCACACCACAGCCAGGGGGCTCCCTCCCATGTCTCCACTGGGCAGCAAGTCAGGGCAGTTTGCCTTGGGTCCTCGAAACCACCCCGGGCCACAAACCTCCATCCAGAGGTGAAAACCAGGCCTTATGGGCAAATGTCCACACCACGCTCGCATCTCAGCTCCAGCCGTGGCCCCAGCTGTAGGCTGTCCGCTGGCCGGCAGGTGCCCGCAACGCCTGGATGGGGAAGGGCTCCTTCTGTGCCCCGAGGGCCGGGGCCTGTGACGTGGCACCTCCTAGCGCTGCTACTCCGGACACATCCACAGCCGCACGGCTGTCCAGGGAACAGCGGAGTCCTCCTCCCTGTCCCAGCTGAGCCCCAGCCCGTGAGCCACCAGGGTCTTGCCGGATCTAAAGTGCCCTTCACTTTTGTGTTGAATCCGTATGTTGCATTTTGGCTAAAAGTTCAGTGGTGTGTAAATATTTAATTTTCTTCTTCCAAATTCAGCGAGGCATGTTGGGAAAGTCTCTAGTTTACCATCTTGGAAAGAAAAAAATTCCCCTACTTTGTATAAAAGTTTAGGTAACTAAGAATTTTCTGCTTTTTCAATGTTTTCCAGGACCAATTGGGTCTGGCCTCCATTCCCCACTCAGTTCCAAATTGTACTTTGAAATTAATTTGTAGTAAAGGTGATTTTCTGGATATAGAGTTTGTGTAATCTCCTCCACAATTAACTTACAGGACAATGTCATCGTCCGCAAATACTCTCGTGCCGTCCCTCCCCCAAGCCACAGCAGCCACTGGCGCATCGTACAAATGGGATCGTGTAGGTTGGGCCACTTGGAACCCGCGTCTTCCCCTTAGCAGAGCGCCTCTGGGGTTCATCAAAATCCCCGAGTGTATCGGATGCTGAGTGGTATTCCATGTGTGGGTGTACCTCCGGATACCTGTCAGGTGAAAAGTGACCTGGTTACTTCCCGTATTTAGCAATTATGGATAGGCCTGCTGTAAATATTCATGCAGGTTTCCGTGTGAACTGTCGGGTTCATTTCTCCAGGTCTAGGGTAAACACTTGCCAGTTGGGTTTCTGGATTGTAGCATAAATGTATGTTTAAGTTCACTGTGCACAGTGGCCGTGCCCGTTTGCTGAACACCAGCAGCACATGAGCGTTCTCATCCTGTTTCTTCGTCGGCACGTGGTGTTGTCAGGGTTTTGCTTGAGTCTGCCTGGTCGATATGGCACCACGGTGCGGCTTTAATTCGCATTTCCATGATAACTAATGGTGTTGAACATTTCCCCCATGTGCTCAGCTGCCTTCCACACGTTCTTCTGGATGAAGTGTCTTTTGTCCAATTTTTTGTTTGTTTTCTTACTGTTGAGTCTCGAAAAATTTCCTGATATGTTTAACAGTTCCTCTGTTAAATATGTGCTTTGTAATTAGTATTTCTCCTAGTCTGCGTAGCTCACCTCTTAATTCTTTTAACATCTTCTTCAGAGTGAAAATTTTAAATTTTAATGATGTTGGATTTATTCCTTTTTTTCTTTATGGATCATGCTTTCAATGTCACGTCTAAGAACTCTGTGCCTAATTCTAGGTTATAAAGATTTTCTCCTTTTTTTCTTTTGAAAGATTTATATTTTACATTTAGAAGCATGGCCCATTTGGTGTTAATTTTTATGCAACATGTGAGGTTTGGATTATAGTTCTTTTTTTTTTTTTTGCATATGTATTTCCAATTGTTTCAACACCATTTGTTGAAAAAGACTGTCCTTTCTCGAATTACTTTTCAATCATTGAAAAAATCAATTGGCAAAATTTTTATGGGTCTATTTTTGGACTTTTTGTTTTTTCTCATTAATCTATATGACTCTTTTACTGGTATCAGTCTTAATTTCTACAGTTTTATAAGAAGTCTTCAAATCAGGCAATCTCTCACTTGCCAACTTTCTTCTTCAAATTTGTTGTAGCTATTCTATTTTCTATGCTTTTCCATATCAATGTTAGATTAAGCTATACCTACACATGTCCTTCTGGGATTTTGATGGGAACTACATTAAGTCTGTAGATCAGTTTGCACAGAACTGACGTTGTTGCTATTCTGAATCTTAGAATCTGTGAACATGATGTGTCCCTCCATTGATTAAGTTTTCTTTCTTCAGTATTTTGCAATATTCAATATACAAATACTACACGTGTTGTTAAGTATTAAACCTAAGTATTTCATTTTTGAAGAACCTACTATAAACATTATTACTGTCAAAGTTCATTTTTGGATAATTCATGACAAGTATTTAGAAACATAGTTGGCTTTTGGGTATTGACCTCGGTATCTGGCAACATTGATAAAACTGGCGTATTAGTTTTAGGAGCTTTTTTTCCTAACGTAGATGCAATATTAAATCATAACTGCAAAAAATTAACCACAATACATACTGTGCTACAGTAATAATTTCATAGCCAGCTCCTGTTGCTATGGAGCTGAGCTCACATGTTGTGAGTGAGGCCAGTGATGCTCATCACGTCCAGTCAGAGGTTTGTCCCTCCAGAAAATTGCAGAGGTGAGTAAAAAGTGACCTCTTCAGGTTTTTGTATATTTTTCGTTTTCTTTAGCATGGTAACTTAAACCTGGAATAACTCCATAGGATGCATGCCATGGAAGTGACACGGGTGATGCTGGCAATGTTCCCCAGAGGCACAGAAAGTCGTGCCCTGACAAGAACACATTGAACTGTTTGCAGCAAGCCATAGACTGAGGGCTGCAGCTGTGGGCACTGCCATTTCATACAGATGATTCATCTTGTAAACAGATGACACAAACTCATGGAATCGATAAATACACAGGACTGTAAGTATCCTTTCTTTCTCATAGGATTTTAAAATAACATTTTTCTCTTCTCTAGCTTACTTTACTGTAAGTTTACAGTACGTGGTACATAAAATACACAAATTACGTTTTGATCAGCTGTTTATGTGATCAGTCAGCACCCCTAACTTCCTGTGTTTTTCAAGGATCAGCAGTAGCTTTAACTGATGATTTTCATACACTGTGGGGTATGTCACTGGGTGTATGAACAATGGCACAGGAAAATGCAACTTTGCTATCATGCTGTAACTTCTATTCAATGGGTGTCTGTACTTCTCTCCCTTGTCTCCTGCCCCACTTGTGAAAACCTTGGCACCGTGACTTTTCTGTTTGTATTCACATAATGGAAAGTCCTAAAATTATCATTCTAAGGCCTTGTGCTGTTTCGTTTCAAAAATTAGAATGTATATTCCTATCTAAAAAAAATTCACAGCTTCAAATTTAACTTACTATTAAGTCTTTCTCCCCTGTACCTGTTTATTATTTTTTATTAAATCATAACTGTATATACATTAATGCATTAATTCATTAATATATTTATGGGGTACAATGTGCTGATTTTATATGCAATTTGGAATGCTTACATCAAACTAGTTAACAGAGTCTTCACCTCACTTAATTATTGTGTTATGATATTTATACTCTACACTTAATAGATTTGACACGTACCCTTTCAATATACATGATAGGTGTGGTCTCCCCATTTACCCTCCCTCCATCTAACACCCCCCCCCCTTGTCATCCTCTTCCTTCCTTCATCCTGGGCCCTGTACCTGTTTAAACCTAGAAGTCTGCAGTGGGGTGTGAGGTTTTCTTAGAGCAAGCCAGCCTGAATGTCTCCCTCCCTCCCCTTCCCTCCTTCCCTCCCTCCCTCTCCTTGCTTGTCTCTTTTCCTCCCTTTCCCTCCTCTCCTCTTCTCTTCTCTTCCCTTCCCTTCCCCTTCCCTTCCCTTCCCTTC
>NW_003852441.1:4555616-4618962 GCF_000181295.1 Otolemur garnettii | reverse complement strand
TCCCCCTCTCCCTCTCCCTCTCCCTCTCCTCTCCTCTCCTCTCTTCTCCTCTCCTCTCCTCTCTCTCTCTCTCTTTCTTTTTTTCCTATATTCCTTCTCCCCTTTTCCCTCCCTCCTACTTTCTCAGTTTCTCTCTTTTTTTTTTCCCTTTAGTTAGTTAGGCCAGTGGTCTCAGTGCCCAAGGGCTGTCATATGAAGAACACTGTGGTAAAATAACCTCTTACATGTTTCTGCTTGGCTAATGTTTAAAGGTGACTCCTTTTTTTGTGGGGGACATTTCTAAGCTTTTTAGAGCTCCCTGCTGTGTTGCTCTTTCCTAAGTACTTTGACCTGAGTAGAGACACCTGTTCCCAGTGGTCGCTTTAGACTCCTTTCTCAGATCCTGGCATTCAGGCGTAGCTTCTTTCTACTGAGCTCCCCTTGCAGATAGCCATGCACACCTTGTTGGGATGACCTCTGGCACATCCCATGTGGCTTTCCCCTGCTGGGTCCTCTCCCAGTGCAGCTGGTTAATCCTTCTCTTGTCTTCTAGCAGTGCAAGTGACAGGATGCATTCCACAGCCTGCTGAAACTTGTAAGTCAGAACTTGGCCTTCTTGTCTCCCAACTGCAAGGAACATGCTTTAGAACTCTGGGAATGCTCTTCTGGAAGCCCCCCCTGCTGAGCTATGTATTGGAATGTGGATACTTCCCTGACCCTCCCAGGCCCTCCCCTTGCAGGCCACAGCCTAGTAACACCTCTGTTTGGAGAAATTGCTCCACCATCCTCCTTTCTTGCTTCCATTATGCTAATATTAACTCTTTGACATCCTTGACATGGATGAGAAGGTTCCAGGATTGTTCATTTTCTTGAAAAATCTGCATATGGTGATGTGTTCATGAAGGTGGCCCAGCTGGTGTAATCGAGAGAACCAAATACTTTGTGGCTCAACACAATAGAAAAAAACTTGTTCCAGGTTAAAGGAAGAGGCTCTAGTGGTGGGAGATGGGGGCTTTGCTCTTCACAGCCTCCCTCAATGTGTGGCCTCTGTGGCACCTAGAAGAAATAAAAGCAAGCTAGTGGTGTACATGGGGGAGGTTTTCATGGGTAAGATCCACAAGTGCCAAATTTTGCTGTGTGCCCTTGGCCAGGGCCCAGTCACAGGACCCTACCTAACTGCCAGGGGGCAGGGAAACGTAGGCTGGCTGTATATTTACAAAGAATTAGGCTTGGATTTTGGTGAACAGCAAGCAGTCTCTGCCATAGGTCAATTTCCATTTCAGGTTGAAATATCTTTTTTTTTTTTTTTTTAAATTTAGTGACTACAAATGAGAATTCCAACATACTGTCCATGCATTTAGAAGGAGTCAAATAATTAACCACAGTTCTCCTTGAAATCCTAACTGTTCTCAATGTCTGCTTCATATGCTATGGTAGTTTTTAACCTTTTCCTCAAAAATATATCAAATTTGGGGATATGAAATACTACAAATTTTGACATCCACATTCTGATCTTCTGACTCTTTTAAACAGCTTTTAACCTGACTTACTTCTTCTTTAGTGCCCAAAAGAGTCCTGGATACAGGGTAGAACCTATCCCCACCCAGTGACGTGGAGAGAAAAAAGGCTGGACCATACTCATCCATGGACAGTTTTACACTGACAGAGTAGAATCCTGTCACCCAGAAGCTATCACTGTGAGCATTTCAGCATATGTCCTGTCTTTTTCTGTAAGTTCTCTATCTCTGGAGCTACCCATGTATCTCTATTTATCCATCATCTATTTATCTATCCATTCAGATATTCCTTGATAAGGTGTTTAAAATACACTAAGTAATATGCCTTAGACAGCCATCCATGTCATTAAACGTTATTCCACATAGCATCTGAAATGACCTTGTTGTCTTAAATGATAGGACTGTACTATTATCATCCCGTCTTTCTTGTACTTTATAAGAGCTTAATATCTTTTTTTCTTTGCAAGCAAACTGCCAAATTTATTAAACCACAGTAGATTCCAGAGAAGGAATGGAAAGTTGAATGTCTTTAAAGTGTTCCTGGCTATGAATGAAGATGAATTCCTGTTATGCTTATGGCCATGCTGAATGTTCTTTCTTTTTATTGTTACCAATTTGTTAGGATAAAAATGATAGCTCATTGTGGTTTTTGATAGGCATTTTGATTAATTGATGAATTGAAAAATTACTTATTTAAAAGCTACATCTGTGTGAATGTGTGTGGGGGGCTTGCATGTGAAATGTCTCTTCTTAACCTTTTGTCCATGTTTCCAATGGAATGTTTATCTTTTAAATTTATTTTGAAGATATCTTTATAACTTGAAAACATCAGCTTTTGTCAGGCATAAATGTTGCAGGGATTTTTCCCCCCAGCCAAGGTTATTTGCACTGCAAACTTATTTGTGTAAGACACAGACACATGTTCTTTTTAAATTTCACGTAGTAAGATAACCATGTCATTCACCCCCAAGAACAGCCGTTGCCTGGCCAAGACCATTTAGTTACCCATGTTTTCTGCTTCTTTTTTCCTTTTCTCATTTTTACCTTTAAATAGTTAAGCCAATTGGACTTTATTTGGGAGAGGGATTTAACTTTATCATTTCCTAAATTCTTAGCCAGTTTTTTTCATATCATGTATTAAATAATATATATTCTCTGAATGGATTTACAAGGTTTCGTTTTAAGTTTTAAATCCTACTGTATACTTGGGTTCATTTTTGGTACTTTTGCTTTGCTCTATTAATGTTTATCTATTTTAATGTTATGAACACTCCATTTTAAATGGTGTAAACATAGAAGATTTTATTATGAGGTTTGCACATTTTTTCTACATGTGCTATAAAAGAAAATTCTCTTAGCTGGTCTCACATATTAATTTTCAAAATACATACTAGACTCATTTTGTTAAATTTCAAAATAATCCACTGATTTCAATGAGTTTATGTATTATCTGGTAAGAGCTAAAAACATTGAAAAAGTGAGATTTTTTTTTAATTGACTATATGATATGTTTTTATACTCATTTCCACTTTAAAAATATATCTCAACAGAACTGAGCAAGATGGTGGACCAGAAGGATCATTCAGCTGAGCTCTCCTAGAACAACTGAGGACAAAGAGAAAACCCAGCCATAACTGGCATGGAGGCCTTACCCAGAGTCATGGCTCAGGGAGCACAGCAAGGAGGTGGTGAGCTGGATACAGTGTATGATCTGGAGTTGTAGAAATCTGATGAATTAGGCAAGTGATTGCAACTGGCTGTGATTGGCTGCCCTTCACTGGAGGTCCAGGATGGAAGGAAGCCTTTCCAGAATGTGGTTGTTTTCATTGTTGTTCAATAACAATAATGTTTTCAGTTGTTGAGGGAAGCTGCGTGTATAGTGGCAAACTTAGAAAAGTGGGTGGACTCAAATAGTATATAGCAACTAGTTTTGAATGACAGTTAGAGTGGATTTGCCATAGGTTTGGTGATTGACGAGGCAGACATACTGAAAAGATATTTGAGGCCAAGGGGCTGCCATTGTGGGAAGGTCATGACAAGATCTTAGCAGGGGCCTAAAGCACAGCCATCTTAATTCTGCCAGGATCAGAACTCCACTCTTGGGACAGGCTGAAGGACTCCTGTACCCCATGGGAACTGGAGTCAGGGGCCACTGTAAGACCTGCCTCTAAAGAATTCTTATGATTCTGAATGCTGAGGAAACAATCAGATGATCACTGAAGGCAACTAAGTTTGGAATAAGTACCATAGAGGTTGCTGGCTGTGCTGTCTTCTAAGAAAACCACAGCGCCACCTGGTGTCCCAGTGACATATTGCAGCATACTGCCATCAAGTGCAAGGACTTCTGTTTATTTGGCCACTTTAAGACATAAGCTCCGAGACAAGGTAATTTGAAGCAAAGGAGGCAATGAACAGGAAAAAAGAGGACAAGAAAGTGAACAAGAAGAAAGAACATGAGACGGAACCAAAAGAAAAATTTGGATAACATGAAAAAACAAAACAGGGGAATTCCCTCAAGGGACCATGAGGAAGCTACTACTACAGAAGACCGTACCTATAAATAATTAATGGACTTGACAGAAAGGGAACTTAAAATATGGATGATAAAGACAATAGAAGGAATGGATGAGAAAATGGAAAGATAGAACCAAAAGTTGGACGAGTGATATGTAGAATATAGAAAGAATATGGTGTAGCATAAGGAAATGAAGGATGTTGGGGTTCTGCCCCGAAAGCAGTGTCTGCTGAGACCTGTGGAAACTGGTGGCAATTGACTAAAGAAATATAAGTAAGAAGAGACAGTAAAGAAAGACAAGAAACATAGAGTAGAATTAAAAGTGGAAGCTCAGGGGTCCATTGCCCATCTTGGGATTCCAGCAATGGCCCAGAGTGTTTGCTCCACTCTGATTTTATTGAAGTCTATTTGCCCAGAGGGTAAGATGAGGGAGGGAACAAAGACATCTACAGTTTCTGGGATTGATCATATCAGCTCCTATTGTTATTATTATTAACCTTAAGGGTAGCGTTCAGAAGTCTGAAATCTGAGCCTTGTATTGGGAGAGCCTCCTGCTTGAGGTCACACACACAGATTTCTAGGGAGGTGTTAAGCTCTGCTAGTTCTCTGTGGAGTGAAATGGCACTGCCATTAATCTCCTCTCAGAGATAGGAGGGAGGGAGGCATTTTCCTCCTATCATCACCACAGAGGATTTTCCTCTGTGATAAGGGATATAAGCTCTTCTGCCCATATCAGGGCTTGAGCTACTCCCTTAGTCTCTGCCTGAGGCAAATGCACATCTCCACAGTGGGTATATGCTTTGCCTGTTTAACAGGAAGGAAATGCCCTAGAAGATGTATCTTTTCCTAGGATTTGCCACAGTCTCTTCTATGACCATTATTCTCTTCAGAGTGCTCACAGACCCACCAGGGTTTTTATAAGCTGTATCCCAGCAGGTTAAAATTTCAGAAAAGACAAGAAGCTTGCTAGAAATGGTTAGCTCAAATATAAACTAACTGACTTCTTTTTTCTGACTCACTCAGCTTACTTTTTAGTTTTCCTCTTTTTCTGGGGGTTCTTTCCTTTGCCAAGAAATGCTGTCCCCATTATCCCAGCAGAAGAAGATACAGAGAATGTAAAGATTCATTAGAAAGTATCAAAAATAGGTTAGATCATGGAGAAGAAAGAACCTCAGAGATAGAGGATAAAGTTTTTGAGTTAACCCAGGTAGTTAAAGAGGTACAAAAGTAAAAATAGAAAGCAGAACAGTTGTTTAGAGAACTATAAGACTCCATGAAAGCATTCAAACATACGAATAATAGTAATCTCTGAAGGGGAAGAAGCTTGTCCCAAAGGAATAGAAGCCCCACTGGAGACTATCATAAATGAAAACTTCCCAAGTTTTACTAAACACCCTGACACACTCCTTTGAGATGGATATAGAACCCCAGGTCATCTCACCTCAGAGTATCTCCAAGACACATTGTATTCACGAACCTGTCCAAAGTCAAGATGAAAGAAAAAATTCTGAAAGCAGCTAGAAGTAAGCACCACCTGACCTACAAAGGCAGAGCCGTTAGGATGGCAGCAGACTTCTTAACTGAAACCTTCCAAGCCAGAAAAGCATCATGATGCACCCTCAACATTCTTGAACAAAGCAATTTTTAGCCCAGAATTCTGTATCCTACTAAACTAAGCTTCAAAATTGATGGACAAATCAAAACTTTTGTGGATATATAAGCACTGAAGAAATTTGCCACAACAGGATGAGCTCTACAAGAAATACTTAGACCTATTCTAAATACTGCCTGTCACAATGGACCACCAGCAAAGTAAACACCCAGAAGGTAAAGTTCAAAACTTAGCTTCTACAATGGTTCAAAGGATAAAACTACACAAAATAAGACTTTCACAAAATAAGATAAATAGAACTCTACCACACTTACCAATTCTCTCAATAAATGTCAATGGACTGAATTCATCACTGAAGAGGTATAGGCTGGTTAGTTGGATAAAAAAGCACAACCAGGAGATACACCTAGCCTTGAAGGAAAAATCAAGACCAAGGGTTAAGGGATGGAAAACAGCATTTCAAGCAAGTAGAAATTAGAAGAAAGGAGGGGTTGCAATCTTATTTTCAGATAAAAGCATATTTAAAGCAATTAAAGTTAAGAAAGACAAAGATGGACACATTATACTGGTCAAAGGAACAATATATCAAGAAGACATTTCAATTTTTTTATACATTAATGCATTTATGGGGTACAATGTGCTGATTTTATATACAATTTGGAATGCTTACATCAAACTGGTTAACATAGTCTTCACCTTACTTACTATTATGAAACCAATTTATAAGACCTTTCAATTTTAAATATTTATGCACCCAACTTAAATGCTCCCAGATTTATGAAACAGACCTTGATGGATCTGAGCAATATGATATTCCATAATATCATAGTACCAGGGACTTTAACACCCCTCTGACAGAACTGGACAGATGCTCTAAGCAGAAACTAAACAAAGATAGAAAGGACTTAAACGTGACCCTAGAATAAATGGGATTAATAGACATATACAGAACACACCATCCCAAAGCTAAAGAATATACATTTTTCTTGTCAGTCCATGGTACATACTCCAAAATCAATCACATCCTAGGATACAAATCAAACCTGAGCAAAATTAAAAGAATAGAAACTATACCTTGTACCTTCTCAGACCACAAGGCAATAAAGATAGAACTCAACACCAACAAAAGCATTCATCACTACAAAATTCCACTACATGGAAATTAAACATGCTGAATGACAGGTGGGTTTAGGAAAAGATAAAAAATAAAATCATTCTCAAACATAACAACAATGAAGACACAAGTTACCAAAACCTGTGGGATACAGCAAAAGTAGACTTAAGAGGGAAATTTATAGCACTAGATTTCTACATTTGAAAAAACAGAAAAAGAACACATCAACAAACTCATGAACCACCCTAAGGAATTGGAAGAAAAGAAGAACAATCTAATCTCAAATCCAGAAGAAGAAAAGAAATAATAAAATTTAAATCAGAGATAAATGAAATTGAAAACAAATTTTCATTCAGAAAATTAATGAAACAAAATATTGGTTTTTTGAAAAAATAAATAAAATTGAAAAACCTTTGGCCAGATTAACTAGAAACTGTAAAGCAAAATCTCTAATAACCTCAATCAGAAATAATAAAGGGGAAATAACAACAGATGCCAGAGAAATACAATAGATCATCTCTGAGTACTACAAGAAACTCTATGCCCAGAAATTTGACAATGTGGAGGAAATGGATCAATACCTGGAATCACACCCTCTCCCTTGACTTAATCAAGAAGAAACAGATCTCTTGAACAGACTGATTTCAAGAACTGAGATCAAAGAAGCCATAAAAAATCTTCCAACAAAAAAATGCCCTGGTCCAGATGGCTTCACACCAGAATTCTATCAAACTTTCAAAGAAGAGCTTATATCTATGCTGCAGAAACTATTCCCAAAAATTGAGAAGAAAGAGATCTCCCCTAACACGTTCTATGAAGCAAACCTCAACCTGATACCAAGACCAGGAAAAGACCTAACTGAAAAGGAGAATTTCAGACCAATTTCACTAAAGAATATAGTCAAAAAGTTTCAATAAAATCCCAGCCATTAGATTACAGCTATAAATTTAAAAAAAAATCATCCATAATTACCAAATAGGTTTCATCCCAGGGATGCAAGGCTGGTTTAACATATGCAAGCCCATAAATATAATTCACCACATCAACAGAAGCAAAATACAAAACAAACAAACAAACAAAACCCCACATGATCCTCTCAAAAGATACAGAAAAAGAATTTGATAAAATTCAGTATACATTTCTAATTATAAAACTGGAAAATATAGTCATAGATGGCACATTTCTTAATCTGATTGAAGCTATCTGCAACAAACTCGCAGCTAATGTTATACTGAATGAAGTAAAACTGAAAGCTTTTTCACTTAGAGCTGGAACCAGACAAAGTTGTCCTCTATCACCACTACTATTCAACATAGTGCTAGAAGTTCTAGCCAATACAATCAGGCAAGAAAAGGAAATAAAGGACATCCAAATGGGATCAGAGAAGGTCAAACACTCCCTCTTTGTTGATGACATGATCCTATACTTAGAGAACCCCAACAACTCAACCACAAGACTCCTGAAAGTGATCAAAAAATACAATAATGTCTCAGGATATAAAATCAAGGTCTACAAATCAGTAGCCTTTGTATATATCAAGAACAGCCAAGATGAGAAGCTCCTCAAGGACACAATGCCCTTCACAGTAGAAAAAAAAAAAAAGGAATATGTTGGAATATACCTAACAAAAGAGGTAAAGGTCCTGACAAAGGAAATTATGAAATCTTAAGAAAAGAAATAGCAGAAGATATTAACAAATGGAAGAAAATACCATGCTCATGGGTGGGAAGAATCAACATTGTCAAAATGTCTATACTAAGCCAAACAATCTACAGATTCAAGGCAATTCCAATTAAAATACCATTATCATACTTTCAAGATGTGGAAAAAATAATTCTTCATTTTGTATGGAACCAGAAGAAACTCCATATAGCCAAGGTAATTCTTAGTAATAAAAAAAAAAAGCCAGGGTATCACCCTACTAGACTTTCAGCTATACTACAAGGCCATAGTGATCAAAACAGCATGGTATTGGCACAAAAATGGAGACATTTGTAACTCAATAAAAAGCCGTAAGATGAAACTAACATCTTATAGACAAACAAAGAAGATACACTGGGGAAAAGAATCCCTATTCAATAAATGGTGCTAGGAGAACTGGATAGCCACATGTAAAAGACTGAAACTGGATCCGTGCCTCTCATCACTTACAAAAATTGATTCAAGATGGATTGAAGATGTAAATGTAACACATGAAACAAGAGAAATCCTCCAAGAAAATGTGGGGAAACACTTCAGGATCTCAGCCTGGGGAAAGATTTTGTGAAGACTTCCATGACAATTGCAACAACAAAAATAAACAAATAGGACTTCATTAAACTGGCAAGCTTCTGTACAGCTAAGGAGACAACAACCAAAGCACATAAACAAACTTCAGAATGGGAAAAAAATATTTGCATATTATGAATATGACAGATACTTGATAACTAGCATATATAGAGAACTCAAATTAATCAACCAAAAAAGACCCAACAATCCAATATAACTGGGCAAGAGAGATGAATAGAATCTTATCTACAGAAGACAGATGGATGGTAACAAACATGAAAAAATGCTCATCATCCCTAATTATTAGATAAATGCAAATGAAAACTACCCTAAGATATCACCTAACCCCAGTAAGAATGACCCACATCACAAAGTCTCAAAGCTGCAAATGCTGGCATGGATGTGAAGAGAAGGGAACACTTTTATACTGCTGGTGGGACTGCAAACTAATACAACCTGTTGGGAAGGAAGTATGGAGAATCCTCCAAAAACTGAAACAAGACTTCCCATTTGATCCTGCAATCCCATTACTAGCCATCTACCCGGTAAAAAAAAAAAAAAAAAAAATCCTTTTATCATAAGCACATTTGTACTAAACTATTTATCACAGCTCAGTTTACAATTGCCAAAATGTGGAAACAGCCTAAATGCCACCAACCCAGGAATGGATTAACAAGCTGTGGTACATGTATACCATGGAATATTATTCAGCCACTAAAAAAGATGGATACTTTGCATCTTTTGTATTAAACCTGGATGGAGGTGGAACACATTTTTCTTAGTAAAGCATCATAAGAATTGAAAAGCAAGACTCCAGTGTACTCAATTCTAGTATGAAGGCCATAGATGAGGTAATACAAGGGTGAGGTAGGGGAATAAGCAAGTGGGGAAAGGGGAGGAGGGGGGAGTTGGGGGATTATGGATTATAGCACACCCTTTGGGGGCAGGACACAATTATAAGAGGGACTTTACCTAACAAATGCAATCAGTGCAACCCAATTCTTTGTACCCTCAATGAATCTTAAACACTCAAAAAAAAAAACACATGAAAAAAACCATAAGTATCTCAATAAAATCATGTCATTTTACAAAACCTATTCATAGTCATTTAATATTGCTATTGAAAAAGATGTTTTTAAAGTATACATTCTAAATGATCATTGCTTAAATGTTGTAAAATTGTTAAATTTTGTGTGCTGGTTTTACCATTGCCCTTTTTACTGAATTCTTACTAGTTTTAATGAATTTCAGTAGACTTATTAGTTTTTCTGGGTGTTGACCATTTACAGATGAGACTAGATTTCTTCTTAGTTTTTCTTGTTTATTGTATTGACCAAAGCTTCAGAATTATGTCAAATAATGTTACTAAAATGCTATGTTTCACCAAAAACAAAACAAAACAAAACAAAACAAAACTTCTTACTAGAGACTTGTGGTGAACTTTTCCTTAATAAAACACGAATGTTAAATGTGGTCACGTTTCTTATGAGTGTGTTTCATGATAAACATTTTTTTTATTAAGTCATATATACATAGATCATGAATACATTTATGCCTTTGTGGGATTCAATGTGTTGATTATTTGTTCAAATTGGAATGCTTACATCCTACTAATTAACATAGCTTTCACCTCATTTACTTAATTACAGTGTTAAGACATTTTTGTTCTATACTTGATAGATTTGACTGGTACCCTTGCAATATGCCTCATAGGTGTGGTCCCACCATTAACCCTCCCTGTATTGAACCACCCTCCCCTTCTCATCCATCTCCCCTTCCCTCCTTCATCTTGGGCTATACTTGTGATTCCTCTTTCATATGAAAGTGTGAGTGATTATAAGTTGGTTTCATAGTAGTACTGAGTACATTGGATATATATTTTTTCCATTCCTGAGATACTATACTAAGAAGAATATTTTCCAATTCCATCCATGTAAATATGAAAGAGGTAAAGTCTCCATCTTTTTTAATGCTGTATAGTATTCCATGGTATACATATACCATAATTTATTAATCCATTCATGGGTTGATGGGCACTTGGGCTTCTTCCAAGACTTGGCAATTATAAATTGAGCTGCAATGAACAATCTGGTGGACATACCTTTGTTGCCAAGTGATCACAAAGAAATGGGATCACTTGTTCTTTTCTTATTAATAAATTTGAGTTCTCTGTGCATTCTGGTTATTAGACCTTTGTTGGAAACATAACCTGCAAAAATTCTCCCCCATTCTGAGGGCTATTTACTATGTTCTTGGTAGTACAGAAGCTTTTTAGTTTGATCAGATCCCAGTAATGTATTTTTGATGTTGCTTCAATTTCCCAGGGGGTGGGGGGCTCCTCCTCATAAAGTAATCTCCCAGGCCAGTTTTTTCAAGTGTTTCCCCTGAACTCTCTCCAATAATTTTTATCATTTCATGTCTTCAGTTTAAGCCCTTTAACCAGTGAAAGTCAATTTTTGTTAGAGGAGAAAGGTGTGGGTTCAGTTTCAGTCTTCTACAAGTCACCAGCCAATTCACCTAGCACCATTTGTTAAATAGGGAATATTTCCCCCAGTTTATATTTTTGATAGGCTTATTGAAGATCAAATGATGATAAGTGTCTGGGTTCATCTCTTGGTTTTCAATTTTGTTCCATACATCGACTTCTCTATTTTTGTGCCAGTACCATGCTGTTTTGATCACTGTAGATTTATAGTAAAGTCTGAAGTCTGGCAGTGTGATACCTTCAGATTTGTTTTTATTTCTGAGTAATGTCTTGGCTATTCAATGTTTTTTCTGTTTCCATATAAAACAAAGTACTATTTTTTCCAGATCTTTAAAGTATGAAAGAGGTGCTTTAATGGGCACTCAACTACAAAACTCCTAGAAGTGATCAAGGAATACAACAACGTCTCAGAATATAAAAATAAATACTCCCAAATCTGTAGCCTTTGTATATACCAACAATAGTCAAAGTGAAAAAACAATCAAGGACTCTATTCCTTTTACAATAGTGTCAAAGAAGATGAAATATCTGGGAGTGTATCTAACAAACGAGGTGAAAGATCTCTATGAAGAGAACTATGAAACTTTGAGAAAATAAATAGCTGAAGATGTTAACAAATGGAAAAACATACCATGCTCATGGCTGGGAAGAATCAACATTGTTAAAATGTCTATACTACCTAAAGCAATCTACAGATTTAATGAAATCCCTATGATAAACATTTTGACTAAAATCTTTAGCATTATAATTTTTTATAGCATTTCTAACATAGGAAAGATCAAATGATGTTAAGATAGGAAATTCATTGCACTTTCAGAGTAAATTTTATTTGGTCAAGGAGCATCTTTTAAAAACCTTAAAGAATGGGTCAAAGTTCTCCATAAAATATAAAAACACTATAAAAAGTAATTGTCCATTTTCTTGGCAAGTATTCCTTGAATTTCTAAAGTATATTATTTATTTCCTAATACCTTGGAATTTAAAAGTTAGGGTGATCACAATGTAAGATTGTAACCAGATGGTTAAATGTGGGGTCTGTTTTTATGTCTTTAAATTTATTATAAAATATTAAAACATTTTATTTTTTGTACCACAGATCCTCTCTTTTTTGAAAATCAGATTATTCTCATTGTAAAAATCTCCCATCAAATCTTACTGAAAATACAAAAATAATTATTTATTTATTTTTGCCACAAAGTGTTTTTATTTTTATTTCAGGTTGATGTGAGGTTACAACCGACTAGATCACAATATTTGAATTTGTTAAGCAGAGTCCATCTTGTACTAGACTGTTTACTGCAGCCCAATTTACAATCACCAAGGTAAAGAAACAACAGAAACGCCCATCAATTAAGGAATGCATTAACAAACTGTACCCTATGTATACTATGGAATACTGTTCAGCCATGAAAATGATGATGACTTTACACCTTTTGTATTAACCTTGATGGAGTTGAAGCATGTTCTTCTTAGCCAAGTATCACAAGAATGGAAAAGCAAATATCCAATGTGCTGGATGCTAATACAAATAATTACTTTCAATAAATCTGTTTCATGGCATGAATCATTTTCAGAAAAGTGTTCTCGAGTGTATTTTGAATTATTGGTGGTGCTCCTAAGTGGGATAGTTTATCTGCATGATCATTCTGACTTAGGAAAATGTGTGAGTGAGTGGGGGCAGTGGCCAAGATGGGTTTTGTAGAGATGTAGGTGGTTATGCCTGAGTGTTCTGCTTACAGAAAAAAAGGCAAAAGTTTGTATTTTGCCAGTTTAGACCTCTAGTTGTTTGGAGGTACAGGCAGAAACTTTCTGTGAGTTGAGGAAGCCGTATAGCCAGTGTGGCAGAGCTGGGCTCCTTTTGTGTGCTTGTTGTGACCACCCAGCACAGATAGGGGCCGCGTGGCCCCTTCCATGAGGGGTACGACTGCCCCATTAGCAGCCTGGTGGAGACTCACCCTCTTGCTTAGTCTACTCCTAATGAAGCTGGGGGCCTTGCCATGGCAGAGCTGGGTCACATCCCCACACTTTCGTCAGATTGAGGTCTGCCCACTGCCTGAGGCCGGGTAGAACTCTCACCTGTGGCTGTGCAGCTCCCATGTCACTGTTCCTAAATCCCCTGTGCCATAGAGTTGCGGAGGACAGCAGTCTAAAAGGGCTGAGCCCAACCGGAATCAATGCTTCCCCTCTGGGTATGGGCAGACATGTGAGTCGGCAGGTCACTGCCCCTTTATCTTACTGGCATGGGTACCCTTACTATAAGCCTGTTCCAGCAACAGCCCTGTGGGGTAAACACAACATTCTCACCTAGGGAAGATGGAGAGGGGACATGTTGGGTAGAATTCCAGGTCCCCTGGACCCCACGGCCTTTCTTATTTCACTTGAAAAGCTGCATAGCATAAAATTTACCATTTTACCATTTATAATGTATATTTCAGGGGCACTAAGTACATTCACAATATTGCACAATCAGGGAGGTGCCTGTGGCTCAAAGGAGTAGGGCACCGGCCCCATATGCCGGAGGTGGTGGGTTCAAACCCAGCCCCAGCAAAAAATTGCTTTAAAAAAAAGAAAATTGCACAATCACCACCAGTTTTCTTTTATCTCTCAAACTAAAACTCTATTATTCATTACATAATTTTCCATCTCTTCTCTCCCAAGCCCCTGGTAACCTCTAATCTACTTTCTGTCTCTACCAATTAATTCAACTACTCCAGATCCCTCATATAGATAGAATCAAAGCGTATTTGTTGTTTCGTGGCTGGCTTAGTTTAACATAATTTTTCAAGCCTCATCCATGTTTGGAGTGTGTTGTCAGAACTTCTTTTTTGTTTTCCTTTTTTTAGACAGAGTCTCCTCTGATGTCTAGGCTAGAGTGCCATGGTGTCAGCCTTGCTCACAGCAACCTCAAATTCCTAGGTTTAAGCAATCCTTCCAAGTAGCTGGGACTACAGATGCCTGCCACAATTCCTGGATAATTTTTCTACTTTTAGTAGAGATGGAGTCAGGCAGGTCTCCAATTCCTGAGCTCAAGCAATCCACCCACTTAGGCCTCCCACCCACCTCAGTGTCCTAGAGTGCTAGGATTATAGGCATGAGTCACTGTGCCAGGCCCAGAATTTATTTCTTTTTTTTAAAGGCTGCCTAGTATTCCATTGATGTATATAGGCCATCTTGTTTACTCCACTCACTATGGTAATTAGCCTGCAGTGTTCTTGAGATAAAATTTACCTTCATCCTCAGTCTCAACCATATTGACCTGCATGACATTGGCATTATTCGAGGCTACTGGTTCTCAGACTTTACTGAGCATTAGAACCCCTGGGGTTAGTAGAACACAGATCGCTGGCCTCCCACCCTCAGAGTTTCTGATTTGGTAGCTCTGGGTGGAGCCCGGAACCTCCATTTGTAACAAGTTCCCAAGTGGCTCTGTTGCTGCTGGTCCAGGGGCCACACAGGAGAACTGCTGTTGGGATTCCGTTCACCTGCTTCCCAAGTGTCTCCTACTCTACAGGGTGGAGCAGCTCCCCGCCCATAGTCCTGCAGGGTCCCTACTGTCCTTAATGACCAGATGCTGAGCTAAACAGCATCCATCTGTAAGCTGGCCACTGACCTTTGACTTGTGTGACCCCACTCAGAAAGGTGAGTTTCACCAATCCCTGAGGAAGGCAAATGAGATGACTAGAGGAAGGCAGATTGTGGACCAGCTCAGCTGGGGCTGGTAGGACCACCATGCACTTTCCTTAGGTTGATACCAAGGAGGTTGAGGAAACACAGTGGACACTCACCGAGATGAGACCCCAAGGCCCCACCCTTTTGGTTAGACCCTCCCCTCCCTGCTTCTTTCCCCTGCCTGCTGAGCCATCCCTGCTGCCAAAAGAATTGGCCCCTGGGCTTGAATTTCAGTGAAGCCATGAAGAGAAAATGCACCATGAAATTATATGGCTCCTGCAAAAGGGGTTGCCATCTGCTTGTTCTTTCAGCCTTTCCCTTCTACACAGTGTGTCAAACCATCATGGTCTGGAGCTGTCTCTCCTGCCTGGTCATATTGTGCATATTATAAAAAAAGAAGAAAAGTCCCAATTTAAGTAAGACAGAATGTAGGATTTTAGGCACTAGTAAATTCTCCAAGGCATTTGTGGATTCTCTACCATTTTCTAAATATTAGTATTAATAATCTGCTAATTTTTTCCCCATTTCCCTGGCCCAATTTGGGATTGAATATATAACCTTTTGCCCTGTGTGTAGCAAGGTTTATTCATGGCCATTTGTGTAAATCAATATGCAATTTTACAGCAGCTCTTTCTCACCTTAATCTTCCCTTTCCCATATCTGAACTTTAGGGGAAATGAGGTTTTTTCTCTTTTCTTGGTGAATAAGACAAAAAAAATAATCAAGGTAAAAAGCGAACAAAATTCTTTTAAAAATGCATTCTAAACGTGAATTTTATTTGAAAACGTACAGATTTTATTTGCATTCCAAGGAAGCTCATGAGATTCAACATGTTCATAACAAGGAGACATTTTGATCTCATCTTGGAAGATGAAATTCAACATGCACTTTGGAAAGTGCAGAATTATCTTTGTTTTATTTTTTCTTATACATAGTTTTATTCAGATTAAAGGTTATCTTATATTATTTAGGATAGTTGCTATTTGAACAAAAATAATAATTTACTTTTATGTTATATATTTAAGGTGTATGACTTTGGACAGTGCCGCATTAGCTTTAAAGGAAGCCCATGTTACAAGGCACACACTCATCCCTGGCCCTTTTATTACTCCAGACACAGGGCTGTCCCTTGGTACAGCATGTACGGTCCCCTGTCGGGAACCTGTCCACCCCTAGACTCTCATGGATAAAGAGAAATGTGACACTGTCTAGGAGCGGACACCTGATATTTCTCAAATTGTCAGCTCTGTGTTCTGACCTGGCAGGGGTTTCTCAGGGTGATCATCACCTCCCCCCCGGATTCTAAGAATCAGAAATGACCTTGATATTTTTTCTGATATCTGTAAGTCAGTCTGTTTTATAGCTTCTATTTTTTTTTCAAGTACTGATTTTTGGGTTTTCATTCTTCCAATGATTTGAGTGTTGAGGATAGGGCATGGGTACCTACACTTCTTTGCTTCCAGGATTTCAGATGGATTTTCTCAGGGAGTATTTGGGTTGTAGTTCAGCTGGACTAAGGTGAATGAGGAGGGAAGAGTGAGGCTGGCAGTGGCCAGAGGCCCAGGGGACGCTTAGGCTACATGTGCCGCTTGCTCTGTCCATCCCTCCTTCTGAGTCAAGTCTCGTCCCACACTGTTTCCTGGAGCAGTTTTAGATTCACAGAAAAATTGCAAAGGTGGTAGAAAGGGTTTCCATAGTCCCCATACTTAATATTCCCTGTTATTAGCACCTTGCATTAATTGGAGACCTTTTTATAAAACAAATGAACTACTATGGACACATTATTATTAACTGAAGTCCATTCCTTATTCAGATTTCCTAGACTTTTACCTAATGCCCTTTACCTGGTCCTGGATCCACATTACATGACATGTTACATCTTGTCATCCTGTGACCCATGACAAGAGAGGCGGTAGGGACTGTGTTCTTGAGGGAAGCAGGGAGTCATAACACATGCACCCTGTCAGCTTTGAGAGCCTTCAGGCTATTGCCACAGCGCCCTGTCTGCTGGCCTGATGGCACCAGGCGGGTCAGGTGGCCCCACTGATCCCAGGGCCTTAAATAGTGTGTGGTGTCAGACACCTCTGAGCCAGATTGATCCTCTTACCAAAATTAGCCATCTCACATATGCACATTTTCTCAAAGGGGACTGTGAAGATTTCTAGAAATAAGAACGTGCACATAGCCTGGCACAGGCTAAGGGGCCTTTTGCCCATAGCCTCATGTGGGCCTTCTCCTCTCTTGGAGGTGGGGGAGGCAACCTGGGAAATCATTCTCCTCAAGAGCACTGGTATGTATTCTTTCAACATGCATTCAACAGGGATGGATTAAGCACTTACAGTATACCAGCCCCAATGCTAGGTGCTGAGAACAGATGGGTAAAGACATGTTTCCTGCCCCCGTGCAGCTCAGAGAGGCTGGACTCCCCAGTTCTGATGTCATGTGGAGGGGGAGAGCGTCAGTCTGAATGTCTTGAACTGTAGATACTGCCATATCACTGCTGTACCTACTTAAGGAGAGTTTAAATCTGGCTTGCTCAGCATACTGTGTGCTAAGTCTCACTGTATCCTAAAAAACACTGCCAGGACAATTAACTAAAAAAAAATTCCCCTAAAAATCTGAATAGACAATAATTTTGGTTGGGATAAAGGTTTCCTGGATCCCTGAGGATTTAGTGTTTGTTAACAAGTTTCTCCTCCCACCCCCAGCATTAAACAGCTAGCGATATGTCAAAATATTTCTATGCTATATTTTCTTCAACTAAAGTCCTTTTCTCTTTAGAAAGAAGGAGATGCTTTTGGCTCCCTTTCTGCCAACCCAGGCAATCAGGGAGAGTGGAGCAAGAGCCCTGCCTCAGGATTCAGAGCTTCCATTCTCCCAGCGTCCATTTCTTTATTTTTAACATAGGTGTAGTAATAGCTTTGGCCCCATGAGTTGGCTGCCATGTGAAGTAAATAACCTGATGCCCAGTGCCCCACACAGAGTAGGTGCTTAGTGAATGGAACCCCTCTTGTTATTCTAGGGCCCAAACTCCCTGCTCTGTAGCTGCCAAATGACTTGAAGTAGACTCATCTGTTGAGCTGAATCCTGGGAAAGTTCCAGGCTCTGTCCAAGGGCTCTGCTTGGAGAGGACAGTGGGTCCCAGTAGGACGCTAGATCTGACAGCAAATACCCATCAGTGACCAACCGAAGGATGTGTACGCAGCTGAGCCAGCAAATCTCTATCCCATGAACTTGCAAACAAAATCAAGAGGCAAAGAGGCTGGTTCAAACACTTTCTATGGCCACAACAGCAGATTACCCAGGCCAGGCGAGAAAGACAGTGGTGGCTCATGGTCCCTTGGACCCTGCTCTCACCTGCTCTCCAGGGCTCCTCCCGACTCTGTTCAGTGACATCAAGTTAACAGCTCAAAATGGGCTGTGGTGGAAATAGTTACACCATGGGAATTGTCAAATACTGTAAGTTAGGGATTTTTTAGCATTTTGAGAACTGGGTTAATCGCATACCACTGTTTGGGGCTACCCCAAGCCAGGTACCTTGATGACTTGGGCACATTTCATAGAGAAAAAGCACTCTGTGTGTGTGTGTGTGTGTGTGTGTGTGTGTGTGAACTGGGTTACAAATGAGATAGATTCTTTGGGTATGTTCTTAAGTTGAATTTGTAAGTAAATTGAAATAGGCACATTTACATATTACATACAATAGTCCTGGTTTGTAAGTGTGAGTTGTACATCAGTTGGATGTTTGTAACTTGGGGATGCCCTACTGGTGTAAGAATCCCTGGGGTGGCCCCCTTCTGGGCGGAAGGTGGAAGCTTTCTCCTTGTCTTCCAGGGTCTGTACAGGTACCTACTGCAGAGGGTACCGTGAGAATGAGGGCAAGTGTGACCAGCAGCTGGCTGCCCCTTGAGGGAGGGAGAGGGTCTGGCTGGGCGGAGTGGTATAAGCCCCCCAGGCTGTTAGGGTGTCAGGAGCCACACAGGGATGAGGGTGAGAAGGAAGCTGCAGGAGCAAGGAGCAAGGATGGAGCGTGGAACAAGGTAAGACTCACCTTGGAGGCTCTCAGAAACTCTCGAGGCATAGAGGTAAGTATTTGTAAGGCACTCGAGTTCTTAGGTGGAGTGGAAATGGCTTAGCACTAGGGACACTGTATGTTGGTTTTAACACCACTCTACTCAGCGATAGCCTGTGAGTGGTGGCAATATCAGATTGTAGTAACAGCATTAAGTTATGTAGCAAGGCCTGAGTTAAAACATAATTTTCCTTTTAATTTGACCCTCTCATCATTCATCTGATAACTAAGCCCATTTTGAAGGTGAACATTAAAAAAGGCAAGAGTTAATATTGCCACGTTTGACTCCATTCATCAGGATTAAAACCATCAGTAGATGCTTTTCATGGAGGCCAAGGGCGGCCGTAGCCTCCCAGCGAGCACCTCTGGTGGCCTCACTCATGCTGTGGTGTCTAGTCCACAGTGACACTCAAGAGATGTTTGTTGAGTGCCATTGGTGCAGGTTTGGGAGGTTGACCAAGCCTAGACCCTACATGGAGGTCGAGTCCTGACAAGGGAATCACAGAGTCTCGGGACACTCTCGTCTTGTTCCCCACTGAGTCCTCTAGTTCGCTAGTCTGTTGTTTGCATCACTCGCCCCCAGCCTTCCTGGAGGTGTTCATCCTGCCTCTGCCCGGACACCTCTCACACCAACAAAGGCACCAGGCTGTTTATTCCACTTTTGGACAAAGCTTTCTGTGCAATTTCATTGCCATGTTAGGATGGAAACATGATTGGTCTGAATCCGGCTTGTTCCTCGTAAAATATATTTTGGGAAGCTCAGGCAATTTATTTCAGAAAAATTTGACATAGAAGTGTAACCAAGTGTCCAATAAGCTGAACTGTAATTATAAATTATTAAAGGATGCCTTTTATTAAAAAAAAAAAAAAGGAAGTGTACTTAGAAGGAGTCCAAAAGGAAATAAACATAGTGCAAGAATAGACTTGGATGGGGTGGCAAGGAGGATTTTGTCTTAAGAAAATGCCGAGATGGGCAGTGCCTATGGCTCAAAGGAGTAGGGTGCCGGCCCCATATGACAGAGGTGGTGGGTTCAAACCTAGCCCCGGCCAAAAAAAGAAAGAAAATGCCAGACTGTGTCTGCTTGTTGCAGTGTGATGTACTGAATGGGGAGGACTGAGACCCAGAACTTTAGCCAGAAGGGTCCAGGAGCTTCCTGCCCTGCTCTAGGCACCTAGAGGAAGTCTGACATGGCACAGTGGGAAGAACCCAGGGGGAGAACGAAGATTTTATCAACTGGGGGGCGGAATAGCCTAGTAGGGAGCAGCTGTGAAGCTTCCCGGGGAGCCAGGCAAGGATGCCTTCATTGGGACCAGTAAGTCAGTGAGAAATAAGTAGGTCGCTAAATAAATTTTAAAAATACCATAAAATCAAAAAGTAAAAAACCATATGTATATAAATAAAAAATTCTTTAAAATTTACTAAAAAATAAAAAAAAAAGGATCACTAGCCAACAAGAACAAGGCTGGATCTGTAGTGCTGGAGGGACAAGGGTACCAGGACCTCAGCTCACTGATCAAAGGCACCAACCAGTAGGACTTAGGATAGGGAGTGGAATTCTGGTTATGAAGCCTGGAACCTGAAGGTTTGTTTAGGGTGTCAGATAGGAAGTGCTTAAAATCCCCTCTTCTAAAATTAGGGCAGCCCTGAGGGGGACGGCTTTTCTTATCTAGACCTGTGATTGTCATTAAAGCACCTGTGAGGAGGGGGCCGCCGCCTGGCAAGGACTTTACCCACTCTGTATGTATCCTGGAAGGGAAGAACCCCAGGCTGGAGAACTTGCAGGTCTGTTTTGACTGACGGGATACAGTAGGACCTCCAGAGCTGACCAGCTCCCTACACTGACCGCCTCCTGAGGTTGGTCTAGTTTTCATAGACCAGACACGCACCTCATGTACATCTCAGTACCATAGACCTGGTTCCTAATGTTGCCCACTCAGCTCTCAGAGGTTCTACTGTATTTTCAAGGGGACTTAAATTACTGGCTTAAGATACCTTTGTTGCTTAAAAAAAGCAAGGAAGGGAAACTTACATGACCATAATATTTTTCTTTTAAGAAGCACATCCTTAGTTTAGAAAATTTAGACAAATAAATAAATGTCTTTTGGCTTTGGACAGCGTGCCCAGGCACACATGCGCACACGCTAGGCTTCTTAATGTGTGTCTGTGTGGTGTGTGTACACTCTGCTTTATTCAATTACCATTCTTCATAAGCACATGAGGCCATATAAAACAGAATATATTGCAGCTACATGATATTCTAATATAGGGATGTCACATAAATATTTAATAATTTAGATTTTTTTTTCTTGTTCACCAGTATTCTATTACTGTGATTGGCACCTTTGATTATTTTTGCAGGGTAGTGTTTGAAATTGGAATTGTGAAGTGAAAAGACCTATTTTTAAAGCTCTTGATACATGCACGTATCGCCAAATTATTTTTCAGAGGCTACACAGTTTTACCTCACATTCTTTCTGGCATCAAATGCCATCAGTAAAAAATAAGGGTAGTCTAGTTAGCAGGTGAAAGACGGTGTATTTTTGTCTTGTTTTGCATTTCTTTTTTACTGGGAAGGATGGATTCTTTCAATAATACTGTTTCTGTCCATGTTAATGATAAGTGAATAAACGAATTTTTTGGGCCAGCCTACGTCTTAGCAGAATAAAAGCTTAAGGCCATTAGTTATAAGAAATGACAGTGAATTCTTGTTGGGTGAAGCGCCACCTCTACAGTGATGGAAATGTTTGGAATGCCGTTAAAAATAAGACGCTCTTTTTCTAAGCAAAACATATTCTTGCTTGATGCTGGCAGGTGTGGGGTGATTGCACTATAAACTGGCTGAGCTCAGCATCCTTCATCTTCCTCCACCTCCCACCTCCTGACCACCCCACCCTCCTTTCACATCTTACTCTATTCAGTGTTACAGATGCTGAGATTGCGCTCAGTCCGCCCACGCATCTGGTTAGATCCGTGTTTGCCTGGCTGGCTCGCACGTTCCCAGCGTCTGTCAGCCCTATTTACTCTTTAATTGCTCTTGGGGTATTTGGAGGAAAAGCCTGCCTTGGGATCTACACACTCTCATGCAAACAGGGCAAACCGGTCACAGGCTGGAGCACATTTAGGCAGAGTGGTTAAAGTTGATTTTTATTCCTTATTGCTAAGCTGTTGAGTCATCGTAAAATAAGTGTCCAGCTGACATCTCTCTTTGGTCTTGCTCAGCCAGCTGTCCCCCTGGTGGAGCGCAGCGTGCTTGCCGGGGCCCAGGTACTTAAGGAAAGCAGGAAAAAGAAGAAAAGGGAAGCCACCAAGCCCCCCACTCCCGCCCCGCCCCACTGGCTTGTTTTATGATACAAGCACCTGTCTTATTTTATATTGACTGCCCTGTGACTGTTGTACCTAAAAACAAAAGCGGAATTTGTAACACCTCCAGGTGCAATGGTATCAAAAGCAGCTGAACCCAGCACCAGAGAGAGAACAGCTACAAGTCACGACAGATTAGCTTTGAAGCCCGGTGGGTGGAAAACAGGGGTTCTCCCCAGAGAGGATGTGGGTACTGTTCTTGTTTAACTTTTTTTTTTCTTAAATAAATGATCCAGACAAACAGGCACCATGAAATCTTTAAATTGGCAGATGGCACAAAGTTATCTAGAAAGCGCCTTGCCATGCTGACGGCTGACGGCAGGCAGAGTTTGGGAGGCCCCGTTAATGAGCGGGAAGGTGGCTGACGAGTTTAAATGAGATGAAGTATCTGGTAATGAACTAGGGCAGAAACAATCTTCTGGAGACAGAGTGGGCTCTGGGGAATTGGTTACGACCTGAAAAAGAGGTCTGGCAGCATTGTGCTAGAATTTTAGGGATAATTTACTCTGCGTTCTCAGAATGAGTATGAAAATTTTGTGCAGTGCCAACCGGACATCAGTGACAAGGAGAGTCGGTAAGAAATGCAATTCTATGGGCAGTTTTATTTGTCCCACTTCAATGATGACCTAATTATCGGGACCGTCTGATGGTCTTAATAATTCTTCCCTGGAAGCAGTGAGAAATTGGCTCTCATATGTGCTTGACCATTTCTGAATTCTGATGCACCCAAATCCCCTTGGCCAGCGGGGTTGAAGACCAGCCTCTGTCCTTGGCACAGACTTGCTTTCTCCCCTCTGTGTTCCTGGGGCTGCATTGCTATTTCTCTGAGCAGGACTGTCTTGTTGCTTGGTCTCAGCCTCTTCTGTCTTCCTGGTTCCTGGTCTCTCCTCACCTGTTGAGGAGAGAGTTGCTCGGCTGCACCTGGCAGAGCCCTCTCAGCTCGAGGGTCTCCTCATGCTGCCCCTTCCTGTCCCCTTCCCCCAGGGAGCAGCAGGGCCGCAGGAAAAGGTGAACCCAAGAATCCAGTGCTGTTGCAGTGGACGTTTTTGGGTTGCTTTTCTACAGCCATTGCCTCTTCCCTCTTTCCCAATAGAACTTCAAATTTTAATTAATTAATCAGCCAATTAATTTTTATTCCAGATTATTATGAGTGTACATACGGTTAGGTTACGTGTTTGTGTTTGTTAGATAAAGTCTGAGTTGTAGTTGCGGCTTTCACCCCTACGTTGTGCCCATTAGGGGGGAACTTACCAATCTCCCTGCTCCCTCCTTACCCCTTTTTCCTACCCCTCCTTCTTTCATGAATTTAATTGTGTTTTTCTCTTTTGTGAGTATGTAGTCATTCATCTACTAGTTTCTGGAACCTCAGATTTTAAAGCCATATCACTCTGAGATTGAGCCCAACTTCAGCTGTAAGGTGACCCCTAATTGGCTTCATACAACTCCCTCATCCTATTTCCTGGACAGTGTCTTTGGTTCAGTGGTGGACATTCTGTTTCAAGCCAAGGTGCTGGGTGGAGACATTTACTACAGGAGCTTCTGGGAAAGCCATTTCTCTGTTTAAAGGAGCTGCAATTTGCCGTTCTCCCCACGAGAGGGGACTGGCTTTGGTGGGGAGATGTGGCTAAAGCAGAGAGGACAGAGAAAGAAATAGAAACTAGAATCTGAGTGGCATCTCTGAGCTGCTCAAGTTTCTATACCTCTGATTTTTTTTTTTAAAGTTGAACCATAAGAAATTGCCAATATCTGATCATTAATGATCACCAAAAGCAACTTTTCACCTCCCCAAGCTCCCTGGCAAAGCTTCCTTAGCGAGACCAATTGTCTGACATCTATTCTAATTGTAACACCCACTCCCAGTTGAAGTCCAGACACTGAGAAGGAAACAGCAATACTCATGCACAAATGCAGTGTAGGAAGCTGGGGGCACATTGGAGGATTGTCAAATTTAGACTCTGCTCGAATTTCTTCAGTTATGAAGGGAGCTCAGAGCCAAAGGATTTCTGCATTTTGGCTTCTATTTCACACTAACCAAAGTATCTCTTCAGCAGAGAGGGCAACTTCCTTCGAATCCCACAGGGCATTTTGGACACTCAGCAGGCTCACAAACCCACCTAATGAGCTAAGTGTGAATGAACCCAGAGACTCACACTTTATGCTTTCCTTAAAGTAAACAAGCACAAACAACTTAGAGGAGGAAGTTCTCGGAGACAAACCACAGTTTGATTTTAGTGGATCTCCAAACTAGTCAAAGACTTCTTGCTGATCCCAAGACTTCTGCAAAACTGTTCAATATTTCTGTGGCATCCTGGTTCTCTGAAACCCCTGAGTCTGCTCACAGACAAATCCCCAGCCCACTCCAACATGGCAGCACAGATGGGTGTATGACTCTGGATATTCTTAGGGGAACAGGTGATATTCCCAGCCCATATCATCTAAGTCTTCTTATTTATTTCCCTTTCCGTAATCAGAAATGCTGCTGAACGGATCCTTTCTCATCTTAGAATTCTCTGAAGGAAGCAATGCCAATGCCCCCTTGGTGCCCTATTTCATTATTCCATTAACCTTGCACCGTCAGGAGGTTTTCTTCTACCTTGAAATCTCTTAAAATCTCTTTTGCTCTAATTCTTCATCTTGTTGTTTGATTATTTGAACAGTAATGATTAAGCCACTCTTCTCTTTGGGGGATTAAGTAATCATAACAGCTTTCCCCAGCGCCGATTCTCTACCACCCTGACTATGTTTCCAGGTGTCTGCAGGGCAGATGATGAGTTCAGCCGCAAGACACTGGCACCTGTTTCCCTCTGAGTTTCAGCTTTTTGGAGATTTCTGGATAATCCCAAGGCAGCTTCTTGAACCCACCCATTCCCTGAAACTTGGGAGAAATCCCAAAATAATTTAGTTTTAATTGTACTTGCTGGAACTCACTTAAAACAATCTTATTCATTCAAATATATGATGCTAGGTTGGGTTTGGGTTTCATAGAAGACTACATACAGTCCAGGAAAATAAGACAACTGAAACGCTTGCATTTTACCTGGCATTTGTGTGTGTGTGTGTGTGTGTAAAACTTCCAGATCTTGTAAAAAAGAGGTCAAGGTAGCAAGATGAAGAAACAAAGCCTTAAGTTAGATGAAAACTATTGGTGGCTGCGGCCCCACTCTTGGCAGAGAACTCGTTGCCTACCACTAACCCCCGTGAAAAGAAAAGAAAATTCCCTTTACTATTTTGTACAGAATATAACACTGGAACACTCTTAATTTTAGGTGCTAAAAAACCAGCTGTTTCCTGTAATACACGCCATATATTTTTTTCCAAAAAATAACAACTGTTATTATTTCAGTTACAAAAGTAGCACACCTCCATTGTGAGGAACATTTTGAAAAAAACAAAACAAACAAAAAGGAGAACATTAAAACTTTTCCATAATATTCCTGTATGGAGATTTATAAGTAATAGCTTTGTAAGAGTCTACTACTTTCTTTTTATTACTATTCTCTCTCTCTTTTTCATGGTTTCTCCTTTTTTCTTTCTGTCAAAAATTAAAATCGTGCTGGAAGATTGTTTGTAATTTACTTTTTCATGACAGGAATTGTTCTTAGAAAGAGTAATGCTTGATGGCTGACTTACAAAGTTATATCATATACCTATAAGATTTCAATTTGTGTCACCATAAGCAATGTTTTTATAAACAAATGTCCTTAGGTCCACACCTGTATACCCAGCAAAGTCTTTCCTATTTCTGTGTATTTCAGTGTATTTTTAGAATAAAAATTACTGTGTCAAGAAGACTCAAAACCGCATTGCTTTTGGGTGTAAATCACCACCCATTTTGCACACTCACCAGCAAGGTATCAGGTTTCCTTACAGGAATTCTGAGTATTTAATTTTAATTTTAAATTCTGAATATTTTAATTAAAATTCTGATTGATAAATAAAAACAATAGCTCATTGGTTTTATGTGATTATTAATGAGCTTGAATATTTTAATATAAAATATTGCCATTTGTAGTCATTTTCTTTGTCTAAATATCAAGAATGAGATATTCTTTTAATATTAATTTGTTACTTTTAAATTTAATTTTTTAAATAGTAGTATAGTACTTCTATGTTTTCTCTCGTATGTTGAAAATAATACTCATTTTAATTGTTGATTTACTTTATTTTTGTATAACATTATTAAACTGTAGATGACACTATTAATTGAACTATGATACTATTAACTATTTGTATGTTTTCTTGGTCCTACCTTTGGAGAAGCTTTTGACAGTATTTTTTATTTATTCTTCAGCTTTTTTACTTGGTTAGTGAATTTTGTTATATTTTATTGTTATAGAAAACCATTCCTTTTATTCAAACCTTAAAATTATCAGTGTCAAGTTTTAATAATTGCTTTGTAGAATATTTCCAGTCTCCACATCTGTGATATACTTCTCTTCTTAATTCCAGTTGTGAAATTTATTTCCTTGGTTGGCTGAGAGTTTGTCCATTTTTTTAGTCTTCTTAAGGATTTGGATTTTTAAATATTATTTTTCTTGTTCTTACTCATTTATTATTTAATGTTTATTGCTTTCTTCCTGCTCCTTCCTTGAGTCATTCCTTTGTTCTCTCAAATCCATTTTAGTATTGCACGTTGAAGCCTCCTGGGCCTGTACACCTTACAGGGCCCCTGCCTGCTGCTGGGCCCTTCCTCTCATCCCAAGCTCACGCCTGCCTTTCTGTCCACTCTTTTCTTAAAAAGTCACCTTTGCAATGTGGCCTCCCCTGACAGTTTACCTAAAACGTCAGCACATCTCTCTCCTTCCCCTGACTTTTCCCTCTCTCCCCTTGCCTTCATTGCTCTTGCTGGCACTTAATTGCTATGCTCCAAATTTTACATATTTTTATTCTTTATCTTCTGTGGCTTCCCCCAGAGAGAAGTCCATGGGATCAGAGATTTTAATTTCTCTTGTTCTTCAGCTTCTAGAAAATTCCCTGCCTCATATTAGGTGCTCAATAAAAATTTGTCCACCAAGTGAATGAATGAATGAAACGGCTCAGTAGACTGCAAAGCAAGAAGCTTTGAGTAGGACACCCCAAAGAGCCAGCCCCATTTATGACACTCTCTCCTTTTAACTACATTTTAACTACCCTGCGATATACTTTATTCTTCCAGTTTGTTAGGAGAAAGCACAGAGCAGAGAAGGCTGGAGATCAGGGTGACTCTGTAGCAATTTTTCTCAGCCTCTGCAGGTGGTACAGTAATAGGGCTCCTCTCCAGCCACTCCTATTCTGTAGGGGCCTGTTGTGCATGGTCGGCACCTGACACATGGGGCAAAACTATAATCCCGTAATCCCTCCTTCCTACAACACTTGTCGAATCCTTATTAAGACCTTCATGGTGTGTTGGAACCTCTAGCCAGACACATTCTTCTATCCAATTATGGAAGTCTCCTGGGCTGCTGTAACACAGTGCCACAGACTGGGTGCTTAGAACAACAGAATTGATTCTCTCATAGTCCTAGAGACCAGAAGTCCTGAGTCAGGGAGTTAGTCTCTGAGACTGAGTAGAACCCTGCTTCGCCTCTGTCTAGCTTTTCCTGATGGCTGTCACCCTTTGTGTCCCTGGGCTGCATCACTCCAGTCTCTGCCTCCTATCATCACATGCCTGTCCCTTGCCATGTCTGAGCCTTATCTACAAAGGACACCAGTCATATTGGAATAAAAGCCCTAGTCCAGTGTGACCTCCTCACTTAAATTATTATGTCTGCAATTACCCTATTCTCAAACAAGATCACACTCAGAGGTACTGGGGTAAGGATTTCAACATATCTTTTTGCAAGACACAATTTGACCAGTAACATTCAGTAAGTTGAAAGGCAGCATGAAGAATAACCTCAATTCGGAAAGGAATTAGAACTCCACTTATTTCTATAGGATGCCCCAAAAGTTGTACCTAAAATCACCCTATGTAGGGAAAATGGGAAATTGTAGCTAAATGTACATTCATTTACATAATATGCATTAGTGAATTCTTCAAAATATTTTTAAAATATTCTCTACATGTTGGTCACCCCTTATAAAATTGCGTGATGTATATTTTGTAAATAAAGGTCCATTTAGGTATCATTTCCCATTTTTTCCTATGTATGACGACTGTAGGGGCAGCCTTTGGGACCCCGTGTACTATCTATTTCTTGTGCAGAGAAATCTTCAACTCTCTGTACAGGGTTAAAGCAAAATTTAGGAAAAGAAAGAAAATGGCATTGTGGAAGGTAAAAGGATCCTTTATATTTCTACAGTAGCGTTTGGCCCTAAGGTGTTTTCAGAGTATTCTTATAGATGTTGTTTGTATACATCTGTGTTTGTGTATAAGACACATAGAAAAATAGCTTAAAATACTAATCTAGGGAGGAGAAGAAAAAGAAATCTTTTAAACTTGTTTCCAGTAAGGGATTTACCAGGATTTTTGGATGATTAAGGTGGTTTACATAATCTAAGAGCAAACATGTTCTTAATTAGAAGCTGGTTGAGGAGCAGGATACTGAAATTTGAGTGGAAGATAAAATATAAAGCATTTCATGGTGAAAGAGAGGAAGATGGTAGATTGCATTACGATCCAAGTTCTTTGCCACACCATCTATCTTCAGCTTTGCGCTGTGACTTTGCAGCTGCCCTGACATTTGACAGTGTGACTTGATTTAGCAAAAGAGTCATAAGCTCTGGTGTGTGCCAGTTCTGAGTCTATGCATCAAAAGGCTTTACATATTTTTTCATTTTTTCTTCAGTTTTTTTTTTTTGATTGTTTGTTTGTTTGTGACATTAGCATGAATGAGGTGGCTATGCCCAGGCTTGCCCACTGGTCACAGGAGGAGGTTGAGAGGTACATGGAACAGTGTTGAAACTGAATCCTACCTAATTTAGTAGATCTTACCAACCCATGTATCTCTGAGCATAAGTTTTAGGTCACTGAGTTTGAGGGAGTTTGTTACACAGCAATATTTTGGTCACCATTAACTGATACGAGGGACATGACCCTGCGGGTAAGGAGAAAGGAATGCAGTTAAGTGTGGGTTTACTCGTGGCTGCTATTCTAAGGTGATCTTCTGTGGTATTATTACTTCATGCACCTCTTACTTTCTTCATTACCTCACTTTTAAAAATCCAGATTCTCCCAAGAATTTGCTGGAAGTGCAAACTGTCAGGTGCCTTCTGAGGTTGATGGACCCCTGCAGTGGGAGGTCCAGTGTTTTAAGTAGTCTGACAGGTCATTCTAACACTCACTGAGTATGAGACTGAGTGGTCTCTACATTACAGAGTCATCTCACAGGCACTGAAGACACAGAAACACCCAGTTCTACATCTCTCCTTCGCCATTGGTCTAGGGTGAGGCCCAGGCATCCTGTGCTTCCAGACCTCCCTGGGTGATTCTAACATGCAGCTGAAGTTGAAGATCCCTGATCTAGAGAGACATCATCTAGAAAATAATTTGCTTCAATGCGACACTGAGTATGGGAACACCTTGGTAATAATAAAAAAATTGACCAGACCATTGAGGGAAACCAAGTCATCATTAAATTGTATTCACCCAATCCAACTCTTTTGTCTTTGCACCTATCCACCAAGACCTTGCTCATGCCTTAAACATAACAGAGTTGTCTTACCATGTGCTGTTCCGGTGGTCTGAAATAATTTCCCCCAGTCATTTAGCTGGTCAACTCTTACTCATCCTTCAAAACACCTGTAATGCAGGAGGCCAATGCCGGGTAGGTTTGTGCTAGATGTGTTCAGACCAAAGGACTGTGGAGCTGAGGACTGGCATGGCACACCTTTATTCAGTGAGCAGGCAAGGAAGTCTACACAAGTCCCAGATACTTACCTTTCCCAGGGGAACAGTAGTGGTAGAATGCCAAATGACAGACATCCAGCAGTCATACAGTAGTCACATAAATAAGACATCATCCCACACAGTTACGGCTGCTGTTAGGGCTGTACAAGGAAAACACGGTGCTTTCTGGCGGAACCGCAAGTGAGGATCTACCTTGCCCCACAGCACTTTCTTCCCCTCTCAGGTTGAGGGCTCGCTCTCTCCTTTGTTCTAACAAAGTCTCCCCTCTGTCAGCACTCTCCTGTCACATAATGGCAATGGCTTCTTACATACGCATCTCTCTTATTAGACCATGAGCACTTTGATGTCAGGGCCCACATAATATTCATTTCTTTATCTCCAGAAAAACACCCAGAGGGAGCTCCCTGAGTGTACACTGAACGAAGCGAATTAATCTTATGGCTTCCCTTCGTGGCCCACTTCTTCAATACTTCTGGAATTTTTATTGTCAATTATTGTCAATTCTTTCTCTTCATATGCTACATATACCAAACATATACCATTACATGTAAATCCTCTTCAGCATTCTCTTCTCAGCATTCCTCATCTTCACCATATTCTTTCCCTGAGTGATTCTAGCACTTCATACCACTCTTGCGTGGATTAAGTCATAAATCCACACTTCTTGACCTAACCTGTCCCTTGAGCTCTGGAACTGTATTTCTTTCCTCTTTCCTTCCTTCCCTTCCCTTCCTTCTCCCCCCCCCCCTTTTTTTTGACAGAATCTTGCAGTGATGTCATCATAACTCACTGCAACTTCAAACTTCTGGGGTCAAGCAATTCTCCCACCTCAGCCTCCTGGGTAGCTGGAATGCAGGTGTCTGCCCTCACACCCAGCTAATCAGCCTGGTGTCAATCTCCTGGGCTCAGGTGATCCTCCAGCCTCACCCACCAAAGTGCTAGGATGACAGGCACAAGCCCCAAGTCCAGCCCCAGAACTGTATTTGTAATTGCTTGCTGTGGTCAGTAAATGGTTTGCTGAGACCCTAAAAACAACATATCTAGAAGGAAACCTCCACCTTCTCTGAAGCCATAGCTCTTCTTTCCCAGGCAGTAATTAGAATCAGTATTTACCGGTGGGTAATTCCAGACCCTGGGGCACCAGCACCCCTGCTCTTGCGACTGTGGTGGGGCCCAGCGGACGTGCTGTTCCGTCTGTTGCTCTCCCCCTTTTTTTCTGCTTTGTTGAAGCTGGTCCATCTTCACTCACCCTTGTACTAGATCTCCCTCAATTCCTGTTTCTTATCTTTCCATTTCACCTTCACATCACCAGAATTATCTTCTTGAAAGAAAAATCAGATAAAACAATTGTCTTGTTCCAAGTCTCCGGAGCTTGTATTTGGGGTCTCCTCCTTTGGTGCTCGTAAGGGATGTTTGCGTGAGTCTGGAAAACGGACTGACACTCCGTCTGGGCCAGGTTGACTTGCTGTGTCCCATTGGTCTCCCCTTTTGGGTTGCCCATTTCATCATACTCCAGGGCCCTGGGCAGCAGGTGCCAGGGCACAGCCAGCAATTTTTTGACCTCGCGATTATTATGTAATCTAGTTAAGGGCAAAGCTTTTGCTTAGCTACACGTTTCAGCTACACTTGGTATCAACTGGATAACAGGGGCCGCTGAGGAAATCTTCCGAAGTCCCTTGCTGGGCCTAAGCAGCGGGGGATAGCTGGGCAGCTCTCCGGGGCCGCTGAGCCACCACGGGTTTGTTGCAGAGGTGCCTGCTGCAGCTGCAGAATTGAAGGATGCATTTTGCATCTGGGGCCTCTGCTCACCTTGAGAAAGGTGGAATTGGAGGCTCACGTGGCTGTGTGGAGCCTGAGGGTTTCCCGGGGCGACGCTGCAGTGCCAAGTTCTACTTAGTGAATGGCAGGGCGTCCTCTGGCGCAGGAACCCACTCCTTGCTGCGCACGCTCCGTGTTTCCGTTCAGCGCAGCATCCATTACCCTCCAGGACCAGGCTCTGCTGGCTCCCTCCTCATTCTTTATTGCTCGTGACTTTCATATGTTTTGGGTCTGTGTTTTCAAGTTCCTCCACCCCTAGTCTCTGCTCAGCAGAGCTATAAAAATGGAGACCCTTTCATCTCTTCGCCAGCACAATCCTCCCCGCTCCCTTGATCATTTGGCTAACTCATCTCTGAACTCCGTCCAAGCTGTCTGTCTGCTCGGGATTTCTTGTCTCCCCAACCGAGATCAGACTCCCAGGTGCGGCGGATGATCAGTGCAGAGGAAGGAGCTGCGTGCACTGTGATTAGCCCGGTAATGACAGTGAAGCTCAGGCCGCGGAGAAGCCGGCGCTGATGGTGCCCCTGGGCGGCCGCAGACACAGAGACCAGGCTGTGCAGCCCTGCCCGGAGCTGATCTTCCGTCCCTTCACTGTAACATTTATGCACATTTCCCCATCAACACAGCAATACCTGCTTTTTACTAGACATTTGACAAATTCAGGAAAACATAAATACATTATATGTTAATCAGCCATAAATCTGCCTGACAGAGACACCCACTGTTCTGTTTCTACGTGGGTGTTTTATGTTTAGACACGCTTGGTAGCCACCCTTGCACACCCACATGCACCAGTGTGGGTGCGGATGGGTGTCATGCTGGGGTTTAACTGAGCGTCCTCCTTTTCCCCTAAATAGTATTTCATAAGGATTTTTTTGACATCGTTATTCTCTCCTGCAGCGTATTTTAAATGATTACATACAGGTATACATGAAGTGATGTCTTTGGCCATTTCTTTACCGAATAGGGCCCGTTCCTAAACTGCATCATTATGGATTACTATGGGGATGGGCACGGACGGTCAGTGAAAGTGACCTATAGAAAGGCGCTGACAGCCAGCTCAGTGGCCCCATACCCAGTTCCCACCTGGGTGAGGGCGTGGGGAAGCGCTGAGCCAGGCAGATGGGGAAGGGGAACAGCTCTGGAGGCGACTGGAGAAGTCTAGTGTCTATCTTTATCCCTTCACCACATAAACAGAGATGACCTGGAAAAGGGGCAGAGGGAAGGGACAGAGACAGAAGAGTGAACAATGTTTTCACAGATCTGGGGGTCGCAGTGTGAGGAATTGCCCCCGTCTCAGCACCTGCGTGGGAGATAGTACCCAGCAGAGGCAGCCCACCCCACTCTGAGAGAAGAGCGGCATGGGGAGAAAATCACCTTCATGGGCACAAAATCCTTCGGAGGGAGAGAACATGGCAGGCCAGAACTCTGCCAGTGCAAAAAATCAACTCCTTCTGTTTTTCCTTTCCTTTCTTTTTGTAGATGGATTAGGGGTTGGAATGGGGATTAAATGTAAAAGGGCTTGAGGAAGCTTATCGGGAAAGATGAAAATGTTCAAAAACAGATTTATGGTGATGACGTAGCTCTCGGTAAAGTAACAGAAATTTGCTGGATTGGACACTTGAGTGAATATTATGATATGTAAAATATACTCTCAATGAAGCCATTTAAAAATAGAATTAAAAACATGTAGTTAAAAAAAGAAAGGTCTGCTGTGAAACTAAGACCATAGCCCTTTTTGGAGAGCCCTGGACAGATACAGATCTGGAGATCAGGAAGGACTTGTGAAAGCAAGATGGTGCGGCTCGCGGTATTCGCGGGCCCATGTGGGGGGCCCCACCCAGCCAACTGAATATAGCTGGAATTGCTCTGAGACAAACTGTCAGCCTAGCTCTGTGTTTCCTGGAAAATGGTTTGTCATTTTTTGAACTTTGTTTAGGAGCCATTTTATCTTAGGTACAAAAAAACAACCATCTGGAATGAGGATGGGCCCTGACTTTCACTGGCTGCATGATTTTGGGTGAGTCATTTCACCTCCTTGGGACTTGGCAGTCCTGTGCAAGAACGGGAGATATCGACTGGCTCTCGAAGGCCTGTTCAGTGTTAACATTCCTCTAATTCCATGATTCATGCTTTACAAATGGTTCTAAAGAAATTTTATAGGCAATTTTCTAGTCTCTCTTTTGCCCGAGGACAGGGATAGATCATATTTTACTGGTGAAGATCCTAACTAATTCATAGGTATATTGGGAGAGTAAATGAAAAAATAAACCTGAAGTAATAGCACCAAAGACCCTGGGAATATAAAATATCAGTACAGGGCATTTTCCCAACTCCCTTCTCAAATCAACCTTTTTCTCTTCCAAAAACATGCCTCCTAATCTTGGAGAAATGGTTAGCATTTGCTGGGATTTGATTGGGCTGAGTTTTGCTGATCAGTTTAACCTGATCTTTACGACAAAAATTCTGTCCAAATACAGTAACATTAATAATATCCTCAACACAAAACAGGAGAAAACAGCAAGAACAACAGATTGAGGGATCTTAATTGAGTACCTAGAAAATGCAAAGAATCCTAGAAGCAAGTGGGTGGTAGAGGTAAGTACTCTCGCAATGCCTGGGTTTTCCTTGCCCATGAACCTGGCTATGGCTAGAGAACAGAGCCCAGACTTTACATATGCCATTCTTCACAGGTCCCTTCTTGGGTGAACATGGCGGGCTAGGCAGGTTGATCTTGAGTAACAGGTGGTTCACATTGACAGTGCAGCTGACCCAACCTCTGTGAAAAGGGGAGCACTGGTGACCTTGAATAGAGGTTGTGCCTGGGTTCAAAATGAGATGCAACGGGGCATTCATCAGAGCTGTGTAGATATGCGTAAATATATTAGATACTAATGCTACTCTGAAATGTCAGATTGGCCATCAAACATATGCTCTTATCATGTGGCCAGGTGCCAAACTGGCACTTTGTGGTGTGGGGTGTACTGCTTGGACAGAGCCTACAACTCCTTTTTCTTTTCTTTTCTTTCTTTCTTTTTTTTTTTTTTTTTTAACTTGTTAAGTGCTAGGAGTGCTGGCTTATATTTGCACAATAAAGCTCAACATCTTGCTATAACAGCCTTTCTGGCTGCTTTCCCATAGCCCTTCCTTGGCAGGGAGTTCCTGTGGCTGAACAGCCCTGAGAACACATGTGAAGGGCTCACAGTACAGAACTTTAGTTTCAGGTGGGGTGGGTTACTTTGCAGGACAGGTGAGTCCAAATGGTGAAAATGAAACAAATACATCCCCTCTCCTCACTCCCCTCCCATTTTCCCCTATGAGCATGAATGGAAATATTTTCCAGATTGTAAAGAATTACACACCAACATTAGCTGCTCTGACACTGGTTCATGCAGCTACTCATTCCTTCATTCACACACTGCTAACTACTCATTCATTCACCCCTTCATTCATTTTCTCTCCTATTCTATGCTGTTCCATTTTATAAGCTCTTGTTGACTACCTTTCCCACGTCTAGAGCCCTAGTTCTGAGGGTATAGAGATGAGCTAACTACTCATTCATTCACCCCTTCATTCATTTTCTCCCCTATTCTATGCTGTTCCATTTTATAAGCTCTTGTTGACTACCTTTCCCACATCTAGAGCCCTAGTTCTGAGGGTATAGAGATGAGTAAGACATGCTCTCTTCTTCCAAGATGCTCACTAAAGGAAGCCAGAAATAATAAAAACCCTTAACTGCAGCCCAGTGGGATAAGGGATGTCATGAGACTTGGAATGAGGACAAGCACGGGGAAATTAATCCCACTTAGAGAACATCACAGGTGTCAAAATCAGGCAAAAAAAATAATTTTTTTGACCATCAAATGAAGTGATTATTTTGGTATGGTCTATGCATACAGCTTATCTTCCTCATGAATAAAAGCATTCGACTTTAGAAGGAAAATGTACTTCTAAAGAGTTATAATCACACACATTACCAGCCACTATTAACCTGAATGGCCATTTCATGCAGGCCGCTTCTGGTCAGGCCCTAACAGGGCTGGAGGAGCCTATGGGCTGATATCTGGACATTGTTTATTCACTTCCAAGGCTACCATCATAGATATGTTGGGGAACTGGACTCCATGGTACTGACCAAGGATCCAGGGCCCTCTGTGCACCCAGTGAAGAGTTGACAAACTATAAATCTAGTCTAGAGTAAAAATGCTTTGAAGATATAACCATTTTAAGATAGGGAGATATTGTGTAACCTTGTAACCTGTGAGGGAAATCTGTTTTACATACACCATAATGAGCAATTACATTGCTGATGCTTACTTTTACTGTGAGAACACAAGTAACAAAGGGGATCAGCAGGACAAAACAGCTCTTTGAAGAGACATCATCATTCAAGGAGTTGCTGGCTTTTCTGTAAGTAAAAGTGAAATTGTTGATCTCTCATTCATGCTCCGTTGATTGGCTTGGGCGGCAGGTGGACAGAGTCTTTGGTCCAGCAAAACACACACACACACACACACACACACACACACACACACACACGGAGTTTTTTAAGGGGATTGATCATCCAGGGTCTCTCTCCAGGTGTCACCTCGTTCTTACTTGGAACTTCAGAAGTTTGCCCAGATGATTTGGTCACCTGTATGGAAGGCTGAGGCCAACAGACTCACATCTGTGGCCTTAAGAGACATTGAGGTTTCCTTTCACACTCAGCCTGGCTTGCCACCCTGTGGGCAAAGATCACACAGCACTGATGGAAAACAAAACATCCAGGTTGTATTTCTTTCTGACTTCCGTGCTTGTCAATCATTTGGAAGAAATCATCCTAAAAGCTCAGCAAAAAGATGATCTTTTCTTCAAGAGACCATTAGCATTCTCCTTAGCAAATAACATGGCGTTCATTTCATGGTTCAATTCCATTTATTATTTGAGTACCTGCATATGCTAGCACTGTGCTATGCCCTCAGACTCTCACAACCACATCCTAGGCAGTGTGGAAAGAGGGGTGATTCTGTCCATCTCTTCCATTCCTTTTACTGCTCACTCTTTTCCTACTCACATCGCTCTCCTCAGCACTCTGCGTACCACCCACCATGCACTTCTTCATTGATTGAGTCTCTGCTCTAATTGGATCCATTACTAATGGCTCTGCCATTAGTAGGTTCCCTGCAGGGCCTCTAAAGAATGTGGGCACTTAGGTTTCTCTGAAAGTAGCTTAGGAGACTGAAAGCAGGAACCCAGCTGGGTAGCTGCAACCTGTCCTAAGAATTCACAAAATATTTATACACTCACGTACCCTATATTGACATTTTAGCCAATTGTGGTCTCAGATGGGTATAATGGAGCTAAAAAATTTAGATTGCCTAGTGGTGTCACAACACAATGCATTCCTCACCCAGCTGTGGAGATTCTGGTATAAACAAGCCTACGGTGCTGCCAGCCATATAAACGTCTATCACCTGCAGTCACATACAGTGTTTAGTACGCGATTGCAATAATAAATGACTGGGTTAGTGGTTACTGCACTGTACAGTATTTTATCGTTTGGGATTCATTGAGGGCACAAAGAATTAGGTTATGCTGATTGCATTTGTCAGATAAAGTCCCTCTTATAATTGTGTCCTGCCCCCAACAGGTGTGCCATACACTGTGACTCCCCATCCGCCTCTCTTCCGGCTCCCTCATTCCCCTGTTCCCCTTCATGTATTAGATCATCGACTGCCTTCATACTAGAATTGAGAACACTGGTTTCTTGCTTCTCCATTCTTGTGATGCTTTACTTAGAAGAATGTTCCAACTCAATCCAGGTTAATACAAAAGATGTAAAGTCTCCATCTTTTAAAATGGCTGAATAGTATTCCATGGTCTACTATACTATAATTTTATTGTTATTTTACTATAGTCTTTCTACTTATTAAAAAAATTAACATTAAAAAAGCCTCTAGCAGTTCCTTCAGGAGATGTTGCAGAAGAAGGCACTGTTATTATAGGAGATGACAGGTCCATGTGTGTTTTTGCCCCTGAGGACCTTCCAGTGGGACGAGACGCAGAGGTGGAAGACAGTTATGCTGAGGATCCTGACCCTGTGTAGGCCTAGGATAGTGTGTGCATTTGTCTTAGTTTTTAACAAAAAAATTTAAAAACTAAAAAGAAAAAATTTGAATAGAAAAACCGCATACGGTAAGGATATAAAGATAATATCTTTGTACATCATGTTTGTGTTTTCAATTGAGTGTTATTACAAAAGAGTGATAAAGTTAACAGTTTAGAGGGTAAAAAGGTTACAGTAAGCCAGGGTTAGTTTCATTTTTTCATTATCGAAGCAATGAAAACTATGTTGTGAAGCTGGTGTAGCCTCAGTGCCCAGTGTTTATGTAACCTCTCAGGTCTTCACATGCCCTCTCACAACTGCACTGACTCACCCCGAGCAACTTCCAGTCTGGCAAGCTCCATTCGTGCTAAGTGCCCTACACAGGTGTGCCATTTTTGTCTATTACACTGTACCTCCACTGTTTCATGCTGTACAGGTGTGCAGCTCAGCCTAGGAGTAGCAGGCCCTACCATACAGCCCAGGTGTGCAGTAATCTAGGCTCGCACCCAGGTTTGTGTGAGTGCACCCCAAAATGTTGATGGCATCACTATCACCTAACACCACATTTCTCTGAACAAACCCCTGTCCTTAGTTGATGAATGACCGTACTTGGTTATCCCCATCCCCAAGTGATGTTAAGATTGTGGTCTAGGACTAGAGAGTGGCAGAAGGAAGTTGGAATTTTTCCTTCTCTGACACTTCAGTATGAGCTTCAATTCATTCACATATTCTTTTCCTGAATCACTGTATGTGTGAACTGGCTGCCACCTTAGGGACTGTAGGGCCCTGTTGACAGATGGTCAGAAAGGAGAAGATGAAAGAGGTCCTGGGAGGATACTGTCAGTGGGTCTGAGGGATGCTGTACTCGCCTCTGTAGGTTCCTTGTCCCAACTCAGAGTGAGGATAGGTCACTCCAGGTCACTGCCATTCTTTTTTTTTTTTTTTTTTTTTTTGAGACGGAGCCTCAAGCTATCCCCCTGGGTAGAGTGCCATGGCATCTCGCTCACAGCAACCTCCAACTCCTGGGCTCAAGCGAGTCTCCTGCCTCAGCCTCCCAAGTAGCTGGGACTACAGGCGCCCGCCACAGCGCCTGGCCACACTGTCATTCTTTGTACAATGTATCAGAAAGGCTGCTGAGCTCACTGAAATATATCTGGGGCCACATGCAAGTATTTTCCTGGGGCTGAGGGTGGATTTTTGTGGATCTAAGCCCTATAGGCATGACGGAGCTGCTTCTACTCTACTCTTCACGATTCTGCCCATTCCAAATGTAAACTATTCTAAACTATAAAATAATTAGAAGAAATTCCAAAAATGGCACCATGTTTTCCATATTTTGAAGTATTAAATCATGTTACTTATTTTTTATATTTTATGTTCCTTCTCTCTGCTGGTGTCCTAAGCTACACTAGGACTGAGTTGCTGCTGTCCCTGTCCCAGCGAGGGCAGGCCACCCCCAGATCGAGCAAGCAGGGCTTGGATGCCCTTCTCCAAGCCAAGGGCCAGAGGCAGCTTCTGCCAGGGAGGTAAAGGTATGACAGACTTCCTCACCCATCATGAGGGTCACCCCTGTTAACAGGAGAAAATATAGCAAATGCATTTAATCAAAGTTTTATAAGACACAGCAGTTTTCAGAGGAGAAGACCCCAAGACTCAGAGAAAACTGCCTATTTCCATGTGTGGGTCTGTTAGGGAGCAGGGAGCAATGGAGAAAAGATTGGACAAAGGGGCCATGGGGAGCTCAGCAAGGCCCCTTCACTCAGACTCTACTTGGCCTCTCTGAACATTGTTCCTTTTTCCTGGGTATGGAGCAGGAGCCCTCTGGAAGGAGGGTCTTCCAGGGAGACAGAAGGGAGTGACCTTTCTAGGTTTTGTGGCTGGCTTTCAGAGAGAGGGGTCATGGTTTCTGTGACCTGGATTGGGGATGAAGAATCCTGAATTCTATTATGATTTGCTTCTGGGAGAAGGAAGGGCAGGAGAAAGGCAGGCAGAGATTGTGAGGCTGCTTCTGAAGCCTTCCAATCACTCTGAATTCCAAGTCCTCAGCTGCCAAGGCATCATACTTTGGGGTGTTGTGTTCTGAGTCCCAACATTCCTCTGAGTGATCGGAGGTAATAGGGCTGTGAGGGACTGACTCATTAGAACCAAAAAGCACACGGGATGAAGAAAGACGCCAGAATGCAAATCTAGTAATTTACAATGACAGGCCATTGTCACAACAACTGGAAAACACGGAGTCTGTGTGATCAGCACATTCTCTCCCCATAGGCAAAACCAAACACAATCAGATCAAGTTATAATCAGAGGATGCTTGCCCATAGCAGAGCCACAGTGGGGGAAGTCAATGAGTCAGCTGATTTAAAGGTGTCTATTTGATTTCAGTGTGCCGGTACAGGAAAGGCCAGAGTGTATCTCTAACTCTCTTCTTTTGCTATGTTTTTAACATTGACCAACTGTAACTGCTGATTGGAAGTCATTTAGTTATGTAAATATATTCAAACAAATTATGAACAGCTGGAGGCTACTTTTTCTGCCCTAGCTGATTTTATGTCTGTGACTCAATCCATCATGCATTGTTCTTAAAACCTTATTCTGTCAATCAACTTCTTTCCCTCATTTCCTGATTAATTTTTTGTAGGAATGTGGGAGAGGGGCAGGGTGATGAAGAAGAAGGAATAATTTAGCATAGTTTCCAAAGAAGGTGATATTTCCCCTCACTGCCAGATAAGACAACTGATATGATTATGGTCATATAGTTTGTGGCAAAGCTGGGAATACAATCAAAATATTATTTTATCTGTTCAGTCAACACATTGAGCATTTGTTAGGTATTGTTCTAGGCTGAGGAAACAGGACAGCAAACTTCCTATTTTCAAGGAGCTTCTATTTTACTTAGTGAAAAAAATAATATGGAAAATAAATAAATTCCAGCATCAGACAGAGATGGAATTAAATTAACAGAATGTTAAGGTGCACTACTTCAAGGACTTTTTCTCTTTGAGAAGGTGACATGTGAGTTGACACTTGAGTGATGAGAAGGAACTAGTGGCTTAAATAGCCCAAGGAAGAACAGTCCCATGAAAGTGGAACCAGCTGGTACAAAGCCTTTGCATGTTCAAATAACAGGAAAAACTACAGAAGATGAGTTAGGTTTTTAGAGCAATGAGGAATCCCTTGAGGGTGCTAAGCAGATGGGCATGCCATTCTCTGACTTGTGAAGCAAAACATTGTTCTCATGGCTGTGTTGAGGGTGTTGAGCAGATGGGCACCACCTTCTGACTTGTGATGTAAAAACATCATTTTCATGGCTATGTGGAGTACAGGTTGCAAGGAATTAAAAGTGGAAGTTGTTCCCAATCTTGATTTCTTCAGACTATTCAATGGATCAATTCAATTAAAATAAAAATAGAGTGTTGAGTAGTTATTTTCTGGTGTCATAGTATCTCGACTTCTTGTGGATTGACTAAATGCATTCTTTTTTTGATGGACTAATGTAATATTACATCAATATAGCATTAGTCTAGCATGTATTAGATAGAATTTGCTCTGAATTACTGACATTTATTGATAAAAGTAAACAGAGTTAAGATGTTTTAGATAATCCTTGAGACTAAAGGCCACTGAACAATTCTGTGTAGCATATATATGATATAATGATATATATTTGGAGATAAAGGGAAGGAAGAAAGGAAGGCCTTTTTTCCTATTTGTAGTTGAATTTCTTTAAAATATCATGACAAGTAACATCTTTCTCCTAGACTTATCCTAGAAGTCTAAGAGTTCTTGGCCAGAAGATTTTGGAACAAGTCTGAGGCAGATTTGGTACCCTGAGAAGCCATCAACCAAGAGATTTCTGCCTATTTTAGGAAACATCAGAATAAGAAATCAGATCTCACACTTGATTGTCTAGCTGGGTTTCCACCAGAGTTCACGGACATCATGAAGACTGTGACTATTCATTGACATCAATTATTACTCATTCCTCATACCTCTACTATCACCTTAACCCTATATGTAGAAGGCTCATAATTTATTCTTCCTTTTGAAATATCAAAGAGTCAGGGTAATTTTCATTAATACAGCTTTATTTCCAATGATTTCAGTATTCTATTTCCTGTCCAGGAGAACCAAGATTGATAAAGACATTTTCTTGAGTTGAGACATTGAAGTTGGTTCACTGTGATTCTCTGCTTCACCCAGGATTGTCCCACCACTTTTCCTACATAGGCTTTGGAAAGACCAATTTCATGTACAAAGTAAAAACAGCTCATGAACAAGGTCATAGCTTGTGGGAACATCCTCTGAACACACTCTTTTGAGCGTTTGCAGGAACACCTGGGGAAAAAGCTATAATAATCTAATCTGGCCATTGGGAAAAAAAATGAATTACTACTCTCTGTAGTGCACATCACCTTCACCCCAGTTATATTTTTGAAATAATTACATGAGACTCTATCAATGATTCTATGAGAATTTACAATTGAGTGGTTTGTTTTCCCTTGGATGTAGTTCAATGTCTTGAGATAAATTTGCAGTTACAATTATTAAGAATCTGAAATTCCTTCAAAGCACCAATTTCATTCAGAAAAGTAGTCAAATGATGTCTAAAATTGGGTAGAACAACCATCTAGCTGGCCCACTGATGATTTTTACCCAATGGATCTAGCCTGAATTGAACATTTATTCAATTTTATTGATATATAATTTCTGTATAACAATTAGCTCATGTCAATTCATGTTGGACATAAATGAATATAATTGACTATTGATTTGGTCAAATGTGGATCTAGTCTTAAGTATATGTGCTATTACCTCATTGTGTTAAGGAAGTTTGTTGGCAGCTCTTGACTGAGAAATACTAATGTAGGAAAAGAAGGCCAATATTCTTTATTGATTTTTAAAGTTGAAATTTATCTTTGTCAATGTTCTTAGGGTTTGTGAGAGAAAGTTTTCTCCAAAAATATGTAACTTATAGATCCAATTATATATTACTTACAAGAGACACACTCCCATTAATTATAAGAAAGCATGAGTGACTATATTAATATCAAAAAGTAAACCTCAAAACAAGAAGTATTATCAGAAAGAATTTTAAAAGATAAAAACAAAATTAATGGAATTAAAAGAGCAATAGACACATGTACACTTATCCTTGGAAATTTAACAATTGCCTTTCAATGTCTGGTAGAACAAGCAGATGATACAGAATACAAAAGAATCTGGAATATATGAAAATAACTATAATTCAATTTAATTGACATTTATAGAAATGTGTTCAATGATAGTGTGATACACATTATTTTCTAGTGGATATGGAACATTCACCAAGATACAGAACTATATGGCCTATTGCAGGCCATAAGGCAAATCTTAGTAAATATAAAAGTATTTAACAGATACTTTAAAAAAAGCATGTTTTTTTTTTGTTTTTTTTTTTTACTGGAATGGAATTGAATTAGAAATCAAAGACAAAAAGCTGAGAAATCCTTAAACATTTAGCCAAAAAAAAAAAATCATATATTCCTAACTAACCTTTTAAGAAATTATAAGAGAAATAATTCAAACTGAATGATAAAGGAAAAGACAACATAATAAATGTAAGAAAAATAGACATTTTAGGGAAACTTATAGCTCTAAATGTTTATGTTAGGAAGGAAGAATGGTTTCAATTTAATCACCTAAGCTTCCATCTTAAGGCACTAGGAAAAAAGAGTGAGTTAAACCCCAAATTATTGGAAGGAAGGAAATAATAAAGATCAGAAACCAGTGAATAGGCAAATACTAGAGAAAATCAGTGACATCAAAGATCATTTTCTTTGAAATATCAATAAAATGGGAAAACTTCTAGTAAAATAAATTGATACTCCTCTAGCTAGAATAATAAAAATAACGACAGAAAATGCAAATTACCAATATCAGCACTGAGGAGGGATAATACTATAGATTGTACAGATAATAAGAAAATATTATGAGAAAATTTGTGTTATTAAATTTAACAGCTTAAATTATGTAGAAAAATTCTTCGAAAGGCAAACCTTGCCAAAACTGACACAAGAAGAAACAGAAAGTGTGAATAGTCTAAAATACATGAAACTAATCTTCACTGATAATAAAAGTCTTCTCTCAAAGAAAAGTTCATGCAATATGTCTTCACTAGTAAATTGTATCAAACAGGTAAGGAAGAAATAAAAGTAAGTTTATACAAATCCTGCCTGAAAATGCGAGGCCACTGTAACCCTAATACCAAAATCAAACAAGGACATTACATAAACGGCAATTAACAACAAAACACAAAACACAGGCCAACATCCCTCATGAACACAGACTCTAAAATCCATGATAAAATATTAGCTGATTAGATTCAGCTAATATATACATAAGAACCCTAATACAGTCTCGGCTCCCATAGCTCAGTGGGTAAGGTGCCAGCTACATATACCAGAGCTGGCAAGTTCAAACCCAGCCCAGGATTGCCAAATAACAGTGACAACTACAACCAAAAAAAATAGCCAGGTGTTGCGGTGGGCACCTGTAGTACCAGCTACTTGACTTGGGAGGCTGAGGCAAGAGAATCACTTAAGCCCAAGAATTTGAGGTTGCTGTGAGCTGTGACACCACAGAACTCTACCCAAGGCAACATAGCAAGATAATGAGACTTTGTTTCAAAAAAAAGAAGGCTAATAGATCTTGAGAGTGTGATTTTTTTTTTCCTTTAAGAATGCATGACTTGGCTCTGTTCGCCGCCCTGTGCCCCAGTCAGCTAGCGTCCGCCTTGCCTCTCAGCCCAGACTTCAGTAGACCTCACCAAAATGCCATCTCAGATGGAGCATGCCCTGGAAACCATGATGTTCACGTTTCACAAATTTTCCGGGGATAAAGGCTACTTAACAAAGGAGGACCTCAGAGTGCTCATGGAGAAGGAGTTCCTCGGATTTTTGGAAAATCGAAAAGACCCTCTGGCCTTAGACAAAATAATGAAGGACCTGGACCAGTGCCGAGATGGCAAAGTGGCTTCCAGAGCTTCTTTTCCCTAATTGCAGGCCTCACCATCGCGTGCAATGACTATTTTGTAGTACACATGAAGCAGAAGGGCAAGAAGTAGGCAGAACCGAGCAATTACTCTGCCCTGAAAAGTGTTCTCTCAAAGGATTGCTTTAAACATCAGCCCCACAGCTTCTCCCTGGATAGGATTTCATGAGCAGATCAGGATCCTTAGAATATATACAAATAAAATCCAACTCCCATTTGTCAAGCAGAGAAGAAAAAGTTAATTAAATGCCAGATGAGCTTTTGTTTTTTACATTGTTTGCATCCCTTTGCCCTCAATAAACACAATCCTGCTTTTAGTTCCAAAAAAAAAGAATGCATGAACTTGGCTGGGCATGGTGGCTCATGCCTGTCATCCTAACACTGTGGGAGGCCAAAGCACATAGTTTGCCTGAGCTCAGGAGTTCCAGACCAGCCTGAGCAAGAGCCAGACCCCCATCTTTAAAAACAGCTGGGTGTTATGACAGGTGCTTGTAGTCCCAGCTACTTGAGAGATTGAGGCAAGAGGATCACTTGAGTCCAGGAGTTTGAGGTTGCTGTAAGCTATGCCTCCATGACAGTCTACCAAGGGCTTCAAAGTGAACCTCTGTCTCATAAGTAAATAAATAAATTAAATTAAATAAAAAATAAATAAATGAAAGAATGCATGTATTTTTACATTAAAAATAAAGCAGCGTATTTCACTGCAGAATAGAGGGAAAGATTTCATGATCAATTCATGTCGGGTTTCAAGGCAGCTGCCTAGGTCTTTGGTTCTTGGAACTCTCTTGGTTGAAAAATGACAAGACACACAAAGTAATCCAAGTGTGAAACAAAGTTATTGAGAAAGAGAAAGACAGATATACAGAGTAAGAACAAGATATAGGCTTAGAAAGAAAGATATGTTTGCCATAGACAGCAAGTAGGCCCCATTGTCGGGACAAAGAAAAGGCATGAGCCACAGCTGTCAAGTTCCTTTTATACTGCCCAGATCAAGCCTACGTCATGGTTCAGAGGTCAGCTTGGAACCTGAGTCTTACTGCCCGTGTGGACCTCCCATGAACCTCTCTGAGAACCCATGGGAGGGTGAGGACTGCAGTGTAGATTTAAGCTAATGACATGATAGTGTCTTAAGGCTGTTCTAGGTCACCTTTAAGACTCTGTTGGACCTATTGTTAGGCTAGAGAGTCTTCCATCTCCTTTTGCAGTTGGCATGCTAAGTTCTGATTGGTAGATTGGCAGATCATCCCTCCTTCCCAGGTGGGACAAAATTAAGGTGGGAGGCACCAAATGGTGATGGAGGGGCCCTGCCCTTGTCCTTCTACAGGATTTCTAGCTGTCTACCTAACAATGCAAAAAGAGCATTTTATAAAATTTAAAACTCATTCATGATCAAAATCTTAGCAACCTAAGAACAGAAACTTAAACTGATAATGGAGAACAATGAAAAATGTACAGACAACGTCATAGTTAATGATTAACCCCCCCCCCCACAAAACTCAACACTTTGCTCTTAAGGAACAGAACAAAAAGTAACCATTGAAGGAGCTCAGGAAATTTCATCCCCAAATATGACTCCTTGGTATGAAGAGTATTTGGAATGAAAGACCCTTAGAGATAACAGGCCTTGGAGGGACTTTCCCTCTATCTGCATAACCAGACAGGCCCATTAAAGAACAACTGACTTCTCTTCCCCTCCCTGTTATATCAATATATTGAAGGAAAGAAGATCAAGAATGCAATCAGACACAGCCCAAGTCATTTTAAATATAATACTTATCTCTCAGGTTATTTAATTTGCAGAGAATTATTCATAAATCAACTTGTTTCCCTCCCTCCATTCATTCTCTCCAAGTATCCATACATTTTCCCCATTGTCCCTAAACGGAATTACCCATATTTCTTATCTCCTTCTTTCCTCTAAAAAGAGAGTATATAAATTTCTGGACCCCACCAGGATACTGGGTAATCACTTTGAGAGTCTCCCTGTGCATATGGTTAAATAAGCCTCTTTCTCTTATTTAATCTGCCTTACTCTACCTTTTTGTGAGTTGATCTTTTAGAAAACCTTCCTGGGTGAAGGGCAAGTTTCCCTTCACCCCCCACATTGTTATCCTACATTTTATACTTAGTATTCCTGGGCTGCCTCTTTGTGTGTGTGTGTGTGTGTGTGTGTGTGTGTGTGTTTGTCTTTTGTTTATTTTAAGTCACTTATGTTCAGTTTTGAACTTTATAAAAATTGAATGATGCCATACATAGTTTTGGGTTTTTGTTTTATTAATTTAACATGATAATTCTAAAATTTATCCATGCTGTTGCAGTAGCTTTGCTGATGCATTTTCTTGGTCTATTCTACTCCACTGGGGTAGATATCACAATGTATTGAGCACCATTTAGATGTTTAATTTGATTATTTTTTTTTCTGTCATTACAATCTCATTAGCCTTTTAGACAAAACATAAAATAACTTAGTATATACTTATAATTTAAACAATATTTAAAAACAGAAAATTGCATAAAGATATCTGCCATGAACTTTCAAATATTTCAACACTCTGTTTAACAACCTACCTCTGACCTCAGGGGTCGTATAACCCAAATGAGCATCTTTTATTCTCAAACTTCTCACCTGTCTAGATGGCTTCTGCTAATAATTGATATGTCAGGTTTAAACTCTGTGTCATCAGTCTTTAAACTTTGGGGCCTTAATGTGGCCTTACTAGGTTGCTGAGGGTGGACAAAAGCATGTCCATAACACCTGCAGTACCTTACAGGAAGGCGACACCAGAAACCGCCTGTTCTACTCATCCTGAAGAACACAGTGATCCAGTTTTAGATGTGAATTGAATCTTAGGCACAAAGTAGTTTTCTAATAATTGAAGAAATTGAGTCCTAGAGAGAGAAAATAATGAAGTCATGAAGGTTATTAGAGGCAGAGCAAAGACCCCAGTGTCTTTGGGGTGAGTGATTGTCTCTAAATAACCAATTAGCATGCAAATAAGTTACATTATGGAGAAAATGCATCAACCTGCCAGGATCATTAATGCATTAACAGAATTACCTTTATTACATTGGCTCACAGTTACCTAGCAGACAGCAGGCCCCAGGGAAGAGTCCCCTGTAGGGGCAGTTTTGCTATTCCTTTTCTGTATTCTATTGTTTGAGAATGGCAGGTCCACAGGAGAGGTCCAGGAGAGTGCCTTAGGGCTGGGTCCCAAAAGCAAATAAAAGCACTGTCTCCTTTAGAAGCTGGGGTCACAGGGCAGGGATCAGCACCCAGAGAGGAGAGATGAGGACAGCTAAAGGTGGATGTGTGCACATGCTTGTTTTTGCAATTCAACAATTTTCTTACCTAGCCTACTTGTCTCGTTCTGCCCCTTATCCATAGAACCTGCCCATTGCAGCCAATTCATCATTCCACCTGCTATTCAAAATCCTACAATCTCTCCTTGTTAGTGCAGAAAAAATCCAAATGCTTCTGCTTCTCAGGCAAAATAGTTACCAAAATGTTATTGATAACAGCAGACATTTCACTTACTCATAGCTTTATTGCTTTTGCAGTAAGTGCCTATGAAATGCCCTCTAACCTATGAACCCTCTTCTCCCAATCACTGAAAACCCTTGCCGTAGCCAGCTGGTCTCCTGGTCATTTCATCTCATAATCCACCCCCGCCTGACCAATAGGGGCTGGCCCAGCTCAAGCCATTTTCTCAGCTAGTTCTCCGTTGACCTTTCCAATATACTTTCGCCAATAAATAACAAACTAAATGACCATAACTGCTAGTTCTTGAGTGATCTGGATAGCAGGCACTCTCCTAAATGCTCTCCATACCTTCTGTCATGTAAGGCCCTGAAGAAACTGCTGACTGAGGTCCCCTTATTCTTCCCATTTTACAGAGGAAAACTGTACATAGCAGAGGTGGCATTTGAGCCAGTGTCTAACTCCAAGCCCCTCCAGCCACTAAGATCTGCTGCCTCACTTTTCATGACCTACATGAATGACATCTCACCGGGGGGTAACTTTGCATAGCTGCTTCAGTGTGATCTAAGACCTCCCTTGTGGCAGTGACATTCATCCTTGTAAACCAGAAAGTGCCCGGCCAACCCAATGAGTGCTGTTTCTCTGTTTGTCTTTTGGTTTTCTTTAATTCAAGAGTGTTGACCCAAGATGCTGTTCCAATTCTTTCTAGAAATGAGATGGAGTGCCAATAAATAGATATAATGAATTCATGCTAAGGAATTACTATGTAGGTTATAGAAGATTTTAATGGGAGATAACAAAGTCCAATTTATTTTTCTTTGCCTGTTTTTTAGAAATTCCTTCCTTTTAGTGCTGTGGAGGGTGGATTGAGGTAGGACTAGTTAAACAGTTATTGCAAACCTGGCATCTCTTAACAAATGAATGAAATATATGTATGTATGCATACACAAATGTGTATATATAGGTGTTTGTGCGTATTTTTAGCTTTATAAACTTTATTTTACATAATTTTTTTCCCACAAAGTAATATTTATTGGCTACTCATTTTTCATTGCTTTATGATTCACAGCAAAGTTGGCACTTTTATTAGCAAGGGTTAAGTGCAAATAATGCTGCAGTAACAAATAAACCCTGAACTCTTAGAATACTAATGGACAATGGTTTGTTTCTGATCTGTACAAAGTCCAGCAGGGTCTAGAAGCTCTCAAGAATCCCAGCTTCTTTCAGCTCCAGAACCTGTCCTCATACCATTGCTCTCCATGCCACACCAAAAAGAGTGTTTGGAGGAAGCCCACTGACATTTTAGTGCTTCAGCTTAGAAGTGAAATAGGTCACTTCTGCTCACACTTCATTTTCTGAAATGGGACCCTACTCAGCTGGAGGGGGCTGGGAATCATGCCTGGGTAAGAAAGGAAGATTGATGACTGAGGGCACTCAGCCTCTACTTCAGTGCACCATAATCATCTACTGAATGCACAATATTTGCCAATAGGAAGATTAGGAAACATAGATATTCAGAAAAAATGGACTCTGAAATTTTTATATTCATGAATATCACCAAGGAATATAATTTCCCTAGTGAAGTTTTCCTACAGCTTATGGCCTTTTTCTTCTCATTTCCTCCATGTTAATCACGAGTTGCATGTGCATTTCTTGAGATTCAAGTTGCCTTCTTTGGTTCAAGAAGAAATGAGACTCAAAAAAAAAAAAATTCTCAATAGTTATTAAGTATTTTTCAACCAGCAGAACTCAGCAATGACCTGGCCGAGCTGCCACTAGGATCATTCCTCTGGCTAATCTGTATTTTCGCTTGGCTCAGAGAGATTACAAATTACTCCATGACATGACTCTTCAAGGTCATTCTCAAATAATCAAAACCACACATATGCAATCTCTGCATGCTGTTCTGTGCAGCTATAATTCGGGGGGAAAGTCCTCTTTCAGTTATACATAATTCTTGATCGAGTTCAATATAGCACATATGGCTTTTGGCCCTTCACAGATTATATCAAAGCAAGGAGAAAAGGAAGAATGGAAAACGAGCTCGTACTTCAGTGGTTTATGTGATCCTTTATTACCCCTGAAATAACCAAAGAATTAATCAACAAAAAATGCTTTACGAGGGCCAGAGGGACCGCAGCAGTCTCCTACTTCACACTTAATGAAGATTTCCAGGGCTCCATTTGTAGTGGAAAACTTGGTTAGTGGAGGGAGTGGGCAGATCAATAGCCGTATAACAAACCAATTTTTATTACTCATGCCTTACAACCTGGGTCAATGAGGGAATAAGATACATTTGCCTGTGCCCAGGGTCTAAGTGAAGGCTGTATTCCTAAGTGAGGAGCTTGAAAGACTTGGAAAATATAGCACATCAAAGTAATAGTGTCTAATTCATGGTATCTTCATTTTGTTCCCAATTTTCCTTCCAAGAGCCATGAAAGGTAATGTTTCAAATTTGATTGGCTTTAAAAACACAAAACAAAGCCTTCGTATGTGTGTGTGTGTGTGTGTGTTTTCTGCTGTGGTCAGTGTGGCACTCTATTTGAATCAGAAATTGCCTTCACCTAAAACAACAGCAGAAGGCTTAGAAGCCAATGATGATACTCCATGGAAAACATTCAAAGTGAGTCTCTTTAGGGCAATTTAGTTATGGAGAAAGGTGTGAGATAAACAGAAAATTTTTTTTCCTACTGTAGAGTTCATTTGCATAGAAACTGCCTTACTAATTGGTTTGACTTGGCACCTCTAATAGGCATATTATGGCTCATCTTCATCTTCAAAGTATTCAGTGAACAATAGGACTGATTCTTCACCCAAGTTCCCTCTAAGTTTCTCAGGCTATGAGCATCAAAGTCCAGAGGCTTTGTTCCCCTGTGTGGAGTGCAGTGTGTGGCTTGGGGTGGGTGCTGTGCTGACATCCCAGACAGCTGATCTTAGCCATCACCCAGGGGGAGTGCTGGGTTATGGAAGGGGTATGCCCTTTACCTAAGGAGTAAAGTCATCCAAGGAGGTACAGTCCTCTCAGGAGAACAAAGAAATAGGGAGAAGATTGAACTTGGGAAATTTGAACATGAAATTTGCAGGATGGGAGGATGGTGGCAGCCATAAAAGTTGAGATTGAGAGAGTATTTCAGGGTGAGTCTAAAGCAAAGGAGATGAGCTCCTAGTAGATGCCAAAGATCAGATCCCTGCATCCTTCTCTGATAGGACTTCGGAAATGTACCTGCTCCTGGCTTCTCTTTCATGGTAGCTGGCATTCTGCTAAGTGCAGTGAGGCAGGCTCTTCTTTTAAAATTCAGATAAAAGAGTGCTTTAAATGTACAGAGGGTCAATATCATGCTGTTTTAAGCACTATCGATTTATAGTATAGTCTGCTTTGTTTTTATTCCTGAGTAATGTCTTAGCTATTCGAGGTCTTTTCTGATTCCATATAAAGCGAAGTATTATTTTCTCAAGATCTTTAAAATATGACAGTGGGGCTTTAATGGGGATTGCATTAAAATTGTATATTGCTTTGGGCAATATGGACATTTTAACAATGTTGATTCTTCCTAGCCATGAACATGGTATATTTTTCCATTTGTTAACATTTTCGGCTGTTTCTTTTCTTAGAGTTTCATAGTTCTCTTTATATAGATCTTTCACATCCTTTGTTAAGTATATCCCCAAATATTTCATCTTCTTTGGTACTACTTTAAATGGGATAGAGTCCTTGACTGTTTTTTTCAGCTTGGCTGTTGTTGGTATATATAAAGGCTACAGATTTATGAGTGTTGATTTTGTATCCTGATACGCCGCTGTATTCCTTGATCACTTCTAAGAGTTTTTTAGTTGAGTCTCTGGTGTTTTCCAGATATACAATCATATCATCTGCGAAAAGTGAAAGTTTGATCTCTTCTGTTCCTATTGGATGCCCTTAATTGCCTTTTCTTCCCGAATTGCAGTAGCTAGAACTTCCATTACAATGTTAAATAGCAGTGGGGACAATGGACAACCTTGCCTAGTTCCTGATCTGAGTGGGAATGATTTCAATTTAACTCCATTGATTACAATATTGGCTGTGGGTTTGTTGTAGATGGCCTCTATCAGCTTAAGAAGTGTTCCCTCTATACCAATTTTCTTAAGTGTTCTGATCATGAAGGGATGCTGGATATTATCAAAAGCTTTTTCTGCATCAATTGAGAGAATCATATGGTCTTTGTTTTTTGTTTTGTTTATGTGATGAATTACATTTATAGATTTACATATGTTGAACCATCCTTGAACTGTGGTATATGTACACCATGGAATACTATGCAGCCCCAAAGAAAATGAAGACTTTATCTCCTTCATGTTTACATGGATGGAACTGGAAAATGTTCTTCTTAGCAAAGTATCACAGGAATGGAAGAAAAAGTATCCAATGTACACTGCCTTTTTATGAAACCAATTTATAGCTCTCAAATGAAAGATACAACTTAATTCCAAGAATACGGGGAGGGGAGAAGGGCTGCTGGGTGGTGGGAGGGTGACTGGAAAGATCACCTATATATCTGTCTAGCAAGGGTACAAGTGAACTTTTCTAGAACTAGAATATAAATGTTTTGACACAATGACTAAGCAAATGACATGAAATCTATGTGAACTAGCTTGATGAAAGTATTTCAAATTGTATATGAAAACACTACACTGTACCCCATGTTTGCATTAATGTATACAGCTATCATTAATAAAAAAAATAAATGTACAGAGGGTCCAAAACAACATATACACTTTTTAAGAAAAGAAAAAACTGTATTAAAATTGTAGGAGTTGAAACACATTCTTTTTAGTAAAGTTATCACAAGAATGGAAAAACAAATACCCAATGTACTCAATCCTAACATGAAGCCAAAAGACAGATTAATACACACTCACACAAGAGAAAAATTCAATTCAAACCAAGGGCAGGGAGCAGGAGGAGGAGGAGGGAGAGGGATGAGAGTTCTCCCACCTAATGGGCACAACGTAAGGCCCATGGCACGCCAGCTGAGTAAGGGACTCAACTGCAATGGAACACTACCAACAAATGCAAACAATGTTACCTCATCACTTGTACCCTAATATCAATTGGAAATTAAAAAAATAATTAATAAATGTGCCAAATGACTTTAAAAAATTGTAATACTCAGTATATACTGATAATGTGTTTTACTGTATATTATTATACCTTGTATCTCTCATAATTGCAGAAATCAAATGTGACTCAAGCATTGCAATTTTAATAGTTTTTTTTTCTTTCTTGAAATGTGTATACATTTTGTTGCACCCTCTATGTGTACAACAAAATATTATTATTCAACCTTAACCAATCACCTGTGTATGTTTTCTATAATCCTCTCTCTCTCTCATATTTCAGAGTCTCAGGCTAGTAAGGTACAATGACTGGAACCTGGAAACCTTTTCTTTTTTGAGACAAAGTCTCACTCTGTCACCTTGGGTAGAGTGCCCTCACAGCAACCTCAAACTCTTAGGCTCAAACAATCCTCTTGCCTCAGCCTCTCAAGTAGCTGGGATTACATGTGTCCACAAAGACTGAGTCTCTCTCTTGTTCAGGCTATTCTCCAACTCCTGAGTTCAAGCAATCCACCCACCTCAGCCTCCCAGAGGCTGGGATTAAAGGCATGAGCCACCATGCCCAGCCCAGAGCCCTGAAACCTGTAACAACTACTTGGCCTTTCTGAGTTGCTTCCCAGGGATGTTGAGATTTCTTCAAGAAGCTGTACTTCTGTAGGCCCCTGGACAGACTTCTTTATGCTGTGTTGGCCACCCCCATAACCTGCCCTGATGTGCATAGACCCTCTATAAAAAGTCCATAATCTCCATGAGTCAGGGAGACAGATTTGAGGCTCTCGTTCTCAAATTCTGACTCCTCATTTTCCCAGAAGATGCTTTTTGTATTTAACATGTCCTTCTTCTCAGCAATCCTCATTGTCACCACAACTGGCTTTTGGTGCAGTGAGCAACTAGATCTAGGATTAAACCTGCTTGCAGTTTCAATAATATTCCAGTTACATGAGGGACAAATTCATAGACACAGCAAGTAGAATTGTGGTTGCCAAGGGCTGGGGGGATGAAGAAATGGGGAGTTTAATGGGTACATAGTGTCAATTTTGCACTATGAAAAGAGTCTTAGAGATGGGTGGTGGTGCTGATTGCACAACATAAATAAACTTAACATCACTAAACTGTACACTTAAAAATGGTCAAAATGATACATTTTCTGTCATGTATATTTTATTACAATTAAGAAAAAAAAAAGACCTATCTCTTAGTACCTAGCTAAGGCTGACCACTCCAGGGTATTAAAGCATGTTCAAAAGAAGAAGTGGAGCAGGTAGAGCTTGCAGAGAGAGGAGCAGGGAAGCAGAGGCCCCACTAGGCATCCGAGGGCAGTGCGAGGCCACTGCACAGGTTCTCACCTTGAGAAAAAGTTGGAAAGACAGGGATCTGCCTTGACATTTTACTCAGGGACTGTTCTGCTCCTCTCTTCATAGCTGGGTTCTGAATTCTCTTTTGAGAAAAAAAAGATTTCTTTATCTTCTCTGTCTTGTGTTTTCTTAATAAGTGCATTTAGGTATAAATATTTCACTACAATCTCAGGCACACCTGGGTTTTGACCTGGAGGATTCCCAGTGTTGCCATTTCCAAGTAGTTTGTAAATTCAAATTTGTTTAAATTCCCCATCAAATAGTCTGTAAAGGCACGTGGATAATCTGCATAGCACCAGTGGCTCCAGGGACTGTGGGAAGATGCAGACAGAATGGGGACAGAAGACCCCATTCTTGGTAAAGGAAAACACCTCCAGAAAAAAGGAAAAACAGTAATAAGCTGAGCAAGGCAGAATAAAAACAGTTTAGCTAGTTTACTTTTAAGCCAGCAGTTAAATTACTTATCTGAGCAGTCCCTGCTTTTGCTAGAAGCCTGGCCTGTAAGGGATACAGCTTATAAACACCCTTGCTGGGTCTGTGCACACTCTGAAAAAGAAAATGTCCTTCCACAGAAGGAAGCTATGTGCAAGGCTTGGGGGACAGTGCAGGAGGTGTGGTGGGGGGAGGCAAGGTGGCTGGTGCTATAGTTCAGAGCTCCCAAAGCCAGCCTTGACTTCCCAGGGGGCTGATTGTGGCTGACTCCCTCATGCAGAAGGGAGAAAGTGACAACCAACTGTGGATGTCTCCCTTCCCATGGGTTGTGACAAGTCCTCCTAGGCTGACCAAAGCTCATGCCTCTTTTGTTTTCTCCTTATTCGCATCTTATCCATCTTCCTAGAACTGTCCATAATTCCTGACTTGTCAGTGGCACCACATTTTCAACCTGTCACAATTCCCCACTCTGTAATTTTTGGGAATTTGGGGTGGCTTTAGTGCTCTCAGCTAGCCATGCTCCTGTAGACCTGCTTCCATCATCCTGTAGACCACAAGTTTGCTGCCATCTGAGTTCAGAATGTATTAAACAGCTTGCTTTTTGTTGCAAAGATAAAAGTGGCTGTAGAGTGATTATTCAGGGGTCTGGGCAGTTTCTCCTGGGGAAGGTCCTGGGTCTCTCCTCTAGGGGAGGTGGCAGCCTGCCACACAGGGTGGGTCCCCTGCCCATCTCTTACTTGGAGTTTGCCAAGACTTGGCACAAAACCCTCTTCTCTTCTTGCTCTAGATTCCCTGCCCTGGTGAATTGCAGTGACAAATGTCTTCCAAATTTATATAACAACAGCTTTTAGCTCCAGGCCCACGATATACCATGTCCCATTAAGCTTGCTAACTCTTCCCCACATGGTTGTTTCTCTTTCTGTGAAAATCACCACCTATACTCCCAGCAGCAGATTCCTGAACATTCTATCACTTCCAGACTGTAAAGTGACGTTTCTCCCTGGCCCTTACCTGTATCCTTTTACAGGTCCCCCCCCACTTGGGCCACCCCGTCTCCTGTGGCCTTTGTCACTGCATCAGCCCCTTACCCATTTATTTATTCCCCACATGGTAGAAAGAGTTGTACTTTAACAATGATTCCTTTATAAAACTGGAAATAATTACATAATAAATATAATGCTCTTGCAGGATAAGAAGGTACATGAAGATAAAAAATCATCGGCTTCTCCCTCTTTTTTTTTTTTTCACATCTGCGGTCACTAATATTACCAGTTCATTGTGTATCTTTCCCACACCTTTTTTTATACACCTATTTAAATATTTTAACAAATTCATATACCTATATGTGCATATTTTTTTCCTAGCTTTTACAAAAATAAGATCCTGGCTTGGTGCTAGTAGGTCAGTAGTGAGGGTGCCAGCCACATGCACCAAGACTGATGAGTTTGAACCCTGTCAGGGCCTGTTAAACAATAACAATGACGACAACAACAACAACAAAATAGCCAGGGTTTAAAAAAAATAGCCAGGCATTGTGGCAGGTACTGAGGCAAGAGAATGGCTTAAGCCCAAGAGTTTGAGGTTGCTGTGAGCTGTGACACCATAGCACTCTACTGAGGTAGACTCTGAGTAAGACTCTGAGTAAGACTCTGTTTCAAAACAAAACAAAACAAAACGAAGACCCCCAAATGAGATCCTGCTGTAGGTAATATTCAGTGGTTTAACCTCTTTAGATCTAACACATGATTCTAAAAATACACATCACACCGTGGCTATACCCATACATTGCTTCCCTTCACCTTTGAAAGACTGGACTCCTTTGTGGCTCTGGCTTCATGCCTATTTGTTCAGCTTAATGTCAGTCTCTCTTGGACACTCACTCTGGCAATGCTGACTGACTTCCCGCCCCTTGCAGCCCTCTGTCCTGCCTCTGTTCACGTGCTTTCCCATGAACACAGTGCTGCTTTGTCTGGCTCCTTCTTACTTACCTGTGGGGACTCAATAGAGATGCCACTTCCTCCTGCCCCAAAGCCAGTTGGTTGCCCTTCCTACTCCCAAGACACTTGCCGCATTGCAGGGCCCAAAGCAGTGACAACAGTTCAGTTGTCTGTTTCCTGTGTAGTCTGCAAGCTCTGTTGGGGGGCAGGCCATGTCTGCTTGTGGGGATGAGTGCTGCTTAGTGCTCAGCAGAGGTGTGCAGTGAACACTCTATATGTACTTGAATAGATGGATTAATGAATAATAAACCAAACTCCCAGGAGTTATCCCTAAATCCCCCTCAGTCAGTAATTTGAGTCAGCTTGCTTTCAAAATATAGCTGCAGCCCATATTGACTTACTTCCCCCTTTCCTTGAATCTCTTTATCCCCATATCCCTTCCTTGGATCCCTGAGGAGGTGCTCTCCTAACTGGTCTCTATCTTTATTTATTTATTTATTTTTCTGAGACTCTTTGTCACCCTAAATAGAGTGCTGTTGTGTCACAGCTTACAGCAAACTCAAGGTCTTGGGCTAAAGTGATTCTCTTGCCTCAGTCTCCCAAGTAGCTGGGACTACTGGTGCCCACCACAATACCTGGCTATTTTTAGAGACAAGGTCTTGCTCTGGCTCAGGCTGCTCTTAAACTTGTGAGCTCAAGCAATCCACTCGCCTCCACCTCCCACAGTGCTAGGATTACAGGCACGAGCCACTGCACCTGGCCTATCTATCTTTCCACTGTTGTTTTAAGAGAATACATTCTATTCTTCACACAGTGCCTAGAAGTATCTTTAAAACTTGTTAATTGGATCATAGTTTCAGCCTCAGATTCTTCAGTGGTGTCCCACTGCACTTGGAATCAAGCCCTAAACTCCTGGCCCACCTTACCTCCTTCCAATTTCCTTTAAAGTTAATCAGCATTCCCTAAATTTTTTAATATCTCAGTTACACTAGCCATTTTACTGTCCTGGAAGCATGCTATGCTTGGTTCTAGCCTGGAAACCGTTTTATCTGCTGTTTCCCCAGATCTTCTTGTGACTGGCTGCTTCTTGTTACTTGGAGATGCGTTCAATGTCATTCCTTGAAGAATTCTGAATTGCTGACAATGTTCACTAAAGTGGTCCTATTTCCCCAGCTGTGCTCCATCCCATATAGCAGTCTTTATTTATTTATTTTAATTTTTTTATTAAATCATAACTGTGTACATTGATGCATTTATGGGGTTCAGGGTACTGCTTTGATATACGATGTGAAATGCTGACATTGAACTAAGTAACACATCCATCACTATAATACTCTTTTCTTAATAGTTTTGAAATATACCATTGCATCATGCATATAAGGTCCACCCAAACACCCTCCCTCCTCCTCCCTCATTTCCCCTCTCTCTCCTCTTCTCTTCTACTTTCTGTAATGTTTTACCATTCATAGGAATGTGTAGGTTCTTATATATTGATTTCATAGTAGTATTGTGTACATCGGATACTTTTTTTTTCCATTCATGAGTTACTTTGCTAAGAAGAATATGTTCCAGCTCCATCCAGGTGAACATAAAACATGTGAAGTCTCCATCTTTTTATGGCTGCATACTATTCCATGGTAATTGTGATTTGTTAATCCATTCATGGGTCAGTGGGCACTTGGGCTGTTCCATGTTTTGGCTATCATGAATTGGGCTGCAATAAACATACTAGTGCAAATGTCTTTGTTGCAAAATAATTCTTGATCATCTGAGTATATACTTAGTAGAGAAATTGCAGGATCGAATGGTAGGTCTACTTTTAGTTCCTTGAGTGTTCTCCAAACTTCTTTCCAAAAAGGTCATATTAGTTTGCATTCACACCAGCAGTGTAAAAGTGTTCCCTTTTCCCCACATCCACACCAACATCACTATGCCCAGATCTCTCAGGAAAAGACCAAACACTCTGAGCTCTACAGGGGGCAGAACTTCAGACCACCATGTGAGGGGGAAAGAGTGGACTGGGAGTTTGGACTTGTGGGGGAAAATATCTGTTCAATTTTATGCCTGGTGGGGTGGTGTCTAGGTTCATAAGTGGGACCTCCCTGGAGAAAGAGACCTGGAGTTTAGCAGCTCTCTCCAGTGAGGTAAAATGAGAGGTCTTTTGTTCCTTGCTTGTTCATAGATAGCTTGTGGCAGGCTCCCTGTTTGGAGGAGGGGTCTCCCATTCTCTAGTTGATAGGCTTTGTTATTTATTTATTTATTTATTTATTTTTATAAGAGGATCAGCTTTATTTACTGGCTGGGGGCTCACAGCATTGAAGAATTCCAAATGGCCATGCTCCCTGACTGACTTGGTCTTTCCCTTTTTATTGACAGTCAAAAGGTTCAGGCTTTGTACCTTGAATTTGTTTTCTTAAATGCTCTTCCTTGGACTTACAGCTTGTCAAACTTCTTTCTTGGCTCAGATCCCCACCTTTGGCTTCACAGAGTGGGATTCTGTGCAGTTTTTCTCCCTCTGGTCAGGAGCCTCTGCCGAGAGTTGCTACCAGTCAGCCATTTTCCCAGAATTTATTTTTTTGCTTGTCTGTTTTCTAGCCCTCCATACTGAAAGTTTTCCCCCAAGGGCAAGAAGCTTGTCTGTTTGTCTGTGTCATTCACTGTTGGGTCCTCATTGCCCGGAGGAGATCTGACTCATGGTAAGTGCTCAGTGAAAGGTTGTCTGGCAGATGGATTGATCTAATTTTGACAATATAAAACAGTGGAAAAACCACCCAATTTAGAGACAGACATTCTAAATTATATCACTGTCTCTGCCATTTACTGAGCATTTCTTAAATTATTAACTCTTATGCAAAACAACAGTAAGAATATGACTTGCCTTTCTCACTTCACCATGTTCCTAGGAGGTTTAGATTGCCTGATGGATATGAAGAGCCCTATTAAATGAAGTAGCAAGGTACACCCTGTATCATCAGTGCTAGGAGTAGGTGAGTAACTTTTAATGACCTGAACCACAATCTCTCTGATGTCCACCCACAGTCCCCCCACCAAAAATCCCCAGAAGCAGCAGCTCTTCATTTAAGGGGGAAATTAAGAGAGGAGAGTGGACAAGCTCTCCCAGGGAGATAGAAAGCAAGAGAGGATAGAATTTAAAGGCAGTGCTAATCTCTCAATGTTAAGTACATGAGAACAATTTCCATGGAGGAGGAATAACATTTTTTATGAATTCCTCCTCAGTAAAGCACCATTTTGAAACACTGACTTCCCCCAGATCCTGGAGGTCTTGCCTCTGACAGAGGTGAGCATGCCCATGATGGAGGCAGAACTGTGTGAGTGCCACCAATTGAGGGCTCTGGATCTGAACTAACGAAAGATGAAAGACACGCTCATTATTTATTCATCATTTTTTATCCATGGCGTCAGACTGGCTGAAACTGGTTATAGTTTCTTCTATTTATATTTTGCAAACCACCAGCCAGTAAGCCCAGCAAACATTTGTGGCTATTTGGGTCTTGGGTTCCTTCTTGAAAATAAGTACATTGAGATACTGAAGAAAATGGAAAAAAGGAAGATAAAAACCCAACTCAGTTGGATGGAACAGACTATTCATACAAAATAATAAACAGATGCCTGACTTCATCCTAACCTCCAAGGAACTCTTTCAAATCCTTAGAAACTCTTGAAGTGACATTGATTTTTGCTTCTCTGTGTTCTCAACAGCATCTTAAACATGTTACATGTTTAATCAATTTTTTTTTAAACAAATGAGTGGAAATACATGGCTCATTGGATGTAGGTAAACACAGTCTTTTCTTGGGTGTAGATTCCCAAATATTCAAATGTTTTCTATTCTACTTATATTTCCTTTAACATAAAATTTTCAATGAGAATAGCCATTTATTTTAGATTTTTCAAAATTTTTATATCTTAAACACACATGGATTTTATGTGCATATGAAAATATACAAAAAGAAGCTTCAGAACTTACTTTTATGGTTGTTAAACCATAAATCTGCTATCTCTGTACCCAGCTATTTATGTTTTTAAAAAGAATGTTTGCTGTTTTCTGATTATAAAACTAATGCACGTTCTATGAATATAGTTTGGAAAACATTTTAGCATTTGTCCCTATGGTTTTATACATTTTTAATTTAAAAGTGGAATTATGTTTTATTTTTTGTTTGGAATATTTTTTCTTCTTTTAATACTTACTGCCTTAGGCTTGACAGTGGTTATGGCGCCAGCCACATACACTGAGACTGGCAGATTTGAACCCAGCCTGGGCCAGCTAAACAACAATGACAACTGCAACAAAAAAATAGCCAGACATTGTGGCAGGTGCCTGTAGTTACAGCTACTTGGGAGGCTGAGGCAAAAGAATTGCTTAAGTCCAAGAGTTTGAGGTTGCTGTGAGCTGTGATGCCACTACACTCTATACCTAGGGTGACATAGTGAGACTCTGTCTCAAAAATACTTACTGCCTTGTGAACATTTCTTTTTCTTTTTCTTTTTCAAGATTCAACCTAGAAGGTCTATGTAGTACTGCTTTATCTGTTTATGTATTTTTTAACCATGTTTTAAATTTTCTATATTTACATCACTTCTAATTGCTTGCTCTTATTAAATCTAGCTCTTTTTTTTTTTTTTTTGAGACAGAGTCTCACTATGTAACCCTTGGTAGAGCGCTATGGCATCACAGCTCATAGCAACCTCAATCTCTTGGGCTCAAGCAATTCTCTCTCTCTTTTAAAATAATTAATTATTTTTTATTAAATCATAACTTTGTACATTGATGCATTTATGGGATTCAGGGTACTGCTTTGTGAAATGTTGTGAAATGTGTACTTCAGTGTGAAATGTTTACATTGAATCAAGTAACACACCCATCACAATTATACTCATTTCTTAATAGTTTTGAACTGTACTATTACATCATGCACATTAGGTGAGGTCCCCCGGAATACCCTCCCTTTTCCCATATCCTCTCTCCCCACCCCTCTCTCTCCTCTTCCCTTCTACTTTATGGACTACAGTTGTGTTTTGCCATTCGTATGAATGCATACGTAATTATGTATTGATTTCATAGTAGTATTGAGTATCGGATACATTTTTCCCCATTCTTGAGATACTTTACTAAGAAGAATACGTTCCAGCTCCATCAGGTACACATAAAAGATGTGAAGTCTCCATCTTTTTTATGGCTGCATAGTATTCCATGGTGTACATATACCATAATTTGTTAATCCATTCATTTGTGGTTGGGCACTTGGGCTGTTTCCATTATCTTGGTTATTATGAATTGGGCTGCAATAAACATTCTGGTGCAAATATCTTTGTTGTAAAATAGTTTTTGATCATCTGGGTATATGCCTAGTAGAGGAATTGCAAGATTGAATGGTAGGTCTACTTTTAGTTCCTTGAGTGTTCTCCAAACTTCTTTCCAAAAGGGCCGTATTAGCTTGCATTCCCACCAGCAGTGTAGAAGCGTTCCCTTCTCTCTGCATCCATGCCAACATCTGCAGTTTTGGAATTTTTTTTTTTTTTTATTAAATGATAGCTGTATACATTAATGCAAACATGGGGTACAGTGTAGTGTTTTCATATACATTTTGAAATACTTTCATCAAGCTGGTTCACATAAATTTCATGTCATTTGCATAGTCATTGTGTCAAAAAATTTACATTCTAGTTCTAG
>NW_003852441.1:4506187-4555004 GCF_000181295.1 Otolemur garnettii | reverse complement strand
CTTCAGGTGTTTTCCCTGTACTCTCTTCTAGTATTTTTATAGTTTCATGTCTTAAGTTTAAATCTTTTACCCAATGAGAATCAATTTTTGTTAATGGTGAAAGGTGGGGGTCCAGTTTCAGTCTTCTATAGGTCTCCAGCCAGTTCACCCAGCACCATTTGTTAAATGGGGAGTCTTTCCCCCACTGAATGTTTTTGATAGGCTTGTCGAAGATCAAATGACGATAGGCAGCTGGGTTAATCTCTTGGCTCTCTATTCTGTTCCATAAATCTACTGCTCTGTTTTTGTGCCAATACCATGCTGTTTTGATCACTATAGATTTATAGTATAGCCTGAAGTCTGGTAATGTGATACCTCCCGATTTGTTCTTATTTCTGAGTAATGTATTTGCTATTGGAGGTTTTTTCTGATTCCATATAAAACCAAGTACTATTTTTTCTAGTTCTTTGAAGTATGACAATGGTGCTTTAATAGGGATTGCATTAAATCTGTAGATTGCTTTGGGTAGTATGAACATTTAAAAAATGTTGATTCTTCCCAGTCATGAACATGGTATGTCCATTTGTTAACATCTTCAGCCATTTCTTTTCTCAGAGTTTCATAGTCTTTTCATAGATTTTTCATGTCCTTTGTTAGGTAAATTCTGAGATATTTCATCTTCTTTGGCACTATTGTAAAAGGAATAGAGTCCTTGATTGTTTTTTCAGCTTGACTATTGTTGGCGTATATAAAAGCTACTGACTTGTAAGTATTGATTTTGTATCCTGAGATGCTGCTGTATTCCTTGATCACTTCTAAGAGTTTTGAAGTTGAGTCCCTGGGATTTTCCAGGTATAGGATCATGTCATCAGCAAAGAGTGAGAACTTGATCTCCTCTGACCCTATTTGGATACCCTTGATCGCCTCCTTCTCTTGTCTGATTGCAATAGCTAAGACTTCCATTACTATGTTAAATAGCAATGGGCATCCTTGCCTTGTTCCTGATCTGAGTGGAAATGTTTTCAATTTTACACCATTCAATATGATATTGCCTGTGGGTTTGCTGCCAATAGCTTCTATCAGTTTAAGAAATGTTCCTTCTATGCCTATTTTCTTAAGAATTCTGATCATGAAATGATGCTGGATATTATCAAAAGTTTTTTATGCATCAATTGAGAGAATCATATGGTCTTTGTTTTTTCTTTTATTGATGTGGTGTATTATATTTATAGATTAGCATATGTTGAACTGGCCCTGTAACCCTGGAATAAAACCAACTTGATCATGGTGTATAATTTTTTTGATGTGTTATTGAATCCTATTTGCTAAGATCTTATTGAATATTTTTGCATCAATATTAATTAATGATATTGGTCTATAATTTTCTTTCTTTGTTGGATCCTTTCCTGGTTTGGGTATCAGGGTGATATTTGTTTCATAGAGTATGTTTGGAAGTATTCCATCTTTTTCTATGCTTTGGAAAACGTTGTATAATATAGGTCTTAGTTCCTCTTGAAATGTTTGATAGAATTTGGAATTGAAGCCATCTGGTCCTGAACTTTTCTTTTTAGGGAGATTTTGGATTGATGATGCTATTTCAGTGGTTGATATAGGTCTATTTAAGATTTCTAATTCTTTCTGGTTGAGTTTAGGAAGGTGGTGTGCTTCCACGTATTGGTCCATTTCCTTCAGATTTTCATATTTCTGGGAATAGGGATTTTCATAGTATCCATTGAGGATTTTCTGAATTTCTGAAGTGTCTGTTGTTATTTCTCCTTTATCGTTTCTGATAGATGATATTAGAGATTTTACTTTTCTATTTCTGGTTAGGTTGGCCAAAGGTTTATTAATTTTGTTAATTTTTTCAAAAAATAAACTTTTTGTTTCATTGATCTTCTGAATGATCCTTTTGTTTTCAATTTCATTTAATTCTGCCCTAATTCTGGTTATTTCTTTTCTTCTACTGGGTTTGGGGTTGGAATGTTCTTCCTTTTCCAGTTGCCTGAGGTGATCCATTAAGTTGTTGGCCTCCTCTCTTTCTGTTTTATTGATGAAAGCTTCTAATACTATAAATTTCCCTTTTAGGACTGCCTTTGCAGTATCCCACAGGTTTTGATAATTTGTGTCTTTGTTTTCATTTAGTTCCAAAAATTTTATGATTTCCTTCTTAATCTCATCTTTGACCCAGCTTTCAGTCAACCTAAGATTATTTAGCTTCCATGACTTTGAGTATTCCCATTGCTGTTGAGTTCAACTTTTATTCCATGGTGGTCCAAGAAGATATAAGGAATAATTTTTATACTTTTAAATTTGCTGAGGTTAGACTTGTGTCCTAGGATATGATCTATTTGGAGGATGACCCATGGACTGATGAGAAGAATGTATGTTCAGTTTTATTAGGGTGAAATGTTCTGTAGTGGTCTATAAAGTCCATTTGTTCTAAGATCAGGTTTAAGTCTAATATTTCTTTGTTTAGTTTCTTCTTGAAGGATCTATCCAAAACTGTCAAAGGGGTGTAAAAATTGCCAACTATTATAGTGCAGGAAGATATCAAGGTGTTCATATCCATTACGGTCTGCTATATGAATTGAGGGGCATTCTGGTAGGGTGCATAAATGTTCATTATCGAAATCTCTTCATGTTGGGTGTTTCCCTTGACAAATATGTAGTGACCTTCCTTATCTTTCTTTATCTTTGTTGGTTTAAAGCCAATTGCATCTGCTACTAAAATTGCAACCCCTGCTTTTTTTCTGGTTTCCATTTGCCTGTATTATACAAGTCCATCTCTTCACCCTGGATCTATTTTTATCTTTTAAGGTAAGGTGAGATTCTTCTTGTATACAGCAGATGTCTGGTATGAGTTTATGTATCCATTAAGCCAGCTGGTGCCTCTTTAGAGGAAAATTTAAACCATTCACATTAATTGAGAGAATTGATAAGCCTGGTTGTGTTTTGGGTGTCATAATTTTTGGATGTCCAGTGTACATTATTAATCCCTTCACCACTGTGGAAGTTGAGTTTTGTTCAAAAAATTTTTGGGTGAGTTTACTTTGGAGGTAGAGCATTGCACTGGTCGTTGTGGAGGATGGATCTTAGAATATCCAGGAGAGCTGGTTTAGTTATGACAAAACTCTTCAACATGTCTATGTCGTTAAAGTATTTGATTTCTCCATCACAAATGAAACTCAGTTCGCTGGATAGAGGATTCTGGGGTGGAAGTTGTTTTTGTTTTAAGAGATTGATGACCATCTTCTTCTGGCTTTAAACATTTCAGCTGACAGATCTGCAGTTATTCTGATATTTCTCCCTTCATAGGTGATGCTTTTCTTACATCTAGCTGCTTGCAGAATTTTCTCCTTCATCTTCACTTTGGCAAAGTTAATCACCATGTGTCTAGAAGATGCTTTATTTGGATTCAGTCTTGCTGGGGTTCTGAAACTGTCTGCTCTCTGAAGTTCTGAATATCTTGCAATGTGTGGGAAATTCTCCTCCAAAATCTCTTGAAGTAGAGCATCTGTACCTTTAGGACCATCCTCTTCTCTTTCAGAAATTCCTATAAGACAAATGTTTGATCTTTGGGGTAATCCCACAACTCTCTCAGGGAATGATCAGTTTTTGCTCTCCATTCATCTACCTCATTGAGAACGTTCAAAAGCTTTGTCCTCAGTTTCAGAGATCCTTTCTTCTGCCTGGTCAACTTTATTAGTGAGGGATTCCACTGTATTTTAGAGCTCCTCAACTAACTTTTTCATTTCCTTGAGCTCTGCTATCTCTTTTCTCATTATGTCCATATCTTGGGTGACTTGAGACAACTTTAGAACTACTCTTTGGAATTCAATTTCCATCTTTTCTTCCATTCTATTTCTCTTATTTGCCATCCACATTCTGAATTCAGTTTCTGACATTGCTGCCATTTGTCTATGCATGGCATCTTCAGTTGTATCTCCTTTGTCATTTCTTGGGGGAGTTGATCTACTCTGGTTATTCATGTCACCAGAGTTCTTCTGTTGAGTCCACATCACGTTTATTTTCTACTGTTTGGTTAATAGAACTGCTAGGGTGATTGAATTGTGGTTCTTGGGTAGTAGAGGTAGCCCCTTACCAAAGCCCTAGGCTTTGTAATTATGGCTTATCTCCTACAACCTTATAAAGGCCCCTTTCAGAGTTTTGGCTGGAGACTCTGAGGACCTACTTGGTGAGATAGTGCAGGCTAGCTCTGTTTTGATATCACCCAACCTCTACCCTATCTTAAGAAACCACTCTATTAGATTTAAATCTCAACTGTGAAGAGATACAAACAGCTGTGGTGCCCAGCCCCCACCCTACAGTTCTTTTCCACTACAGAACTTCAAAGGTCAACCTCAGAATGTCTCAGAGTAGATAGCCCCAGACACGGTTCCAACCAAATTGTCTCTGGCAGTGCAAACCCTGCCCAACAGAAAGGGATTCAAGAACAATTCAAAGCAAAGGGATTTGAAGCACAATTGGAGCCAGGGATCCACACTGTCTCTTGCCAGTCTCAGTCCACTGCTGGCAAGCCTCTGTTTGCAGGCTCTGTTGGAGTCAGGGTACTACACTCCACCTGCAGGTAAGTCCTCACCTGGTAAGCCTCTGCTCACCAGCCCTGCTAGAAGCAATAGAGTATACCCTAGCCCTCAGGGCTTAGTTCACACCCAGTAAGCCACTGCTCAAGGGTTCTGTTGGAATCAGGAAACCATGCCCTTGCTCTCAGGTCATAGTCCACGCCTATTAAGCCTCTGCCCGTAGGCCCAGCAGGACCAAACTTGTCTGCCAAACTCAGTCCACATGGGGCAACCAGTCTCCTGCTGTGGGTGCTGTCAGAGCTGGGGGTTCTGCACCCCGTCCCGCCGGACACAACCCAAACCAAGGATCAACACTACCACTGGCCGGGCAGAGTCATAACCAGGGGACTGCTCCTCCTCCCACCAAGTGTCCCTTTCTTGCCCCTTAGTCACAGATTTTGTCCTAATGGTTGTCAGTCCACACTATGCCCACATCTCTCAGGACAAAACCAAACACTCTGTGCTCTGCAGGGGGCAGAGCTTCAGACTGCCATGTGAGGGGGAAAGGGTGGATTGGGAGTTTGGACTTGTGGGGAAAAATATCTGTTCAATTTTGTGCCTGGTGGGTGGTGTCTAGGTTCATAAGTGGTCCCTGGAGAAAAAGATCTGGAGTTTAGTGGCTCTCTCCAGCGAGGTAAAACGAGAGATCTTTTGTTCCCTGCTCATTCCAGATAGCCTGCGTCAGGCCTCCTGCTTGGGGGAGGGGTCTCCCGTCCTCTAGTCAATAGGGTATGTACCTGTAATTTGTTTTCTTGATTGCTCTTCCTTGGAGTTACAGCTTGCCGAATTTCTTTCTCGGCTCAGCTCCCTTTCTTTGGCTTCGTAGAGTCTGATTCCATCCATTTTTCTTCCTTTGCTCAGGAGCCTCTGACAAGGATTGCTACCAGTCAGCCATTTTCCCAGAATTCTCTTAAATCTAGCTCTTATGTATTTTCATATGTACATTTGAGTCCCAGTTTCTCATAATTTACTTAGGATAAATCTCTAGAACATAAGATAATAGGATGAGAGTACAAAAAATTGTAAAGATTTCTCTATATATTTCCGTATTTTTCTTTGTGGAAAATAATTCCTTTGGAATTATGCTTAAAAATGCCTGTTATGATGAATAATTATAAAATATTAACCCATGTTTTATTCTAGTTATTTTATGATGTACTTTAACACTTACCTTTTAATGGTATGGGATGATATAGAGATTGATTTTTCACCCAAATATTCAGCTTTCTCTGGAGAGGATTATTGAATAATTTGGTCATCGCAAATTATTTTTATATGCTGTCTTTTTCTAATGGTGGTTGTAAGCATGTGATTCTATTTCTTTGCTCTATAGTCTGTGGTAAGGACAGTTTGTGATTGCCCCAGCACCACACTGTTGTATTACATTGGTCTTGGTTCTTCAGTGAACAAAGCTATTTTGTGAGCATTTCCCAAAGTCCTGCATTGAGCTAAAGATTGCTACATAGAATAAACCAAAAGTCACAGTCCCTGAACTCATGGATCTTATAGCTGAGTAGGGGAGACAGACTTTAACCAAGGAAACAGAGCAATAACTATGTCATTGCAAATACTGACAGCCATAATGAACTCAAAGCATAGGAGTCTATGGTTAAGAATACTATTGAAGAGCTTTAATTTATTAGGAGAGCTCTGTTGTATCTATTTTTCTCCTTTTCATTTCATTTTGTTTTGTTTCCCTTTCTTCTTTCTTTTTTATTTTCTTTCCTTTTTTATTCTGTTTCTTTTTGTTTGTTTGTCTAAAGCAGTGGTTCTCAACCTTCCTAATGCTGAGACCTTGTAATACAGTTCCTCATGTTGTGGTGACCCCCAACCATAAAATTATTTTCATTGCTACTGACACTTTAATACAGTTATTCTCTTGCTGTAGCAAGGAGGTAAGCCTATGCCTATTTATTTTACTAACCCTCATGTTTGATTCTATTCTTTCTTATTTTCTTCCTTGTCCTTTCCCGTATTTTTCATATTTTGTTAAATTGTTTGTTATATAATATTAAGATAGCTGGTGTGGAGTGTGGGGGAAACAGTAGTGAGAGAACAGAGCAGGACTGGGTTGTGGCCACTCCTATGGAAATTATGTGGCTGCATAAAACCCACTTGATATTTTTGTTAAATATTGCCTTGTTGCTCTCATCCATTTTATTCTTTTATAGGAACTTTAAAATAATTTTTTCAAGTCCCAGAAATGATTTTTTTTGGAGGGGAGATGGAATTTGCATTAAATTAATAAACTACTTTGGGGAGATTTGATGTCTTTACAATATTGATCCCTCCACACCGGGAATATATCTTATAAATATTTATTCAAATTTTTTCTGTTATCCTTCAAAAGAATTTTATAAAGAACTTGTTCTCATAGAGTTCTGCACATTTCTGAATAAAGATTCATGACATCTATATTTCCTTATGAGTGAATTGCTCAATTTAATGCTGTTTGTTTTTAGTTTTACTTCAGTTTTGGTCATCTGGTTTCTTTCATTTTGCATTTGGCCAATGTATCTACACTTATTCTTGGTATTTACCATTCCTGTGTTGCCTTGTTAAGTTTTGAACCTTGCACTCAGTGCACAGTTGGATTAGAAGAATGTATATTTTGAAGTTTTCAGGTAAAATGTTTTGTAAAGGATAGGAGCTTTTGGGTTGGTTGCATATATATTCAGAATTGTTGTATCTTCTTGTTTAGTCATTCCCTTTATAATTATACAATGACTGTCTTTGTCTTTTTGTACCATTGTCTTCAAGCCTATTTTATATAAGAATAGCTACTCCTGCTTGCTTTTGGTTTTTGTTTGCATGGTATATTTTTTTCCATTCTTTTACCTTGAGTCTATCAGAGTCTTTATGAGTTAAATAGGTTTCTCAGAGACAGGCAGGATATAGTTGGGTTCTGATTTCTTTCTTCTCTTCCACCAACCTGTATGTTTTAACTGGAGATTTTAAACCATTGCATTAGAATGTTAATATTGTTGTGTGAGATACTTTACCAGTCATCACGTTGATTATTATCTACTTGCTTTATTTATTTTTTATTTTTTTGAGACAGAGTCTCACTAGGTCACCCTTGGTAGAGTTCTGTGGCACCACAGCTCACAGCAACCTCAAACTCTTGGGCTTAAGTGATTCTCTTGCCTCAGCCTCACACATGCTGGGACTACAGGTGCCTGCCACAATGCCTGACTATTTTTTTGTTGCAGTTGCCATTGTTGTTTAGCTTGTCGAGGCTGGGTTAGAACCTGCCAGCCTTGGTATATGTGGCTGATGCCGTAATCACTGTGCTATGGGTGCTGAGCCTAGTTGCTTTATTTTTTCCATTGTATTATTGTTTTATAAGAGTTGAGCTTTTATTTTCATTATTTACATTTATGGGTACTGGCTGTTCTATTCACAGTATGTTTCATTTTTAAGGATTTCTTGTAAGGCAGGTTTAGTGGTCACAATTCTCTTAGTCTTTGGTTGTTTGGGAAAGACATTATTTTTCTTTCATTTATGAATTTTAGTTTTTCAGACAAAATTCTTGGTGTGGGGTTATTTTGCTTAGGAAGGCTAAATATAGGACTCCAATCCCTGTTAGTTTGTAAGATTTCCTCTGTGAAGTCTGCTGTTAGTCTATTGGGTTATCTTTTGTAAGTTACTTGATATCTATACTATTTCTCCTTCACTTTGACTTGGTCAGTCTGATGACTATTTGTCTTAGAGATGTCCTAATTAGAATGAATCTTTCAGGAGTTTGATGCCTTTTTTTTATCTGCATGTCTAGATCTCTACCAAGACCAGGAAAGTTTTTCTCCATTATCCCATCAAGTAGGTTTTCCATACATCTTGCTTTTTCTTCTTCTCTTTCAGGGAAAACTATAATTATTATGGTAATCTTACATAGTCCCACAATTCTCCAAAGATTTTGTTTATTCTTTTTCTTTTTTTTTTATTCTTGCTTCTTTTTTCTTCATTATTAAATAACTAGGTTAACTCAATAGCCTCATATTAACTGTAAATAATGAAGAGACAAACACTCATATGCAGTATTGAAGTTCTTTTGGGAGAAGACTATGGTTGGAGCCATGGCAGCCATATTTACACCATGAGGTGCAACTCTAAGGATACAGAGTGGGAGGAATAAAAAAATTAAAAGTAGTACCTTGATGATACATTTGAGTCAGTGGTCCAACCTTAGGATTCCTTGTCAGGTAAGTAACAAATGTCTCTATGAATTAATTCATAACAAATTTTCTGTGAGTTGCCATAGAAATTATCATAACCCATGAAAAGGTCTGCTTATGACATGATTTATCCAGTTAGCGTATTTTAATTTATATACCACATTTTAATTTATCTTTTAAGATAGAAAGACTTTAATTTTTTGTATTTTTTTAAGTAAAACTTTTTCTGATGTTTCTATCTAACACTTAATATTTTACTCTGGGCTCAAGCGGCTAAGGCACCAGCCACATACACCTAAGGTGGCGGGTTCAAATCCCCAGCCCGGGCCCGCCAAACAACAATGATGGCTGCAACCAAAAAATGGCCAGGTGTTGTGGTGGGCACCTGTGGTCCCAGCTACTTGGGAGACTGAGGCAGGAGACTCTCTTGAGCCCAGAAGTTGGAGGTTGCTGTGAGCGGGATGCCATGGCACTCTACCCAAGGGGATAGCTTGAGGCTCCGTCTCAAAAAAAAAAAATATTTTACTCTGTATTTTTTAAGTAAAATATTTTATGATATTTCTATCTAACATTTAATATTTTACTCTGAATTTTTATAGGTGGTAACTCATGTGCAGTGAATATTAAATTGCAATGACTAATACAAGAAATTCCCATTGCAATGCTCGTATTAGTTCTCAAGAATCTTAGTGTTTAATGTGGCTGGATGCTTTTGCCTTTTCTTCTTGTTAAACTCAATCTCTTTATCCTACACTTCTTAAAAGGAGGGTGATTATTTCTGTCATCTTCACAAGTTAGAGGCTTCTAAGCAGCCAGTGAGTCTCCTTGGAAATATTGAGACACACTAAATTCACTAAAAGTACCCATCCAGAAGGCTGAAGAAGAGAACCCTCACTGATTAAGAAAGATAATCAGACACATGACTGCTGCCTGATTAGCAATCTGATCTTAAAAGCATCAACATTTTAACAACCTTTATCTCAACACTAATCTGCTCTCTGAACAGACTAAGTCTATTAAGACCTTGGCTCTATTAGTCCTTTTTTTTTTTCTGTCTCCAGGCCACTCCATTTCTCAGAGCTGAAGCAGCCAGTTTGCCCCAATATAGACTCAGCCAAATTTCCCCATAAATGGTCACCTTCTGAATCATCACACACAAAGCCATTTTCTCTTCAGCTTTCCAGGCTTTCAAACACTCAAAGATCTTTGCATTCCCCAACTCTACTTCTTACAGACAAATGTCCCTTGTTCCTATAATCGCTCCTCATAAGCTATTGTTATAGACCTTTTACTCTCTCTGTCTCCACATGAGATGAAATCTCTCCTGTTAATATCCTTCATTTACATGGTACCTGCAACTCCTCATGGTAGTGGACTCTTCCAGAAGGAGACCTTTGGATGAGGATTGAAGTGGAAGCATACATTTGGAAGGTGATCCCAGCTACCACAAGTAGGGAATGTAGAGCAAGACAAAGGAAGGGAAAGAAGCTAAATACAAACTGCATTAATGAGCATGTTATAGCCACGGGCAAGTGGGGTTGGGCTTGTTTATCTCTACTGTGTAGAACTTACTCTCAGATGTTAAACTCATGGTTAAGAAGATAGTATATTCGGACTCGGCGCCTGTAGCTCAGCAGCTAGGGTGCCAGCCACATACACCAGCGCTGGCTGGTTTGAATCCAGCCTGGGCCTGCCAAACAACAATGACAACCTCAACAAAATAACAGCCAGGCATTGTGGCAGGCGCCTATAGTCCCAGCTACTTGGGAGGCTGAGGCAATAGAATCACTTAAGCCCAAAAGTTTGAGATTGCTCTTAGCTGTGATGCCATGGGGCTCTACCCAGGGTGACAAAGTAAGACTCTCAAAAATAAAAAAAAGGTTCATTATTAATATTCTGTATCATCTAATAAATGCAAATCATAAGCATTCACTGCTTTTGTTAATATAGGGTGGTCATAAAGTTCATGTGCAATTTTAAATGAGATGTTTTTCTTAATTTAAAATCGCACATAAACTTTATGGCCACCCTCTGTAGTCTAGGATTCTTTGATTTGTTTTTTTAAGCAGCTGAATCATATTCTTGAATCCTTTTATATATGTTATCAATCATAACCCTTGGATTTACTTGCTGATAGCCAAATCTCTGCCAACTTATTTGTGAGCAATTTTTAAATGTATTGTTTGTGTTGGGGTCATCTAAATGCAGGACATTTTGTGTGTTCCTGATCTCTCTTATTCGGTTGGTTTGAATGCAGGACACCAACTTGTTAAGCTTACCCTTCTGCCTGCAATTTTCCAGCTTTCAGAGTTTCCATTTCTTCATTTTTCTTTGGCATCAGGCAAATGTTCCCTGGTTTAAGACTTCTTTTTGAGACAGAGTCTTACTATGTCATCTTCGGGAGAGTGCTGTGGCATCACAGCTCACAGCAACCTCAAACTCTTGAGCCCAAGTGATTCTCTTGCCTTAGCCTCCCACGTAGCTGGGACTACAGGTACCTGCCACAACGCCCAGCTACTTTTATTTTTGCAGTTGTCATTGTTGTTTAGCTGGCCCAGGCTGGGTTTGAACCTGCCAGCCTGGGTGTATGTGGCTGGCACCATAAGCACTGTGGTATGAGCACTGACCCTTAACACCTTTTTCTAACTAGTGCCCTCCTGGGCAGCTTTCAGGTTTAAGCCCTGCCGTGGGTCAAAAAGTTAAGAGTGCACATTATTCCCTGATGAAGCACTGCACATTAAAATATGAAGTGCCACAGCTGTCGCATATAAAACCCAGGAAAACCATTCAGCTATTTTGCCTTCTAAAGAACTTAGGGAAACTGGATTTTCTCTATGAATGCTTATGACTAAATCTAGATTTTCCATGCCAAATAATTAAGTTAGTATGTGTTCCAAGGTCACAAATTTACTTATAGTGTATTTAGATGTGCACAGAAATTCTAACTTCTCTATTTCCTGTGATGTATCTGATTTTTCTAAGAGTCTTTTCACCATGTCAGAAAGAAGAGGAAAAATTGATTTTAAATTTGCCAGTGTTTGGTATCACAGTTGTTTCTAATGTAATTAGGTTTTCCAATGACTCGGTCTCTTCTGAGAAAAAAGCTTGGTCTTTCAGATGTTTTTCTCTTTCTTCTTGCTTCTCTTTGCCCTGATTGCTCCCTATGTGTGTGGAGAGGGCTGTGCAAAGCTAGGGGCCTGGGATAGGGGCACCTCAGCACTCTCTTGGGTCTGGAGACCCGTCAGCAGATGTTATGTCTGCTATTCCCTCTAGGATCTATGCCAGTGTTTTTCAACCTTTTTTTAATTTAATGGCACACTTGAAAGTTAAACTTCCACATCACACTTAAATTATGTTCATTAAAAAAAAAAAAAAAAGAAAGAAAGGCTTAGTGCCCACAGCTCAGTGGTCAGGGTACCAGCCACATATACTGGGCCTGGTGGGTTTGAACCAGGCCCAGGCCTGCCAAACAACAATGACAACTACAACCAAAAAATAGCCAGTCATTGTGGCAGGTGCCTACAGTCCCAGCTACTTGGGAGGCTGAGGCAAGAGAATCGCTCAAGTGCAAGAGTTTGACGTTGCTGAGAGCTATGATGCCACAGCACTCTACTGAGGGTGACATAGTGAGATTCTGTCTCAAAATAAATAAACAAATAAATAAATAAATAACGTTCCCTGTGAGTAGTGTGTACATGGGTGGTGTGTAAGTGGGTGTCACCTTTTCTGATGTGTTTTCCTGTCTGTCTGGAATATAGCCAAAGCCCACAATGACTGTGCTATCAATTGCTGGGCTCTGGTTTCTCACCCTGCGAGCAGGCTCTGTCTGTCTGCTTCCTTCACATTGCAGCAAGTAACCCTGACTTTTACACATTTGAGTTTTCTGAGGCCCTCCACCTATACTGTTATCCATAATTTCAAATTCATAATATTCACTGCCATTCATCATTTAACATTTAAAAAATGTGATTACACTTTTTGACAGCAGCAGCCATGGGAGCAGCTTATGAGGCTCCACAGGAGGATTGTAGCCTGAAGCAAGGGCACAGAGAGGTGGCAGAGAGGGTGGGGGCTCTCCCTGAGGGCTCGAAGCTTACTGGAGCTTTTCAGGAGTGCCGGATGCTGCCCTTGGTTGACCTGAAGGACAAGCTGTTTTCCCAGGCTTGCTGAGTGGAGGGACGTGCAGAGCCAGTGCCCAGCCATAGCATCACTTTTAATTCAGAACCAGAATTGCGTAAGAACCTGACATTTTTATAAAATGGCTCTGGCACAGTAAAAATTATACTTGATTCTCTTTGGAAGTTTGTTTTTAATTTTAAGAACTCACAATTACCCTGATAAGTATATGCTTTCTAAAGGTTTTGACCTTAAGGAAAAAAAAAAAAAAGTCTTTGGGCCTTAGTTTTTCCATCTGTATATTGGGTATAACACTAAGACACCTCTTTAGTGTTCCTGAGCTAATTATGTATATATGACATAGTGCAGAATTATTAAGAATTTGCAGTCATTCTGGATTTCAGAAGTGTTTTGCCACTTTAGAAGAACTTTCTCCTTTTATATTAACTTCCATGGCAATGGCCCTGTGTTATATATGGGCTCTTTTTCTTTTTGAGAGGAGGAAATGAAGCTCAGCAGAGTTACACAGCTTGCTTCTGGTCACAGCGACAGCAAGTAGAAGAGCCAGGTCTGAATCTTAGGTCACTGTCACAGCCTGGTACCAATTCATATACCACTGGACAAGAATTGAAAAGACAATCCTTTCTATAATATTTTCCATGACCTTGTATTACAATTTCAGAGGTAACTTATTTGTTGGTTTTAGAGATGCCTTCCATTACTATTCATTTCTGATTGGCTCCCTATTACAATGTATTACAAAACATGATAGGAAATATTGGACCCTCCCACTCTTCTGTTGAGTGGTTAATATCCTATCAAAACATTCAGGCAACGGGAAACCTACACGGTCTCCTTCACAGCGCACTGCCAGGGAACATCACAGAGGGAATCTGTCTGCGCCGGGGTTCTGTCTCAGCAATGCCTTTGTCTCTGAGCTTCGCAGGCAGAATCCTTGCTTTGGTTTCCTCACGTTGACAAAGTCCTAGTGATAACGTCCACCCCTTCCTCCCAGAGAGGGAGATTCTGGCCTGCCTTGGCGAGTCATGAGCTCTGACTACCACGAGACCAACTTTCACAAAACTTGACAGTCCAGTCGTCAAATAAAAAAGAAAAAAAATCCTACTTTAACAGGCACAGGGGAAGGCCACAAAATAGGGGCAAAGCTGCTGCATCTATTTGCATCTCACACCTGATAATTTCAGATTCCCCCTCTGAAAACTCTGTCTTAATTATTAAATGTGATTGTTCAGCATAGCCTTTTCCTAATCGTCCCGGGTATGAACAGTGGAAAAAAACATTGCCGATCACGGACTGTCCTCGCACAGGGATGAACGCAGCCATTTGTGTGTCTTGGGCTTCCCCTTCTCATCAGCTAAGCGCCCAAGGCCTCCGTGCACCTCCCTCTGTTCTGTGCACACTGGGGCTGGTCCGTTTGGTGGGGGTGGGCGATTGTGCTTTCCAACCTCAATGTCAGATTGTTGCATGTTCAGAACATAACCCGTAAAGTTTCCCAAAGGAATGTAGTTCAGGGTGCCCTTTGGTTCAAGGCATGAGCTCACTGTCTTGCAAGAGCAGTAAATTATTTTGTGCTGCAAAGGAATTGTACGAGTTTTGAATGGTAGGCTCATAAAGTCATGATTTATAATTAAATTAGACCCCAGGAAAATGTCCCAAGTTATATTTATTTGGCTTTCTCTGGCTTTTTTTTTTTGAAGGTCTCACAAACAGACTGAATGGAAATTTCGCTTAAGAAATTGTTGTCATAAAATTTTATGGGACTATCTCAGTGGTTAGGGGACTGTTAAACATCCCTGCAGGGGGGAAAACAAACACAATTAGACACAGACTAGCTACTCTGTTTGGAGGGTGAAAACCAAAGTCACAGTGGAAATGCTACATCCACAGAAGCACAGCATTTATTTTCTGATGTAAGATTATCATTAAAAATCTGTTGGGTTCTAGCTTTCTAGTTTTTTCTTCTCTTTTCTTTGTTTCTTCCTTTTTTGGAAACCTTTTTGGTTTCCTTTAGGAAACCATTTTGCTTTTTTACCCCCTCTTATAATTGTAGTAACATATTCATAAAATGTACTGTCATAAACCTTTTTAAGTGTACAGTTCAGTAGCATAACCTTCACATTCTCATGCAACTGTCACCACCAACCGTCTCCAGAACTCTTTTCATCTTGTAAACAGAAAGTCTGACCCATTAAATACTAACTCCCCATTCCCTTTCCCCCAGCCCCTGGCAACCAACATTCTACTCTCTGTCTCTGTGAATCTGAGCACTATCTAGGTACTTCATAGAAGTGGATGTTTATTATTATTATTATTGAGACAGAGTCTTACTGTGTCATCCCAGCTAGAGTACAGTGGCGTCATCATAGCTCACAACAGCCTCCAACTCCTGGGCACAAGCAATCCTCCTGCCTCAGGCTCCTAAGTAGCTGGGACTACAGGTATTCAGCACTATGCTTGCTAATTTCGTTATTTATTAATTAATTTATTTTTTGGTGACAGGGTCTGGCTATGTTGCCCAGGCTGGTCCCAAACTGCTGGCCTCAAGCAATCTTCCTGCCTTAGCCTCCCAGAGTGGTAGGATTATAGGCGTGAGCCATCACACCCAGTACAGTATTGGTCTTTTTAGGACTGACTTAATGTCTTTACATTTTATCCATGTTGTAGCATATGTCTGAATTTCCTCCCTTTTAAAGGCAGAATAATATTCCATTATATGAATGTAACATATTTTTTATACATTATTCTTTAGACACTTGGTTTCCTTCTCTTTCTATTAATTAGTGGTGCCTTAAGTGTTAGGAGGTTTTGGGAAGGGCTGCAACCTACAGTTTTGTTGGTTGTCTGGTGTATGAGTTTGTTGCCATTTTCAGGGAACTTTCGTCATGGCCCCTTCTTTTGAATTTCTTGCAGCCCAACATTGTAGGAGTTAGGAATGACCATAGAGAATATGGGATAAAGAACTCCTAGAACAGCAGTTCCCAACCTCACGACCCACAGGAACTGTATTAAAGGGCCATGGTATTAGGAAGGTTGAGAACCAGTGTCATAGAACAAAGCCACAAGCTCTGGGTACCTTTAATTTTCAGACTAAGAACTTTTATTATGTATCCAATATTCCCAATTGCAGCTTCTACTAGGGAGGTACAAAGACAAAGGGTACGCTCCTCCATTTGAGTGCTCTCTCTGCCTTGTATGCAAGAAGCATGCACTGGCCTTCTCTTTCTTTTATGTGAGCCCCCTTTAACTCGGTCTCCCGCTGTAGCTAGAACAGCTATCTCCCTCCTACAGTTGATGTTTGTGCAGGCTTACTTTTTCCTTTTTAATTTCTTTAATATCTTTAATAGCTAAAGCACCTATTCTCTTTATTGAGCCAACTTAGGTTGATTTAGGTGATGAAGTCTCACTTCTCATCAACTGTCTTCAAAATACTAATAACAATGACTGATGTATATATAGTGTCACAAACTGCTAGGTAGTTTTCAAACATTATGTCGTTTAATAATAACAATGCCTCACTCTGACTGTTGTTATTACTCATGTTGTGTAGACAAAAGCCTAGCTCAGTAATATTCTGTGACTTGTCCAAGGTCACCACAGAGCCAGGCAGGGCTGGAGCTGGGATCCCATCTCTGGCAATATATTTAGATTTCAGCCACTTATATCACTGTCTTAACAGAAAGAGAGTTCAGTTCAAAAGCCCTTTTGTGGCTTTATCAAGAATGAAAAGAATGTAGGACTTAATATAGTTATATTTGGACTAGTATTTGGCATATGTGGCTTTATTTTTTTACTTTTACATTTTATTTAATTTTTTATTCTGAAGACATAAAGTTCACCATCTTTGTATTTTTCCTATAGTAATCAAGAAAAAATATGAAAGCTAAGTAAATACTGGGGAGAGTGTTTTGCTATAAACAACAGAAATCTTGACTCAAACTGCTTAAGAAATACAGATATTTAGTTTTTCAAATATCAGTAAGTCCAGAGGGCAAATGGTTGTTGGGGTTGACTGATGTTGGGATTGGCTGATACCAGACTTACACTATCTTGACAAGTCAGGGTAATGGCATCTTTGGGGATGGATTCCCCTTCCGGCTGGTAGCAAGAGGACTTAGAAAGTTCTTAGGCATTGTACTCAGACATGCAATGCCCACAGAGGATGGAGCTTATCTTCTCATATCTCCTTGGGACTGGGAGAGCATTGTCCAGGCACATTCCAGCCAACTGTCATCTTTTGTCCTCAGAGCTGACCCAGTAACTTTTCTGAACAGACCCCTGAAAGAGAGGAATGGAATGGCCTTTTTTCAGAGTTAGTCAGTCATTTGGGATTAACTGGTTATTTGGGGGTAAAAACTGATGTTTGGGAGTCCAGTTAGGTGATGACAATATGAATATATAATGTGTATATTAGGACCTGATTAGGTAGATTGGACGATATAAGTATTGCAACTGCTGCTTCTCTTATAATTAAAACAAATCCTTTTACTGGAGCTGAGGTAGTTTATAGAGCTGGCCAGGAGAGGGGAACTCCATAAGTGGAGCATGTAGGGCATGGTGGGATCAGGATGAGGGGGTGACAACAGGATGAGGAGAAGCATGTCATTTCAGAGAGTGGGACCAACCAAGCAAGGGTGGAGAGTTGGGAGGGGACAGGATGAGCTAATGGGAAGGGATCAGGTTGTGACAGGGTGAAGACATGGCAGGGAGGATTGGTAGCACAAATGTGGATGGAGTAGAGGAGGATTTGAGAGGCAGGTGCAAACAATTGGCCTTTCCAGTGAGTTTATAAAATGAAGATGTGTACAATGATAAAAGAGAAACCTAAAGCAAACAAGACTTAGTAAAGGGCAGTACTGACCTTAAGTCTATTCTTATGCATTCAAAAATCTAAGTCCCACTCTCCTTCTAACCAGGCCACTAAGTTAAATTCTTTCACCATAAAAATTTCCTGGCTGGGGGGTGGTGACTCATACCTGTCACCCCAGCACTTTGTGAGGCCAAGGAAAGAGGATCATTTGAGCCTAGGAATGTAAGGCCAGCCCATCTCTACAAAAAAAGAAAAGAAAAGAAAAGAAAAGAAAAGAAAAGAAAAGAAAAGAAAAGAAAAGAAAAGAAAAGAGAAAAGAAAAGAAAAGAAAGGAAGGAAGGAAGGAAGGAAGGAATAAATAAATAAATAAATTAGCTGGGCCTAGTGGTATATATCTGTAGTACCAGCTACTTGAGCAGCTGAGGTGGGAGGGTTACTTGGGCCCAGGAGTTCAAGGATGCAGTGAAATGGGATTGCACCACTGAACTGGACTAGGTGACAGAGCAAGACCCTCTCTCTCTTATAGGAGCTTTTCAATTTGTCTTATTTATTTATTTTTGTTGTTTTCGTATTTGCCTTTGGAATCTTACTCATAAATTATTTGCCTAGGCTGATTTCTAGAAGAGTTTTTCTAAATGTTCTTCTAGAATTTTTATGGTTTCATGACTTACATAGAAGTCATTTTCCATCGTGAGTAAATCTATGTAAATGACAACAGATATGGCTCTTGTTTCTTTCTTCTGCATGTTGCCATCCAGCTTTCCCAGCATTATTTATTGAACAAGCATCCTTTCCTAAGTGCATGGTATTGTCTTTTTTCTGCACAATAAAGGAAATAATCAACAAAGTAAATAGATAACCTACAGAATGGGAGAAAATATTTTCAAATTGTGCATCTGATAAAGGGCTAATATCGAGAAATCTACAAAGAACTCAAGCAAATAACCAAGAAAAATAAAAGACTCCATTAAAAAGTAAACAAAAGCTATAAATAGATTTTTTAAAAGAAAATAGATAAATGACCAAGAAACACATGAAAAAAATCCAGGAAATGCAAATTAAAACTACAATGAGATACCACCTTACCCCTGTTAGAACAAACAATAGACTCTGGTGTGGATTCAGAGAGACAGGAATGCCTATACACTGTTGGAGGAGCTGAAAATTGGTACAACTTCTCTGGAATATAGTATGGAGATTCCTCGTGGAAATAAATGTAGACCTACCATTCTATCCAACAGTCACACTATAGGTATTTAACCAAAGGAAATGAAATAATTTTACAAAAAGAACACCTGCAGTGGAATGTTTATTTTAACACAATTCACAACTGCAAAAATGTAGAATCAACCTACGTGTTCATCAATTCACAAGTGGATAAAAAATGTGGTATATTTAATATATACTATATATACTCTAGAGTACTGCTCAGTCATAAAAAGAAATGAAATAATGTCATCTGCAGCAATTTGGATGAAACTAGAGACTGTTATCCTAAGCAAAGTAAATAAGGTATGGAAACACAAACACCACATGTGCTCTCTAATAATTGGGACCTATATCACAGACATACATGGGCACAAAAAGATGCATAGAACATTGGAAACCAAGAAGAGGTGGAGAAAGGAAGTCTAGCAACTTACCCATCAATAACACTGAACACTAGTTTAATAATAGGCACACAAAAAGCCACGACTTAAGCACTATATAGGGTATCCTTGTAAGAACAATTTTTGCATCCACTTAATATTTTGAAATAATAACTCTAAAAAGAGGAGGTGGAGCAAGATGGTAGACCAGAAGGATCATTCAACTGAGCTGTCCTAGTACTACTGGGGGAAAAGAGACAACCAAGCCATGCCTGGCATGGACCTCACTCAGTCATAGCTCAGGGAGCACAGCAAGGAGGTAGTACACTGGATGGAGCATGTGATCTGGAGCAGTGGAAATCTGAAGCATTAGCTTTAAGACAAGGTAATTTGAAGCAAAAGGAGAGACAAGAAGGAAAAAGGAGGGCAAGGAGGTAAACACGTAGAAAGAACACATGAGGAGGAACCAACAGAAAAATTTGGGCAACATGAAAAATCAAAACAGAGCAAGTCCCCCAAAGAACCAAGTGACAGCTATTGCAGAAGACTCCACCTATAAAGAATTAATGGATTTGACAGAAAGATAACTTAAAATATGGATGATAAAAACAATGAAAGGAATGGATGAGAAAATGGAAAGACAGAACCAAAAGTCAGATGAGAGATCTGTAGAATAGAGAAAAGATATAATATGATGGAGCTTAAGGAAACGAAGGAGACAATCAAGAAATGTAAAGATGCAGTAGAAAGTATCAAAAATAGGTTAGACCATGGAGAAGAAAGAACCTCAGAGCTAGAGGATAAAGTTTTCAAGTTAACCCAGGTAGTCAAAGAGGCAGAAAAGAAGGGTGAGAAAGCAGAACAATCACTTAGAGAACTATAAGACTCCATGAAGCATTCATATGAATAACAGGGATCATTGAGGGGGAAGAAGATTTTTCCTAAGAAATGGAAGCCCTACTGGAGACTATCATAAATGAAAACTTCCCAAGTTTTACTAAAGATCCCAACACACTTCTTCAGATGGGTATCGAAGGTCATCTCAACTCAAACAGCTTCTCTTCTCTGAGACACATTGTAATGAACCTGTTCAAAGTCAAGATGAAAGAAAAAATTCTGCAAGCAGTTGGTAGTAAGTGCCAACTGACCTACAGAGGTAGATCCATTAGGATGACAGCAGACTTTTCAACTAAAACCTTCCAAGCCAGAAGAGCATGGTCATCCACCTTCAACCTTCTTAAATAAAAGAATTATCAGCTCAGAATTCTGTATCCTGCTAAACTAAGCTTCAAAATTGATGGACAAATAAAATATTTTGCAGATATACAAACACTGAGGAAATTCACCACGATAAGACCAGCTCTACAGGAAATACTTAGACCTATTCTCAACACTGACCATCACAATGGACCACCAGCAAAGTAAACACCCAGAAGCTAAAGGTCAAAATTTAGCTTCCTAGTAGGGCTGAGTACATTGGATACTTTTTCTTCCATTCTTGAGATACTTTGCTTAAGAAGAATATTTTCCAGCTCCATCCATGTAAACATGAAGGAGGTCAAGTCTCCATCCTTCTTTAGGGCTGCATAGTATTTCATGGTGTACATATACCACAATTTATTGATCCATTTGTGGGTCGATGGATACTTGGGCTTCTTCCATGACCTAGAAATTATGAACTGGGCTGCAATAAACTTTCTGGTACAAATATCTTTGTTGCAGTGTGATTTTTGGTCTTCTGGATATATACCTATTAATGTACAAAGCTATGATTTAATAAAAAAAAAAAAAAACTAGTTTTCACAATGGTGGAAAGGATAAAACTACACAATGGACTTTCACAAAGTAAGATGAATAGAACTCCACCACACTTATCAATCTCTCAATAAATGTTAATGGATTGAATTCACCACTGAAGAGGCACAGGTTGGCTGACCAGATAAAAAGCACAAGCCATTAATATGCTGTCTCCAAAAACCACACCTAGCCTTGAATGACAAATTAAGACTCAGGGTTAAGGGAGAGAAAACAGTATTTCAAGCAAATGGAAATCAGAAGAAAGGAGGGGTTGCAATCTTATTTGCAGATATAAGCAGATTTAAAGCAACTAAAGTTAAGAAAGACAAAAATAGACATTTTATACTGGTCAAAGGAACAATATACAAGAAGACATTTCAATTTTAAATATTTATGCACCCAATTTAAATGCTCCCAGATTTATGAAACAGACCTTGATAAATCTGAACAATATGTTATCCCCTAACACCATAATAACCAGGGACTTTAACACTGCTATGACATAACTGGATAGATCTTCTAAAGAGAAATAAGGATACAAAGGACTTAAATGTGACCCTAGAACAAATGAGATTAATAGACATACAGAATACACCATCCCCAAGCAAAAGAATATACTTTTTTCTCATCAGCTCATCCTAGGATACAAAGCAAACTTCAGAAAAATTAAAGGAATAGAAATTATGCCATGTCTCTTCTATACCATAAGGCTACAAAGGTGAAGCTCAATTCCAACAAAAATGTTCATCCCCACACAAAGTCTTGGAAACTAAACAACCTTATACTCAGTGATAGTTGGCTTCAGGAAGAGATAAAAGAGGAAATCATGAATTCCTTAAACATAACAACAATGAAGACACAAGTTACCAAAACCTGTGGGATACAGCAAAAGTAGTCTTAAAAGGGAAATTTTTCACATTAGACACCTACATTTGAAAAACAGAGAGTGAATCAACAAACTCATGAACCATCTTAAAGAATTGGAAAAAGAACAATCTAACCTCAAACCCCACAGAAGAAAAGAAATAATCAAAATTAAATCAGAGATTAATGAAAATGAAAACAAAAGAATAATTCAGAAAATTAATGAAACAAAAAGTTGGGTTTTTGAAAAAATAAATACAATCAATAAACCTTTGGCCAGATTAATTAGAAACAGAAAAGTAAAATCTCTAATAAGCTCAATCAGAAATGATAAAGGGGAAATAACAACAGATGCCACAGAGATCATCTCTGAGTACTACAAGAAACTCTATGCCCAGGAATTTGACAACATGGAGGAAATGGATCAATACCTGGGAATCATACCCTCTCCCTAGACTTAATCAGGAAGAAACAGATCTTTTGAACAGACTGATTTCAAGAACTGAGATCGAAGAAACAATAAAAAAATCTCCCAACACAAAAAATGTCCTGGTCCAGATGGCTTCACACCAGAATTCTATCAAACCTTCAAAGAAGAGCTTGTACCCATGCTGCAGAAATTATTCCAAAAAAATTGAGAAGAAAAGAATCTTCTCCAACACGTTCTACAAAGCAAATATCACCCTGATACCCAAACTAGGACAAGATGCAACTAAAAAGGAGAATTTTAGACCAATTTTACTAATGAACATAGATGCAAAAATTCTCAATAAAATCCTTGCCAATAGATTACAGCTGCTCATTAAAAAAAAAAAAAATCATTCATCATAATCAAATAGGTTTCATCCCAGGGATGCCAGGCTGGTTTAATATACACAAGTCCATAAACATAACTTAACGTTATTAACAGAAGCAAAAACAAAGACCATATAATCCTCTGAATACATGCAGAAAAAGCATTTGATAAAATTCAGCATCCTTTTCTAATTAGAACACTTATGAATATATTTATAGGTGGCACATTTCTTAACTGATTGAAGCCATCTACAACAACTCCACAGCTAATATTATACTGAATGAATTAAAACTGAAAGCTTTCCCCCTAAGAACTGGAACCAGACAATGTTGTCCTTTATCCCCATTACTATTCAACGTAGTGCTAGAAGTTCTTACCAATACAATCAGTCAAGAGAAGAAAATAAAGGGCATCCAAACAGGGCAGAGGAGGTCAAACTCTCGCTCTTTCCTACAATGTGATCATATACTTAGAGAACCCCAAGACTCAACCCTAAGACTCCTGAAAGTGATTAAAAAATACATTAATGTCTCAGGATATAAAATCAATGTCCACAAATCAGTAGCTTTTGTATATGTCGATAACAGCCAAGATGAGAAACTCATCAAGGGCACAATTCCCTTCATAATACCTTAAAAAAAAATGAAATACCTAGGAATATACCTAACAAAAGAGATGAAGGACCTCTACAAAGAAAAGTATGAAACCCTAAGGAAAGAAATAACAGAAGATATTAATAAATGGATGAATATACCATGCTCACAGCTGGGAAGAATCAACATTATCAAAATGTCTATATTTCCCAAAGCAATCTATAGATTCAATGCATAAAATACCGTCATCATACTTTCAAGACTTTAAAAAATAATCCTTCTTTTTGCATGGAACCCTGAAAAAACTCATATAGCTAAAGCAACTCTTAGTAATGAAAATAAATCCAGGGGTATCTCTGTACAAGACTTTTGGCTATACTACAAGGACATAGTGATCAAAACAGGATGGTATTGGCACAAAAATAGAGACATCGACATTTGGAACTGAATAGAAAACCATGACATAAAACTAACATCTTACAGCCACCTGTATTTGATCAACCAAACAAGAACATACACTGGGAAACAAATCTCTATTCAATCAATGGTGTTGGAAGAACTGAATAACCACATGTAAAAGACCAAAACTGGACCCACACCTCTCACTACTTACAAAAATTGATTCAAGATGGATAAAAGATTTAAACCTAACATATGAAACAATAAAAATCCTCAAAGAAAGTGTGGTGTAACACTTGAAGATATTGGCCTGGGGAAAGATTTTATGAAGAAGACTTCTGTGGCAATTGCAACAACAAAAATACACAAATGGGACTTAACTAAACTGACAAGCTTCTGTACAGCTAAGGAGACAACAACCAAAGCAAATAGACAACCTTCAGAATGAGAAAATATATTTGCATATTATGAATTGGACAAAAGCTTGATAACTAGGATCTACAGAGAACTCAAATTAATCAACAAAAAAAGACCCAACAATCCCATATATCACTGGGCAAGAGACATGAATAGAACCTTCTCTAAAGAAGACAGATGAATGGCTAAAAAACATATGAAAAAATGCTCATCATCCCTAAGAATCAGAGAAATGCAAATCAAAACTACCCTGAGATATCACCTAACTCCAGTGAGAATATCCCACATCACAAAGTCTCAAAGGTGTGGATTCTGGCTTGGATTTGGGGCAAAGGGAATACTTTTATACTGCTGGTGGGACTGCAAACTAATACAATCTTTTTGGAAAGAAGTATGGAGAATCCTCAAAGAACTCAAACCAAACCTCCCATTTGATCCTGCGATCTCTTTACTAAGCATCGACCCAGAAGAAGAAAAAAATCATTTTATCGTAAGGACGTTTACATTAGACTATTTATCACAGCTTAATTTATAATCACCAAGATGTGAAAACAACCTAAATGACCACCAACTCAGGAATGGATTAACAAGCTGTGGTAAACACATATGATATATTCCATGTGGTATATACCATGGAATGCTATTCAACCATTAAAAAAGATGGAAACTTTACATCTTTTGTATTGACCTGGATGGAGGTGGAACACATTCTTGTCAGTAAAGCATCACAAGAATGGAGAAGCAAAAATCTAATGTACCCTATTTTAATTTGAAGGCAGTAGATGAACTCATACAAGGGTGGGGTAGGGGAATGAGGGAGCAAGAAGAGGGGAGAAGGGAGAGGAATGGGAGTCACAGTGTATGGCACAACTCCTGAGGGAAGAACACAATTATAAGAGGGACTTTACCTAACAAATGCAATCAGTGTAACCTAATTCTTTGTACCCTCAATGAATCCCAAATGATTAAAAAAAATCATAAAAAAAAAGGTTGTAAGTCCCCACTGGTGATGTTGATTAATAATGAAAGGGTATGACCTCCATGTTCTCTGCCTTCAGTTTCTTTTTTTCCTCTGTTCTTTTCTTCGTTTCTTTTCCTTTGTCTTTTCTTTCTTTGTTTTTTAATTTTGGGTTGGTATGAGGGTATGTATGATTAGGTTACATGGTTTGCTTTTGTAAGGTTAAAGTCCTAGTTGTAGTTGTGCCCATCACCCACAAAGTGTGCCACATATCCATGCAATGTACTCATTGGGTAGGAACTTACTAAACCCCTTACTAACACCCTTATTGAATTTAATCGAGTTTTTCTGTCATGTGAGCATGTAGTTGTTAATGTTCTGGTTGCAGTGATTGTTTTTTACATTCTTGTGATACTTTGCCTAGGAGAATGTTCTCCAAATCCATACAGGTTGTTACAAAAGATACAAAGTCTATCTCTGTCTTTCATATGACTGGATAGTGTTCCATAGTATACGTATACCACAATTTATTAATCCATTCATGTGTTGAAGGCACTTGGGTTGACTCCACATCTTTATGATTGTGAATAAACATTCAAATGCCAAAGTCCTATGGTAAAACATTCCTTTTGTTTTTATTTTGGGTAGATACCTAGTAAAGGGATTGCAGGATCAAATGGTAGGTTTACTTTTAGTTCTTTGAGAATCTCCACACTTCTTTCCAAAAAGGCTGTATTAATTTGAAGTCCCACCAACAGTGCATCAGTGCTTCCTTCTCTCTGCACCCACACTGACATCTGTTGCTCTGGGACCTTGTGATGTGGGCTTTTCTCACTGGGGTAGGTCATATTTCAAAGTGTTTTAATTTGCATTTCTCTGATGATTATGGATGAGCATTTTTTCATGTGTTTGTTCAGCATTCATCTGTCCTCAAAAGAAAAGTATTCGTTCATGTCTCTTACCCAGTTTTTAATGGAGTTGTTTCCTCTTTTTTTGTTGTTGATTCTATTAAATTCTTTGCAGATTCTGGTTGTTAGCCCTTTGTTGGATTCATAGCATGCAAATATCATTTCCCATTCTGAAGGTTGTCTGTTGGCTTTCGCTGTGCAGAAGCTTTTTAAGTTATCAGGTCCCATTAATTTATTTTTGTTGATGCTATGATTGACAGTGGGGTCTTTTCCATAAATTCTTTTCCTAGGTCAGTAAAATTAAGAATTTTCCCCATACTTTCTGTCAGGATTTTGATAGTTTTGCATCTTAGATTTAAATCTTTTATCCATCATGAGGTAATTTTTGTGATTGGTGAGAGGTGAGGGTCCAGTTTCCGTCTTTTGCATGTGACTAATCAGTTCTTCTTGAGCCATTTATTGAATGGAGATGCTTTCCCCCAGGCTATGCTTTTGTAAGCTCTGTCAAAGATCAGATAGCAAAATGATTTCATCTCTAGACTCTCTGTTCCGTTCCATACATCTATGTCTCTGTTTTTACACTGTAGCATGCTATTTTGATCACTATAGACTTACAATATAACCTGAAGTCTGGTGGAGTGATGCCTCCAGATTTGTTCTTGCAGAGGATGTTAACAGATGAAAGAATATACCATGTTCATGGCTGGGAAGAATCAACATCATTAAAATATCTGTACTATTCAAAGTCTTCTACAGATTTAGTGCAATCTCCATTAAAACACCATTTTAATCCTTTGGAGATCTTGAAAATAGTTCTTAAAAAAAATGGTTTATATGGAACCAGAAAAAACCCTGAAGAACCAAAATAAGAGCAGATCTGCAGCCTTTGTCTTTTTACCCGAAGGCCCTTTGCTCCCAAAGCTCTCAGTGCAGGCCCCACGCACAGGAGGCCCCTGGTGACTGCCTGCTGAGCAAAAGTGAAATCTTCGCTCTTTCTTCTCCCCTTTAAATTTGAGAGTAACAACCACTTTATTTTCCTGGATTCTCTTCTCTGCCTAACCTTAAGTGTTTCTCAGGTTCAAGGGAAATTTAGGCAGGGTCTGGCGGGCCTGGGGGACCCATGGATGCACTTCAAGGCCCACATAAACTCTCTGAAGTTCTGTGTATTTGGAATGGCAAGTGCATTTTAACAGAACTTGACCAGATATGTTTTTTAAAAGAATTCCCTAGGTGGTAATAATCTACCAAATAAGGGTAAGTGTCCCATGAAAGGTGTGATCTGAGAGAAGGCTTCATGGTAATTAGTCACAAACTTTGCACCTAAGCTGCTTGTTTCAACTCACTGGAAGTAAGACAGGGATTTAAAAGGAGTCCTTGAATGCTATTCTCACCAGGTTTGTTATTCTGCTCTCCTACACTCTGCAAGACCAAGTCTCCACCCTTCTCTGCCCTGCTCCATACCCTGGGAGTCTGAGCCCCAGGTACTCTCACCTGGGGGCCCCCCAGGCTGGTGGCAGGTTAGGATTGGCCCGCAGGAGATAGGAAAGATGGGGGGTGAGAGGAGCAAAGTCAGTGGGTCCTTTCTCTGACTAATCCTTGGTTTGTATTCTGGTTCTGGCCACCAAGGATAGCCCTTCCTACATGTCTCCAGCCCCTTGGCCCCTCCCTTGGTGAAATGGACCCTGCTGTGGCCTTTCTCACTTTTGCCTGTCCCTGTCCCTGGGAGCCTCTGTTCCCCTTACTCCCTCCCCTCACTGGTCCACATCTCTGAAGTAAGTCCTTCATTAGACCCAGCTCTCAACATTTGAACCACCCAGGATCCTAGTGATTGATTCACTCACTAACTCCCTGGGATGTTGTAAAAAACCACACACATACACACGCACACACCTACCAGAGTGCCAAAAAACTATACACATTTTAAGAGAGGAAAAAGCAGTATTAAATCCATAATACTCCATATATACTAGTAATGGTTGTTATTGTGTATGTTGCATCTTGTCTCTCTTGTAATTGCAGAAGTCAAGTGTGACTTGAGTATTACAATTTAATACAGTTTTTTTCTTTCCTAAATTGTACATGCTTATTTTTGGCACCCTGTGTGTGTATATTCCATCTATGTTCGGTCTTCCTTGTGATAAGAGGAAGACGCTGAGAGCGTCCCCTGTGTGCTAATGAGGTGACTAGTGGCTGGAGGCCCCCCAGACAGTTTTCGATAGGGGGTCAGCTGCCAGGGGAACCAACACTGCCCACCCCCAATACTCACACACCTCCAGAGAGGGGAGAGAGGCTAAAAGTTAAGTTGATCTCCAATGGTGATCAATACATCAATACATCACACCTATGTAATGAAGCATACGCCAACCCCCCAAAGGACAGAGTTAAGGGAGCTGAAGATGTGGAGGTTCCAGAGATGGAGACCCTGGAGAGGGCATGGGAGCCCTGTGCCCCTTCCTGCTTGTGTCCCTCTATGCACTTCTCCCATCTGACCGTTCAGTATCCTTTATAATAAATGGATAAGTAAAGGTAAGTAAAGTATTTCCCTGAGTTCTGTAAGCCAGCCTGAGAAATTAATCAAAGCTGAGGAGGGGGTCCTGGAACCCTGACTTATAGCCAGGTGATCAGAAGTACAAGTGACCACTTTACTACCTGCAGTTGACATCCCAGTTGGGGGCAGTCCTGTAGGGAAGAGCCTCGGCCTGTGGGGTCTGACGCCATCTCCAGGTAGACGCTGTCAGAATTGAATGGAATTAGAAGACACCCCAGTGGACAACTGCTTGGCCAGTGCAGAGAAAAACCCACACATGTTCTGGTGAACAGAGAGTGACTGGTGTGGGAAGAGTAGAGAGTAGAAAAAGCACTTGATTTTTTTCTTTATCTCTGTTACTCACACATGGTGACATTTTGTTGAAAGAATATGAAACCTGAATGAATCAATCAGCTCTCAATGACTCAAGGATGAGGGAGTAAAATCCTTGCTAATAACTGAGGTCTCTTTTTCTGTAGTTGTCATGTTGTCCCAGGAACCTGTGGAGTCAGAGGACTTGTCCCCTCAGGGTGAGGCAGACAGAACCAGGAACAGAGAGAGCAGGGCAGTTTCTGAATGTTTGTGAAAGTTGGTGATACAGGCATGGCTTGGAAGCTGGGCCTTTCTGTGGCAAGAGCTAGACTTTTTAAAAGAGTGTTTCTCAATCCCAGAAGACTATGAATCTTGTTAGACTGAAGGATAGATTTTCTTCCATAAACCATAAAGCACAATGATGTAAGAGAACTTTCCCAAACTCAGAGCAGATGGTAGGTAGAAGCCAGCATAGGAGAGACCGGAGAGCATCAGATTTGCAATAAGGTGCTAACAGGTACCTGAAAAGGAGCCACACACCCCCTCTCCACTGAGAGAAGCCATAGAGGAGACCAGAGAGTTCTTAGATGATTTTCAGATGCCATAAGCAGCCTGTCCCTTACTGTTCAGGTAGAGTCCAAGAAAGCCAAGAGCCTTGTAATGAGCTCACCTTTTCTAACTTATTAGCCTCATAAAATAGAAACAATGGTGGTGAGGTGCGGCTTACACAGAAAGGGAATACCCAGTGTCACTTCCCTGCCCAGTCTCCTGTCATCTCAGAGTGGTGCAAAAAGGGAGTGTGGGTTTTCTGCCCCTCTTGGGAGAGGGAGCTGGCAGGGGACGAGGAACATCGGGGAGCTGCAGAGATCCCACCACTGGGTTGCGAGAACGCAGAGGAAACTTGGTCCTAGAGGGGGGGACACTGCGGCAGTGGGTGTCCCAAGGAGAGATGGGATTCCTGGATGTGACCTTGACAGTGAGGATGGGAAGAAAAGGGGATGGAAGGAAAATCCTGGGCAGGACCACAAGTTTACGCAAAAGACACAATGGTCATCCTAGAAGCAGCTGAGTTCTTCTTGAGTTGGAAAGTTTCCATTTCCTGTCCTCATCACCAGGGGGCTTGGACAGCTTTGTCATGTTTGATTATAGAGAAATTGAGAGAGCTCTCTTTTGTTTTTGTTCCATGCTCACATTCGTGATAGTGACCCTCCATCCCTGGTCATCAATCTCTATCTGAAGTTGGTGAGTGGATGCTATTTCCTATGGTTCCTCTGGGCAGCTGAGACTGGGGCTCTAAACAGCTAGGCCATAAAGGTGCCCCTTGGGGCAAGAAACACTTAATATCTGAGGTTGTGTATGAGCATGTGCGCTTGTGTGTATGTGCGTGTGCTGTGTGTACATGCGGGATGCCTATCTGTGACAGCACATGTGTGTGTGTGCATGTGCTGTGTGTACATGCGGGATGCCTATGTGTGAGTGCACGTGTGTGTGTGTATGTGCGTGTGCTGTGCGTACATGCAGGATGCCTATCTGTGACAGCACATGTGTGTGTGCTGTGTGTACATGCAGGATGCCTATGTGTGACTGCACATGTGCGTGTGTGTGTGCTGTGTGTACATACAATATGCCTATCTGTGACTGCACGCATGTGTGTGTGCACATGCAGGATGCCTAAGTGTGAGTGCATGTGTGTGTGTATGTGAGTGTGCTGTGTGTACATGCGGGATGCCTATCTGTGACTGCACATGTGTGTGTGTGCTGTGTGTACATGCGGGATGCCTATCTGTGACTGCACATGTGTGTGTGTGATGTGTGTACATGCGGGATGCCTATCTGTGACTGCACATGTGTGTGTGTGATGTGTGTACATGCAGGATGCCTATCTGTGACTGCACATGTGTGTGCATGCGTGTGCTGTGTGTACATGCGGGATACCTATCTGTGACTGCACGCGTGTGTGCTCTCATCTGTGTCCTTCATAGTGTCTTCTGTTTCATGCCAAACACGTGCTTGACACAGATATTTGCTGCATTATTTTTTATCATCTTCATCTCACTTTCCTTTACTTGATGCAAATCATCAAAAGCTGATTGACAATTTGAAGGCGTGTATTTAAAAGTGCTCACAAAGTAAGCTGAATTTTCTAAATAATATTTTTGGTTACTTAAAAAAAAGTATCTTGAGCCTTGTTGCCTATAGCTCAGCAGCTAGGGTGCCAGTCACATACACTGGAGATGGCGGGTTCGAACCCAGCCCAGCCCGCCAAACAACAGTGACAACTACAACCAAAAAATAGTCAGGCGTTGTGGTAGGTGCCTGTAGTCCCAGCTACTGGGGAGGCTGAGGGAAGAGAATCACTTAAGCCCAAGAGTTTGAGGTTGCTGTGAGCTGTGCTACCATAGCACTCTCATGAAGGAAATATAGTGAGACTCTGTCTCAAAAAAAAAAAAAAGTATCTTGACAATGCAGATAATAGTAGCCTTTTACTCTGTTGTCAGATTATTTTGAAATATTTTATTCACTTCCTAGGCCACAAGGCAAAAGGAGCATAGCTTGGCTGGACATCCTTCAGGAGGGGGGAAGACCAAGGGTGGTGAAGATTATGTATGGCTTAACACCAGGCAACATCAGGAAAAGGTGAGAAAATCGTATCTTCCTAAAGAAAGGAAGATTTTGAAGGGCAGTCTTCACGACAGTTTTCAGGTTTCTAAAGAGGAGTAGATGATATATTAGCATTGACGCGTACTCAGGATATTCCTAAATCAAAAAGGTGGAACCAAGGTTGAGCAACTTTCTGCATAAAATAAGGGCATTTTTCCATCAGGCAAAGACTAATCAGACAATTTCAGGCCAACCACACTCCTCAGGAGAGGAGGTGAGGGGAGCGCTGTCCCGGGACACCGTGGAGGGGCTTCCGATAGAAGAGGCCTTGACTCGGGCTCCTGTGGCTTCTTTCATCACTGCTATTTTGTGATTTGATGAAATTTCCATGCTGTGTAAAATTAAACAGGACCATGACCCACTTCCCCCCCTCCTTTTACATTTTTCTCTTGGCCTGTTAACAAAGATTTAATGACCTACTAATGCTTGAGGCGCTTTTGAAAAACCACTGTCGGATTAGCACTTGGGTTTTTTAAAAAAACAAATCTCTTTTTTTGGGTTGGTAGCCTTTTCCCCCAAGTAAGACGTGTGGCTGTGTTTCTCTCCCAACTTGGGTTTTGGGAACTGGGCCTCAATGAGATAAGATTTGCCTGGTGTCCAGATCCTTTTGAAACATTAACTCGAGTGAAGATGTGAACTTTGCACTTAGAAAAAAAGGTTGCTTCTCTGGCATCCAACTTCGGCTCTCCCTCCCTCCCTGACGACTCTGTCTGTGTCCGGAGTGGCATGTGGGGTGACCTGCAGTGATCTGTGGCTTCCAAGGGTCCTCCTCCTGTGTGTCTGGATGCTGAAAGAGGCTTCAACTCATCACAACCAGACAGAGGAAATTTAGAGAGAGTCTGTGGTTCTGATTTGCTACAACAAATTATTCCTAAATCCAGTCATCAACATGAGCACATTTCAGTGGTTCCCAGAGGCAGAAAAAATAACATTCTTATCTGGGTATATGCGGTGGTGTTTCCAGTTTTTGTAACTTCTGCAAAGACAGAAGCTCTATCCTGGAATGTCTTCCCCATCTTTTCCAAACATCTGAATCCTGTTTATCCTTAAACACTACTGAGAAGCTTTCCTCAGCCCCCTTCAGAGCATAGCTCATCTCTCTCAGAATTTCCACAGCGGGCTGCTTCCATGCCTGTTTAGCATAAATTTCATTATGCATTGCTCTTCCCTGTCTGTGTTCCCCGCAAAACTGCAGATTTCTCAATGGCAGCTTCATCTTCGTATCCCCCTTAGGGTACTTGGTGTAATGGCTGTTAATTGGTAGGTAGTGTGTTGTTTGTGGAGTGAGCAGATTAACAAATCTGCCATAACTCCTTCCCTTATCATTTTCTTAAGCTGTGGAACAGCCCCAGGAGCAAAGAAAGATTCTGCAGAGAGTAAATGAATTAAATACTTGATGCTTCAGAATAATTTTCACTAAGTTAGCTTGCGAGCTATGAACTTCATCATTAGTCTTTGTTCTTAGAACTGTCCCCCCTCCACTAAAAGATCCAATGTGTGCTTGAAAATCAGGTTCAAAACTGAATGTCTACATCAGCAATACAACCTAATGGTTTGTACCCATATGTTAATCTGAAATGAAAATTAAAAAAAGAACATCGAGTGTCTGGAGAACCAAACTGTCTTATTTATTTTTATTTCTGATGCACTTAGTCTAATCTCTGACAATGGTGGGGTCTTATTTAAATTTTAGAAATGATCAATTTCTAAAAACATAAAGAAAGGCAAGAAGAATTCATTTTAGTGCATATTTTATTCCATATGATGCCAGAACATTAATGACTAAAGTTCCTACCTTTCAACCATTAGTATAGGTTCAACCTATGGGATAAAAGATACTGAACTGAAAAACGGGCAAACGTTTTGGTTACTGCTAAGTAGTAGGTTAGAATTATGACAGAGGCAGAAACACAAAAAAATAAACTAACACAAGTGTGGTTGATTCCGTGGTCTCCCATAGACACAGCTAGGTAGAATTATCCTAGTGAATAATGAATGCAGGATGATGGTCATCTGCTTAATGGTTTCCAAACTAATGCTTAAATGGAAATGAATGGTTTATACCAGAATCAAAATAACATGGTTCTCAGCCAATGGTGTATATGAATGTTGATCTTGGATTGGTGATGGCAGTGTATTAGGAAGAGACTGAAAAATTATATTATCTCTGTGGGTTACACAAATAGATTTACACAGAAAATCTTTTTGTGGAATAATAAGAGTAATTTTATATTATGGATAGTGAGGAAGGCATTGTATTTGGCATCTAGGGACATGGATCAGTTTCCCAGGCCTGTAACCAACTGCCTCCCCCCTCTGAGAACCTCAAGTTCCGTCCATCTCTCTGTTGGCGGTGCTGCAACTGGGGCCTAGTTAGCTGGATAAACAGTCATTTTCATTACCTCTTCTAAGTCACAGCCACTTTCTTTACCTTTGAATTCTCAGTGCTTCTCAGAATGCCTGGAGTGTGGATGCTCAACACACATTCAGGGAACACACTGAAATGAAGAGGTTGGATAAGATCATTACCGTAATTTCTGCTTCTCAGGTTTTGAGATCCTCGAGATCAGAGAAATTCAACACACATACAGGTTAAATTATGGGCTGAAAGATTTTTCAGGGAGAAACCACATAGGGTATTTAATCTAATTTTTTTCCAGAGGTGAAAAGTATAGTAATTCAATCTCTGCACCTTGCAGACATAACAGAAGCCATCAGTAATTATAGAAACTCTGTAATTTTCCCTATGAAACACATAACCTTGACCATCAGGACCCATCTCAGCTTCATCCTCAGTGTGAGCTCTTCCTCTCCATCTTACTTTTGATTGCATACTAAGAGTTTCCTTCTTAAATTGGGCAAGCCTACTGAGCTTTTAAAAACGTTCTTGTGTCTCTTCCACTTACACACACTCACACACAGCTTTTTAGATCCCATATCTCTGCCTATCTCAGCCAAGCTCCGGGAAAGAGGTGCCCACACTCACTCTCTGTTTCCTCACCTTTTCCTCTCTCCACCCTTTCAATCTACCTTTGGCTTTCCTCATGCTATTGTGTTAGCGCTTGACAAAACCATGAATGGTCTGTTGGTGACATGAATAGAGTTCCGGTTGTTCTTTTCTGGGTTCATCTTTCCCAACCGTATCTTTAAAATTGGGAATTCCTAAGACTTCTCATTCTTTATTCTCACTATGCTATCCACGCCCATATTTGCATGGTCTCTTAAATACGCAGTGTGACTCTCAGGTTTATACGTCCAGCCCAGATCCCTCAGCCCTCAGCCCTTTGCTTCAAAGACGTCAAGCCAGACATTTCACCAAATAACTCATTATACAGCACTTCTTCCTACCATTAAAACTGTTGATACTCTTTCAATATTTTCTGTTTTTATAAAGGGTCCTGACAGTACATCCAGTTATGGCTGGATGGCAACTCATTTGCCATAATGGCAACTCACTGCTATTCAAATATTTCACCAAATCCCATGGATTTTTATCTCCATAAGATTTTTAATCTGTTATATCTCTTTATCCTCACTGCCTATACTTGGACCTACTCCCAGCTATCTAATTTGGGGAGTATGTACTGCTTTGTCAACCATAATCTGCATCTTCTCTTGACTTCTCCCAATCCAGTCTCCAAAGTTCAGACGCAAAGTTTTTATCAAAACCACTATCTGTTCAAAATATTTATCCTGCTCATAAACACTTCCAATTTCTCTTAAGATAAAGACTAAAATGTTTAAGAAGACCTGTGTACTTATGCATCCTCCAGGCCCTGTGCAACTCCCTGCTACATCTACCAACATTCTCCCCCTCATGTCTTGTACCTCCTTGATGCTCAGTTATCTTTATGTTCGGTGTATCTGCTGTCCTCGCTCCAGGAGGTGGTGTTTAAAAACCAGCTCACAAGATAGAAACATGCAAAACCCTTCCTCCACCCTAAAAGATTCTGATTTTGCAGCATTTGCTAGTTTTCATTTTCCATGGTATAAATATTCCCAACATGACATCAACTGGCTTGCAAAATTCCCGAAAATTTCAGAATCTGCTCTTGTGAGATAGCATGACTTGGGTCCTGCATATGACTGTAGCTGTTTCCTCTGCCTTGATTCTCCATCCCTGTCACCTTTAAAATGCCTCCTTCAGTAAAAGAGTTCAACTAAATCACCACTTCCTCAGGAAAGCCTTCCTTGATTTTTCTGACTCGGTGAAATGCTTTTACCCAGATGTTCTGAGAGCCCTTGCAATGCCTTTCTTGGGTACTTATCACAATGTACTTCTGATGTGTTTGATAGATTTGATTAATACTTATCTCTAAGACTTTTAAGGCTCATGAGTAAGATGAACATGTCTGGTTTGGGTCGACACTGTAACCCCAGGAATCAGTACAGTATTTGGCATATACTCAACACTCAATATGTATTTGCTGAATTAATAGTTAAAAGAAACTTTCGACACAGAGAGCATTTTAATTTACTGATGTCTATTTCTGCATACATCTGGAAGGGAAATGCTTGGAGTGGGCTTAGTAATCTACTCACAGTGCTCTCAGGTATACGATCTTTCAAATCAACACTCAAAATTGATCTACTCTTCCTCAAGAACTTCAGTAGGCCTGATGGAAGGGGGAAAAGCAAGGTTGGTTGAACTAATTTCTTGAGTTTGATTCTTAAAATATCTGTAGTTAACTGCTTATTCTTTGAATAAATCATCATTCTTTCGATTTCTAGCTCCTTCTTTTCCTCCTCTCCTATGTGGAAAACCAGCATGCGAGGGTAAAGGGGGTGGCTTATGTGACCTCTTAATAGTGGAGGTGAGTCAGGATCCCAGGGGCATGTAGAATAGTTTCTCTGCACTGCTAAATTGTGGTTGTTGGGTACCATGGAGTAGGCCAATGTCTGCTGGCGATAGTCACGGTCTGACACATTTACTAGTTTGGTCAATGCCACCAGCCTTTCCTACTGGTTTTGGCTCAGCATTGAATCCTGCCCATATTACAGATCCCCTGAGGACTGGCTACAACCAAGCACATAAGTTTCTGGCCCAGATTGTCTGTCCTTTGGCTTTTGGCCTCAGGATCATTTACCTCCACCTTGACAACCAGATATGGCAAATTTTCCAGCCAGACTTCCAACTAATGAGGAGACATATTAGGGTTTTAGGGCCCATTCCTTGCTTTGTGGAAAGCAAGGGAAACTTGGAAGAATTAATACAAATCCCCCTTACACCAAACAATGCTGAGGCGAATTTGATTTGGGGACTTGGAACTGGAGCACAGATGACATGAATCGACAAGCAACTTCCTGCATGTCCTGTTTCCATGACATTCTTCTTGCAATCCACTTATCCTCTTCCATCTTCTTGTCTATCAGAAATGTCAGCAAGACAGCATGATGAAGCCCACCAGGACTCCTCATACAGAAAAAAGGAAAAATAAGAAAACATAAAAAATCCTCTGCCTCAAGAAACCTGAACCTCAAAGTTATCTTTAACACAAAATTCTCTTTATATTATCAAAAATGAGATATTAGTTATTTTCATTCTTGCCATAAATGCCTAGTTTCCTACTGCACTTCCCTAGCAAGAAATGAATGTCTTTGAATAAATTAATGTACAAGAAAATACAAAAGAAGAAAGAAATCTATTTAGCAAGAATGGTCCTCCTTAGCCTTTGAGCACCTCACTTTTTTGCAGATGCAATGAAGATGCCCTGCATGACCTCAGAGCCACTTCCCACCGATCCATCCTAAGCACTGCATCAGCCTGCCCTGTTCACAAAATCCATTTTTACCTTTCATCATGCCACTCTGCTTTATAAACCATCCAGGGCCTCATGAAGCGTGAGATAGCATACCAAACTTTTGTGTCTCCCAGGGCTCTCAACAAACCATTTCAAGACTTTTCCCACCTAAGCCTGGAATGGCCTTCATATCCATTGAACATGTTTTGAATATTTATGTCTTGGTGCTTTTCCCATGATATCCCCCTCACTTATAGTGCTTCCATCCAAATTTCATGCCAAGGTCACCACATCCTGAAGTTTTCTTTCTGTAGTCCAGGCCAAGTGAACTGACCCTACAGAGATGCAGCCAGCATTGGCATCTATTAACACTGAAAGATGTGTTGATAAAACTCCCAGCTGTGCCTTCAGCAGTTGAGTAACCTTGGGCAATCCTTTCACTTGTGTAGGTTAGAGTCCCATGTCAAATGGAAAGAGTAAGGTGAAAACAGGTGTTGAGGTGGCCTCTAAGAGTTCTTAAGACTAAGCATTGAGGACGTGTTCTATAACTCATAACCCATAGGTAATACACTTTTAAAACATTGAGTATCAGCCAAGATTTAAAAATGGGTAGATTTCACATAAACATCTATATTTTTGTGTTCTTTTACAGTGGATTTGGTAATACTGGGCTGGTATCTCCACATGGCCACCACAGGTGGGTGCTGAGTGGTCATTCCACCCACCGGGCACTGTGTGTTCTGGAGCTTCTGGCACCTACCACACATTTTTTTCTTACTTGGAACACATAAGTTTCTGGCCTTGTATTTAGGTGATTCCTTTGGCCATTTCTTATACTAAACTATGATTCTTGTGTTGTTTGACGGTTTATGATTTAATGACTTGTTTCCCCAGGTACCTATAATAGCCTTGAAAGCAAGGCTTGTATCTTATGACAATAATGGTAGTTAGCACTTCTGAGCACTTAGTATATGCCAGGCACTGTTATAAACACTTTAGTTTACATGTATTAACTCATATATTTAAATTTCTTTATTTTCTGCAGCAGCTAGAAAAATGTATTAAATGTAGTTGTTGCTAGGGTATTTATGGATCTTTCCATGAACTATTTAGCAAAGAATCAGACTGGAGCCAGGGTCCCTGTATTCATATTGTGTTCAAATTCCATTTCCACTGTAACTGTATAAGCTTGAGCAAATTGCTAAACTTGTTTAACGCCAAGAAATACTAAGCCTTATCTATCTATCTATCTATCTATCTATCTATCTATCAATCATCTACCATGTATCTCTACCTCTTTAAAGTGTGATTTTATAAAATAAAATGCACAGTTCAGTGGGTTTTAACACACGTGCAACAAACACATATACCTAGGTAACCACCACCACCTTTACTAAAGTTCCCTCTTGTTTTTTTCCACTCAGCACCTTCTCTCTTTTGGATTTCTGGCTGTGTACATTAGTTTTTTTCTTCATATACACAGAAATTAAATAATTTACCTTCACATAAATAGAATCATATCATTCGTTTGTATTTTTGGCAGGGTTCTTTGCTCAATATGATGTTTTTTGTGATTTGTCTGTATTACAACACAAGTCAGTGTCCCATTCTTTCTCCTTTAAATCCCTGAGTAGTTTTCCCTTATATGCACACATGGTTGATTTATTCATTGATTTGCTGCTGCACACTTGGGTTATTTCCAGTTTTGGATTACCATAAATAAACCATCCACGGGATATTTTTATGCAAGTTGGGTTTTTGTAGATACTTTTTACCCTTACATTTTCTCATCTGCTATATGAGGCCAAAATAATATCTACCTTCTACCACCTTCTGAGGATTAAGCAAAAACTTGCATATAAAACTGTACCACAAGCCCCAGCACAGACTAAATTTTTCATTTAGTGTTGTCTAGTACTGTTTTCAAAGGTAACTAGAAGTTGACTTTGTTAATGCACAAAGGAAGAGTTAAATATTAGCTCTTTAGTCTACAAACAAAAAGTAAAGCACATCATTTTAGATCATTCTTCACTTGAACTACACAGATAGTTACCTTTGAGTTATCTGGATAATGTCTGCAGCTCAAAGTCAAAATTATTTAATTCTGACTTAAACTCAAGTCACGCAAACACATGTGAAGTTGAAGGGGGCGCAGAACCAGTAATTGAAAGAACTTGTTTATAAGAAGAACTAACACCAGCCTCATACAAGAAGCTCATATAATTTTCTGAACTTAAAATGAATCTTATGGATAATGTTTTGATAAGTTGAGTAGAAGTGAATTAGGACCATGTGGGAGTATATTTTCCATAAAAGGAACTTGAACATTTACGCATAATGGAAAAAAGATGCTTGGGGCCAACGCCTTTAAAGCTTTGAGGAGCTTACAATACATAACAGTTGCATAAACACAGAGGCCATCATGGCTCGATGTCTCCCAGTGACAACAGTGCCTTCTCCCACCTGTCCCTTGGCTCAGGGACACATGGTAAAAAGACACCTTTTGTGCTGGCAGGAGAACTAAGCCTGGCGTATTTCACCTGGGTGATTTACCAGCCCCTTGCTTCTGCTGCTGCATCTGTTTATGTTCTTGTTTCGCGTCTAACGTTTCCCGTCCACCCTTTGTTCTGGCTGTGTCTTCCAGCCAGGCAGGCTCAAGGGTAATGGAGGTCACCAATCCCTTCACCCACTTTTGGGATGACTGCTGAAAACAATTACAGAAACTAATATTAGTCAATTTCCTACATATACATTACCTTGCTCTCAACAATTACAATTTACTTACGGCTCGGCGCCTATAGCTCAACCGGCTAAGGCGCCAGCCACATACACCTAAGGTGGCAGGTTCGAATCCCCAGCCCGGACCCGCCAAACAACAATGACAGCTGCAACCAAAAAATAGCCAGGTGCTGTGGCGGGCGCCTGTGGTCCCAGCTACTTGGGAGGCGGAGGCAGGAGACTCGCTTGAGCCCAGGAGTTGGAGGTTGCTGTGAGCTGTAATGCCACGGCACTCTACCCAGGGGGACAGCTTGAGGCTCTGTCTCAAAAAAAAAACAAAAAACAAAAAACAATTACAATTTACTGGCAATAATCTGTCCTAAGTATTCATGGCTGAATGAATTAAATAAATGGGGTCTAAGAAAAGCAAAAATACATTTTTTATTAATTCAAAAATATTTGTCTGATATGTATATCTGACATAGGAATGATGTTAGGATAGTTCTTTGCCCTCTTAGAACTTACCATTTGAAAGGGGAGCTAAGCTGCGTGTTCATATAAGCTATCTATACGCCAGACATAATAAGTACAGTTCTAAGATTCTTCCTCTTTTCTTCATTCTCATGGCCATTAAAGGTGAGTTATAAATCCTTAAAAAAATTCATTTTAACATTTTTGTATGCTTTTTCAAATTCCAATTCTTCTGTGAAATTTTCATCTATTTGAGATCAACTGTACTACACCTGTTTTCACTGAATATTAATGTTTCTTGATGTAGTTAAAACACTTTTGAAATGTATTTTTTATGACTATATGCAATTTGATCTTAGTATTCACCATATTTTCTTTAAGCATTTTATTATTTTTAGGTATTTAGATTTGTTTTCTATATTTCATCATGGTAAATGAACATCTTTGCAAAGAAAATGTTTTCTAATGATCTTTAGTCTCATTTCTTGGATACGGCATTAGGGGAGTCAAAGTGTATGAACATGGCATGGCTCTTGGTTCATATTCCCAACTTGCTTTAATGTGTTTGCACCAATTTTTACATCCTTAGTCCGTTCGTGATGGATATCACACTCTGTAGCATTGTGGTTGGAAAGTCTTGGCTAATCTGATGACTACAAAGTGGTCTTGTATTGTTTCCAGTTTCTAGTCCTCTGATTACTAATGAATGGAATAGTTTTCATATGTTTACTAGCTATTCCCCATATGGTGTTAACATTTACGTCACCAATTTGCTCCATAAGTGTGCACTGAAGTCCTACTGTGATGACAAGAAAATGGAAATAGCACAAATATCCACCAGTCACACGATGTGCTATATCCAAGCATCACATTATTCAGCTATAAAGAGAACTGAAGTACTAATGCATTCTACAGCACCATGAACCTTGAAAAACACTGCCCTTGGTGAAAGTCACCAGTCCGTCATAAAGGTCTCATGTTGTATCATTCCGTTTATGTGAACTCTGCACACTGTACACAGATTCATAAAAACAGAGAGTGGATTAGTGGCTTCCAGGGCCCGATGAAGGCAGGGCTGGGGAGTGATTGCTAATGGGCATGGGGTTTCTTTATGGGGTGATAAAAACATTCTGGAATTGGGTAGTGGTGAGGGTTGCCCAACCTTGTGAATAGACCACTCAACTGAAACATGCATTTAGTGATATGTAAATTATATATAAATTTAAAAGAATCTATTATGCACCAGGCATTAGGCTATTGTTGGGGATTTTAGGTAAATAAGATGGAGCTTACTTACATTCCTTGGGGAAGAGCAGTATTCGTCTAGGGAAACAGGAACTATGTGTAACCAGGCTGTGGCACTATTTTAAAAGCCAAACAGTCTCTCCAGACCAGTGTGTGGAGGAACAGTTAGAGACAGGAATGTCCTTTATGGATTTTCCATGGTTTCTGTGATTTGGGGTCTAACTCTGTCTCCTTTGGGAAATCAGATGTTTCAGTTTGTCACCTCTGATTCAGTTAAGTAGCAGACGATCAAAGTTGTACTTTATCATGGGCTACGTATGGGAATGTGCCCCATTTTTTAACATTTATAGTGAGATATTAAACCCATCTCTCCCCTAGAAAGCATCTCCTGGGGAGGATTTCTGTGTTCTAATACTGAACCCAGTGACTATTATAACAGTAGTTGTTCCTTAAATAGTTTTTTTTTCTTTATGCTAAGAACAGTTGAACTATTATTTTCCAGCTATTTTGATGGAAGATTTTTTTTTTATTATTTCAGGTTAATGTGGGGGTACAAAGAATTAGGTTACAATATTTGCATTTGTTATGTATAGTCCCTGTTGTAGTTGTGACTTAAGTAATTTTTAAACATTATTCAAGACAAAAATCATCCATCCATCACTTAAGTTTTTTTAATAAGTATGAAATAATTTGGGCCGAGTTATTTATTTTTATTTGTATAGGTCTGGTGTTTACAAATCTTGCTCAATGCTAATTGTATTGAATTTGTTCCATGATCTGTAAAAAGAGAAGAATTTAAGTCAAGTTGCAACACGGCTGGAGTAGAAGACGGCTACACAGGTGATCTGGGAACTTGGTTTCAGTCTCCTGCCTTTCCTCCTCCCTCCAGTCTTTAAGAAGTTTTAGGACACTACACAAGTTTCCTCCTATGGAATCCAGCAACGTCACCTGAAAAAATGTGTCATTTCCCTGGATTATCTACTTCACAGAATTGGTTATGGAGATTAATTGAAAAGTAAATGTGATATTTTTTAAAGCAGAATACATCCTACAAGCTGGAATATCATCTTCATCATCATCATCATCCTAAGTATCACTTCACGTGCAAACTTCTTTTAGTTGTTCAATGGGGATGGCAGAGAATAATACCAGGTGTTAGAGCAGAAAGTTGCTTTCACTTAGTCCTAAAAAGCAATACCAAGGAAGGTGACACTGGTCACCCTCTCGGTTATGACGAATGGAGAATATCACATTGAACTCATTTGCTCACATTATACTATAGAAGAACAGGGAGGTGTTTATTTCTGGGCAGATCGATTATTTGTTAGGTAGATTTATCTGAACCTAAGTAACACAGCTAGGTTGAGCGGTAGCCTCTCGGCAGTGCACATCTCATTACTTTGCAAAACCCATGAAGGTTTTCTAGAAAATGCGGTTGAGTTATGGCTACTCCTGGCAGGCAGTGTCACTTTCATTTGCCGTCAGTGAGTGCTGGAGAGTGAGGAGTCACACGGGCACTATATTTTGTGTCATAGGAGATTGCCCTGTGATAAATGATTACTGTACAGGGATCGGGGACTAAACTAATCAGTCACTGGAGGATGATGTTGATAAGTACCCGTCACCCTGGCTGCAGTAAAGCAGAGGAGGGGATGAAGAGCCTGTGCCTTCCAGCTTCTTTTAAGAACCAGCTGGTACCTCACGTAGGTGGAGGGGAAGTGAGGGGGCAGTGATCTGCCACCATCTTTGAACCTGGTGACATGACATTAAGAAATATTTCTTAGTCTGTGGAAAGCACGTTCCAGGATGCTTCATCATGTGAAGATGGGAAAACAAATTAGGAATAGAACAGAGAATAACCAGCTACTTTGCCTGTACTGTACCAAGTTGGGTTTACCCGAGAGTGCAGGGGCCCTAGGCTGCACCCTCAAGTCCTGTTAGAAAACTTCCCCTTCATTTAGTTTCTCAAGATCATTAGAAGGTACCCCATAGATGCAAGAGTTTTCTTAAAAAAAAATACCAGGGTGACAGAGTAAAACTGTGTCTCAAAAAATAAAAAAGAGCCCAGCACTATGACTCACACCTATGATCCTGGCTCTCTGAGAGGCTGAGGCTGGTGGATTGCCTGAGCTCAGGAGTTTGAGACCAGCCTGAGCAAGAACAAGACTCCATTTCTACTAAAAATAGAAAAACCAGCCTGACCTTAAGAGGCATGCCTGTAGTCCCCGCTACTTGAGAGGCTGAAGCAGGAGGATAGTTTGAGCTCAAGAGTGTGAGGTTGTTGTAAGCTAGGCTGATGCTCTGGCACTCTACCCAGGGCACAAACTCTGTTTCAAAATAAATAAATAAATAACAACATCCCAGGGGCAGCAGCTCCATGGGGGCAGCAGGGATGTGGCTTTTCCCAGTTCTCTTCTGCAGAGATGTTCTAGGCTTCTTGGATTCATAACATCACCACCATTCCTGAGAAGCTGGGGCTTGCAATTCTTGCATCATAGAGTCATTTCTCTGTAAACACAATTTCTCTGTTCTTCCCTCAAAATGCAAATACTGAGGGTTTAATGCAAATGAGGTTTTTATATCACTTTTCTTGCAGCAGAAGAGAGAGCACATAGGTCTTGTAAGCAATGAAGGGAAGGCAGAGGGAAGGATGATGTGTGAGAAAGAGAGGGTGGAGTGTCCCAAACAAACTTCTTTCTCTGCGTCTTCCAGCTGGGCCTGCCCAGATGCCTGCCATTTGGAAGATGTATCAGCAGGTGTGACTTTGTTGAAGTGGAAGGATAATTGGGGATAGATCTGGACAGCTCCTGCATTCCCAGCCACACCTTGGAAAGGACAGCAGGTGGGTACAAGCCGGCCTCACCCTCTCTAATGGCTGCCTTCCTGATCCACCCAAGGAAAGTGGAGAGAATTGGGTATCCATGGATCCGAGGGAGTCTCCCTTGTTTGTTTTTCAAGGTAATGGAGCGGTTCCCACACCCTCCCCCAGATCTGTTCTAAATTCTTAATTCTTTCCCTGGCAGGAGTAATTATCCATTTGACCCTCTTTCAAGGATTAGAGCTGCTTACATGAAAGGCTGTCCCATTTCAGAGTGAGTCCTGTAATCAGAGAGTTATTTGCTCCCACTAGCTTCTGTGTTGTTGCACATACACACAAACACGAACACAAGTTTGTATTCATCTTACACGAGGTAGAAAGAAAAAGGACATCATTAAAATTCTTGAAAACACCACTACCTTGAGATAAATACGGTTGATCTTTTGAAGTATAACCTTTAAGACTTTTCTCTACCTGGGGACATATATAGTTTTTTCATAAGCAGAATATTTAAAAGTCTATTTTGCCGCATAATTCTCTTCACTTACCTTATTATGTGCATATTTTGCATAAAATACATATCAACATCATCTTATTAAGAGACATTTATCTTACCTTCATTTTACTTATTTAACTAATTTCATATTGTCGAATAATTAGTTTTTTTCCTTTCCTTTCTTCCTTTTTTCTTCCTTTGATTTTTCCTTCCTCTCATTATGTATCTATATCTATCCATGTATCTGTGTATTAATATTATGTATTATTATGTATCTACCTACCTGTGAATCTCCATGTAGTCATATGTTTGTATGCATGTATCTATCCATTGTTATTATAAACTAAGCTGCAAAAACAGTCTTGCACATAAATTATAGGTTACATCATTATTTCCCTAGAAATGGGACTTCTAAATAAAATGGTATATTTATGGCTCTTGTATATTATGCATATTTACATAACTTTCATAAGTGCAGACGTATCCACTTCCTCGCAGTTCAGGACAATGGTCATCAGCTCTTACCACCCATTAAAATCCTCTGGACACAATTTGAGAAAATACTGATGTCTGGGAGATACTATAGACGAAGTATAGCAAAAATCTCTGGGTGAGAGGCCCAGGCATCAGCATTTTTTAAAAGCTACCCCAGTGATTCTAACGCACAGCCAGGGTTAAGAAAGTTTTTAGTTCAGGGTCAGCTTTCAGCCCACTGCTATCTGTTCAGGGCAGACGCCACCGACTAAAGTTCACCGACTGAACTCCATAACATCATCCTTTATGGAGTGGTGCTCTCCGACAAAAACCCCAAAGTGACAGACATTGACCTGGGAGGTAACTGCTCAGATATTTTATGGCATAAGTCAGGTTCTTTATTTTTTGAGACAGTCTTACTATACCACAGCATCATAGTTCACAGCAACCTCAAACTCTTGGGCTCAAACGATTCTCTTGCCTCAGCCCCCCCAAGTAGCTGTGACTGCAGGCACCTGCTATAGCACCTGGCTATTTTGGGGGCTGTAGTTGTCATTCTTGTTTAGCAAGCCCGGGACAGTTTTGAACCTACCAGCCCCAGTGTACATGGCCAGTGCCCTAGCCATTGAGCTGCAGGTCCCAAGCCTGAGTTTTGTTTTTGTGTGTAGGTGTCCTACCAGTTTCTGAGAGGTGATGTGAAAACTTCCTAGGTCAGATTTTCCAAATTAACTATTTCTTCCTTTAACTTAATTCTGTCAATATTTTCTTTATCAAGTTTGAAACTCTGCCATTAGGTGTATACTTATGAAGAATTCCTTTGTCTTCTGATGACTTTCTTTTTTTTCATTAATATTTCTCTTAATTACTGGTGGTACTGTCTGTCTTGAAGCTCTCTGTTTCCTCTGGTTCAATGTAGCCAGTCCAACATTGGTTTAAGTTTTGAAATGTGTATCAATTTTCATCCCCTTATTTTTAACTTATCTGTGTTTTGTGTGTCTCTTGTAGACACTACTGAGTTGAGTCTTGCTATTTTAGCTATTCTAACAAAGGCTGCTAATCAGAGTTCATTGAAGTCTACCATTTTATTATTTGTTTTTTGTTTATCTACTCAGAGTTTTTCTGTTTGTTTCTGTTCTTGTTCTTCCATTCCTCCTTCATGCTTTATTATAGATTATTGGAATATGCTTTTCATATTCCATTTTTATTCATGTTTTCGTTGTTAAGAAATTTTGCTTTATATTTTTGGTGGTTGTTTGTGGAAAGACAATATAGATACTTAACTTTTCACAGTTCACTTATTGTTAATATTGCACCATGTCATGTAAAATGTAAAAACTGTATAAATATCACTAAAATAGAGGGTTTAAAGAACTGAAGTCTCAAAGCTTTTATCTCTTACTGGAGGAATTTAAGGCTTCAGCCTTCTTCCTCTCCTCTTCCTGCATCTCCTCCTTCTCTCTCTCTCTTTGTCTCTCTCTTTTTTGTTTTGTAATCAGTAATATATTTTTGTGCATTTAAAGACACCTCTTCACAGCTTTCTCCCCCCCCCTTTTCCTTCCCTCTTATCTCCTTTTCTTTTGTTTTCTTTTCCAGTTGTTTCCTATGTTGCTTACATATCTGTAATATATTAGTTAAAGGCATATACTTTAAAGTTATACTGCTTGGGTTGAATTCCAACTTCTCCACCTGCTAGGAGTCGGACCTTGGGAAGTCAACCTTTCTCGGCTTTCTTAAATGTAAAATAGGGATGGTAATAATAGGTCCCACTCATAGGACTACATGTATTATGATTATTGAGTTGATATGTATAACACACTTAGGATAGAAACTGGCACATCAAAGTATCAACACACACAATTACCCCTAGTCATCTGGAATTGACGTCTCCAATTTTGTTTCTAACAGTGGCTACACTTATTTAGAAAACTAAAGCAATCATTACTTTTTTAATAGCATCAAGAATAAAGTCATGTCTGTTAAATCAATCAGTGTAAGAAGAGTTTGGGCAGATCTTCCCCCTATTCTTGCAAATTATCCTTTGTTGATTAGAATACTTTTAAATCCATATCACGATGACATTTATAAATGCAAGTATTCTGGTTCAGTGTTGCTTTTGGCATTTACACTGTTTCATCATCATGTTATTTTATTTCATCACTGGGTCTGTGTTCCTGATTTGATTTCTCTCCATGATTTGTTTTATGCTATGTGTTCTCTAAAACTTATTTGTTATTGTACTCATTATTAAATTACTTGTATTATTTTTTGCCAAAGAATTAAGGAGGGTAGGGGTGGTAGAATGTAGGGTACATCTGAGTGTTTACATTGCTGATACTTTTATTTCCTTCCAAATTAATGAAGGTTGAACACATAATTTTTATTAATAGATATTGTTCACCACACACAGCCCTTATTCTCATTAGTTTGTGGAGTTTAGAATAATAGAGGAGAAGTCTGATGTCAATCTTTTTTATTTTCCTCCATGAGGAAAAAAAAAGTCAGGAGCTCATTATTTCACCATCTTGCTGATGTCATCATTATTCTTAAAACAAGAAATTTTGCAAGAGGGTCTGTATGGCAATATCTTCTTATTAATTTCATTTGCTACTTTGTAAGGTCTTGTATTCTGAAGCTTGGTGTCTATTTCAGCCTGGGGACATTTGCTTCTGTTATTTCTTTGATGGCTTCTGAATAGATTTTGTTCACTCTTTCTGTCTACATTGTTGAGTTTTTGGTATTTGATGACTAATTCTTGATGACGATGATGATGATGATGATGATGACAATGTAATTCCATTTTAGGTCTCTCCAGATACATCTTCTTTCACTGTTGCATGCTGTACTCTACGGGCAGGATGTGTTGCTGTTTTCAACAGCACCTGAGTTAAAGAGAACAGCACTAAATCAGGATGGCTCGTCAGTACCAAGTAACCTGGTGTAAATGGGTCACTTGGAAGTCCTTGCTGATGGATTTATGCAAAACCCCCTACCTCTCTGTGCTTCATGTCCACAGGGAAGGAAGAAGAGAAGATTTCATCAAAGCATGATTTAGCAGAAGAACCAGCCTCCCCACTACTCCATGCTTTTTTCAGATATAAATATAGCAGAAAAGTCCTGAATATTTATGAAACTATGTAAGTGCTCAGTCAGCATTACTATTACTGTTTTTATAATCAACTCCTAAAACATTTTTTGTAAAATAAAATGCACATTTTAAAAGTGTTTGTAGTATATTGAGTTTTGACAACCATTTACCATCACCCCAACCAAGATACAGACCATCTCTATCATTACATAAAGTTTCCATGTAACCCTCACCCCAACCAAGATACAGACCGTCTCTATCATTACG